>NW_011888919.1:535654-537496 GCF_000151845.1 Pteropus vampyrus
CTCCCCGCAGATCTCGCGTTCCGGGCCAGGCCGTAAAAACTGAATTAAGATGGGCTCACTGTGGTAGAGGCGCTCCTTCCCCCACCTCCACCTCCTTGCTGGGCTCCCGCCTCCGCCCCTCGCGCAGCCGGCAGGGGTGGTCGGGCCACGCCCCACCCAGGCCACGCCCCAAGACTCAGCCCCACCCATCGACACGCCCCCTTAGAACCCTGAGACCACGCCCCCTGGAAGCAGCTCTGAGAGTCCCGCCTCCGCCATCACCCTCTGGAAGGCGCGGGCTGTCTCTGCCCGCCTCTGGGTCTGGGTATCTGTATTTCTCGGTCCCCGTCTCCAGCTCTACATTTCTGCCCGTCCTAGACCCTTTATGTCTCTGCGTCTCGGTCTCCCTCTCTGCAATCCTCTGGCCGTCCCCGTCTCTTTTGAATCCCGAGGTCTCTATCTCTCCGAATCTGTGTCTCTGTATCCTTGTCTCTCTCGTTTCTCTGTCTCTCCCTGCATCTCTCTCTCCTTCTCTCGGCGTCCCAGTCCGTCTCCAGTTCTCTCTCTCTTGCCTTCTTGTGGGTCCCTCTGTCCCATGTCTGCACCCCAGCCAGCCCGCAGGGGCGACTTGCTCTCCCGATTTCCACCTCCTCCTGGGGCTTTGGCGCCGGCGGGGCGGGCGGCTCGGCGGGCCGCGGGCGACCCCGTGTGGCCGTCAGGGGGACTGTCCGAAGAGGACAGAGGATTGAGCGCACACCCTCAGAGGTGTGCTGAGTGCAGAGAGACACTGTGGGCATCTGTGGGTGACACGGGAGATGGTGTGTGCCACCAGGAGACTGTGTGGGGACTGTGTACTACTGTGAGATTGTGCATGACGCCAGAGGTCGTGCGTGGCTGTGTGACCCTGTGAATTGTGTGGCAAGCAGAGTGTGATTGTGTGAAGTCGTGTGTTACCCCTAGAGCTTGTAACTGTGTATGTGACATGAGAAAGATGACATGTAGGTGACTGTGTGTGATGCCGTGTGCCTGAGACACTATTTGGGAGACCGTGACATCGAGAGACCATGTGTGAGAGGGAGAGATTGTGTGTGACAGTGTGCAACATGGTGAAGACATGAGTGCCACGTGTGTCACATGGGCAGATGATGTGTGAGACCGAATGCGTGTGATCCACCCAGATGATGTGAGAGGGTAGTGCGAGAGGCTCAGGGGGACTGGGTGTGACAGAGAGACCATGTGAGTATAAGTCAGTATGTGTCAGCCACACTGATGAACTGTGAGGTCATGTGGGAGACGGACAGACTGGCACCGGATGGTGACAGTGCATGAGAGTGTATAACTGTGCGGGGCACTCGGAGATGAGAGTACGAGAGAGAGCTTGCGTGTGTAAAAGCGGGAGGCTGCTGTGTTAGGGCAACAGCTGTGCGTGCAATCCTCTGCCAGAGATTCTGCACACAACGGTTGGTGGAGGGGACGAACTCTGTGTGACTGTGCGTCCGGGAATGTGTAAGATTGTGTGTGACATTTAGAGGTGGTGCAAGAATGAGTGTGACTGTGGGAGTTGCTGGATATATGACTGTTACTGTGTAATACCCTGAGATAGTATGTTTGACTGTGGTTGTGCGAGATGTCGTTGGTGATGTGTCACACTGAGAGACTGCGAGAGACTGTGTGGCATTTAGAGAGACCACGTGACTGTGGCACCGTGGGAGATTGTGTATTGAGCACGGGTTGTTTGTGAGACTCTGGCAACACTTGTGTGACACAGCGAGAGATAATGCATCTCTGTGCGAGGGACTGCGAGTGTGAGTCTGTTTGCTGAGAGGGGTCATCTGTGGTGGGGTGGCACTGAGGTGGCCAGTA
>NW_011888919.1:539366-550524 GCF_000151845.1 Pteropus vampyrus
GGGGCGGGGCGTGGACCTTCACCCCGCGCCCGCAGGTGTCGCAGGCGGCCGCGGAGCTCCTGGCCTTCTGCGAGACGCACGCCAAAGACGACCCGCTGGTGACGCCGGTACCGGCCGCAGAGAACCCCTTCCGCGACAAGCGCCTCTTCTGCGTCCTGCTCTGAGCCTTCCTGACAGCCTACCCTCCCCTGCCAAAGTATGAATCCAATAAACGTGCTGATTGTGGCGGCGCCTGCATTTTCGGGGAAACTGAGGCACGCGTGGAGCTGGGGTCCACCGCGTCTCTTCGCACCCGCCTGAGTGTGTGTAGCGTGTGGGTGTGGGGTGAGGATATGCGGGGTTTGTGGACGCGGAGGGTGTATCGGAGGAAAGGAGCCTGCGCCGAGAGCTCTGGGATCCTGAATTTATTTACTCGTCCCAACAGCCCCGGAGGCAGCTAGCTACTTGTATGGTATCCGTTTTACAGACGAAGAAAGGGAGCCAGAGGTCCCTTACTCAAAGTCACACAGCTAGGAGATAATGAGTTGAAGACTGTGGATCCTAGCGCCCCCTGAACCCCTCCGCTGGCCTCTCTCCCCTCCTCCTTCCTGGGCTGGAGGTTCCTGGGAGCTCCTGTGCCCCTCCCACCTCATCCCTAAATGACTCCGCTCTTTTTTTTTCCACGTCTGGCTGCGCCCTGCCACAAGCCTACCTCTGTCCTTAAGCACAGAACTCTGTTCATTCGTTCATTCATTCTTCCAAGCTGTGTACCCGCCCTGAGCTGGTTGAAGCTGGGGACATGGCTGTGACCGAGATGGCCCTGGCCCCGCCCTCCTGGGGCTCAGAATCCAGCGGGAGAGACAGACATGTCCCCAG
This sequence comes from Pteropus vampyrus, assembly GCF_000151845.1. NCBI lineage: Eukaryota > Metazoa > Chordata > Mammalia > Chiroptera > Pteropodidae > Pteropus > Pteropus vampyrus. Next base: position 540,222 of record NW_011888919.1, read on the forward strand.
ACTCAGCTTGGGGATCAGGGAGGGCTTCCTGGAGGAGGAGACATCTGGGCTGGGATGTGGTGGTAATAAAACGTGGGATCCCGAGAAGAGAGCAGTGTGGCTAGAGGGAGAGGAGACCAACTGACATGTACGTTCCTTTCTGTGACAACGATTTTCTTTGTTCTGGGGATGCAGGGGTGACTGTGACAGCTCTGGTTCCTGTCCTGTGTTTCCCACTTCACGCATTGGTGGCCCGCAGGACATATATAGCCTAGAGTTATGTAATTTTGTGCTCTCTACTTTTGGCCTACATAATGTTTAAAAATGTTCTTCACTTGGTTGCCAAATCGAAAAATAGAGTACTTCACATAAAAGTCAATATTTCCATCTTCTCTGGAACTGACAAGTCTGGCAACCTCAGACCTACACAACCCTACGGGGTGACCACAGGCTATGAGATGGGATGGGGACTTTCCAGCTTGTTAAAGTCCCCACCCTGCCCTATGGTCTCCCAGTTGAGGAGGCCAAGGTTCAGTCGCTATCTGTCATGGCGCCTATGTCAGGGGCTTCTGACAAGCGAATGAAGAGAAAGGTGAAATGTCTTTGAAAAGTCTGTTGACGAAGAAATGAGAACTGGGTAAGCTGTTTGTTATTTTACCTTGTTGGCTTGAGGGCCACTGGGTTCGCGACCCCCTCCTTGCCCCTCACCCCGACCTCCTCTTCTCCGGAGAGTAACACCCCTGCTCCCCAGTTTGTGGCTGACTGGAGGAGGGGGGCTGGCCCTTGGGTCTAGGTGGAGAAGGCTCAGTGGGCCATGCGTGAGTCTGGCAAGTGCTCCATTATTCGCATCAGATTAGGGTCCCCTGGGCCCCGACTCTGAGCTTCCTGTCGAATTGAGACAGGAGACAGGAGCCGCTGTAATTACATCTCCCTCCTGCCCCCCACCTCTCAGCTTGCGGCTCGGCCGGGTTGCATCATGTCTGTGGGAGCCCCAGGGGAGATAGGGGACAGAGAGAGCCAAAGATGAGCTGGGGTTGGGGTGCGGAGAGAGATGCTGGGAGGGGAGTTGCCAGAAGGATTCTGGAATTTGTCAGATTCAACATCCTCGCATCTCAGAACCTGAAATGTAATGGAATCTGGAACTCCAGGACTCAGAGGGCTGGAATTCTGGAGTCTTTCAAACCTGTGGGGCCAAGATTCTGGGGTCCCGCCCCCTTGTCCGGAGCTGCATCAGTGTAAAGAATTTTTGTGCCCAGACTGTTGGGACTTAACCCTCTCAGCCTCGGGATCTTTGAGCTTCCTCTTTCGAATTCCTGGTCTTGGGGAACAGAAGCGGAGAGGAAGCAAGTGGGGCTGGCCGACCTGGCCTAGGGAAGGGAGGACACGTCTGCCTGGAGCAGGAGGGGGAGAAGGGAAGGGAGCTGGACCCAGACGCTGGTCACCGAGGCTGGGAGGGAGGGAGGAGAAGTGAGAAGGGACAGGGCAGGTCCCTGGTGATTAGCTTTCATGCGTGCAAATCCAGATAATTTTGTTAGTGGTATGATGACACTGTAACACCAGCTTCCGTTCGCCAGCTGCTCTTTCCTGCCCCGCTGCTCCTGCTGTGAGGTCAGCTGTGGGGTCATTGCCTGGTCAAAGGTCAGAGAGGTAAACACCTGGGGAAGTGCTTGCTCTAGGCAGTCCCCTACCACTTCACTCCAAACCCTGAGGGCTTTTGCGACCCGCTCCTTCCGGCAGGGCTGAGGGGGTCAGGGAGGGGCGGCCCAGAGCCAGACGAGGCACATTTGTGGCCATCACTTATTGGGAGTCCTGTTTCATGTGCCCCAGCTCACTTAACTCTCTGATAGCTCCCAAAGGGACTCTGTTCCTCCTCATTTTATAGACGTGGCAAACAGGCACAGAGAGGCGAGGGCCTGAAGGACAGAAAGGGGGGGTCTCCCAGGGGAGGGGCAGGGCTGGGACGACAGAGTAGAGCCCCCTGGAGCAGGAGTGAGAGCAGATAGGTTGGCAAGGACCTGTTTGGGGTGGAGAAAACGGTGATGGGCTGAGAGAGTGGCCTCTGGCAGTAGATGCTTCTATCTTTCTATCTGCGGGGGAGGGACAGGGCAGGATAGATCCACAACAATGAGAAAGGGCACCGGTGGGGGGGCAGGCTTCCAGTCATGAGCAGCTAGTGGTGTGTGTGTGTGTGTGTGTGTGTGTGTGTGTGTGTGTGTGTGTGGTACAAGGTGGGGGCGGCCTCTCCCTAGGGCAGGGTCAGGAAGAGGACAGAAATCAAGGAGCCGAGCCGGGCCCAGGGCAAGCTGGGCCCAGAAGCACATCTAGATGGGAGCCCTGGGTGTGGGCCTGGCCGGGGCTGCAGCTGGCTGTGGAATGACACAGCCCAGGGCCTCTGCCAGGCTCCGGCTCCAACGCCCTCCTGCCATCACTTGTCGCTTGCCATTTGGGAACGTGCCCCTATCGGATGGTGCCCTCTGCATCCCTAGCCCCCTGGCACACAGAGAGTGGGTTAGGGCTTGTTAAGTGAATAATAACACCACCTTCCTAGAGGCAGCGAGGGTGGATTCCATCTCCGATTGTCATATATCACCCTGACCAGGGCAAGCTGGGCCCAGAAGCTTGATGAGGACATCGAGGCTCAGATAGGGGAAGTCATTTTCTAGGAGTGTCACACAGTGACTGGTGAGCGGTGGCAGTGACTTCCAAACCCACCCGTCTTCCCTGCACCAGGCGGCCCCTCCACACACAAACACACACATTAGACACGGCCATAAAGAAGCACACGAGCCCACGACAACGGACACTCACGGACAAGGAAAAAGATGCACAAACAGGCCTCTGAGAAAACGATGCCTGCCCACACGTGCCATCGGCATATCCACAGTCCCTAGCACACCCCCTGGGGGGCCCATTTCGGTCCCCTCCCTGGTGCTGTGTGTCCATTTACAGTTGTCATCAGGGTGTCCTCTCTCATCTGCTGGCTGCCCCAGGTCCCTCTGGGGAGGCCTGAGTCTTGCTCCTTGCGGTGGGTGGATGGGGGAGGGCTGCTGACTCAGCCACTCTGAGCAGTTCCTTCCCACAGCTCCCCAATTCCCCCGCCCCCGCTCTTCCATGGCCCCTTCCCTGCCTAGAGGGGTGACCGCTTGCGCCAAGGCACCAAGGAACCCTTACTGACACGTGCCGTGGGCCTGGCTGGGGCGACAGCTGAGCAGGCAGCTGTGGGTCCCCAGGAGGTGGGCGGAGATGCGTCCAGCCCTGGCATGGACCCGGGGACCCTTAGTCTTCTCATTAGGAGTGAGTTACAGTCACAGCCACCCCCACCTGCTCCCCAAGCACAGTACCGATGCCACCCGGGAGTGAGGGCTCCCGGCTCCCTGCGGCACAGGTGGAGAGACTGAGGTCCGGAGGGTGGGGGGCTTGTCCGAGGTCCCATGTGCATGGGAGCAGAGCAGACTTTCTAAACGCTCAGACGTCCCTGGTGCGGACAGGAAGCCAGTGGGAGGGAGGCTCCGGGAACCAGCGCTCCCCCCACCCGCCCTGAGTCCCCAGATGCAGAGACAGGATGCAAGCCTGCCAGGCGTCACCCTTCATTAATATCATATAACTTCCTGAGTTCCCTCCAGTCTGCCTGGCGACCAGGGGTCCACATGGTGGGGGGGCCCGAGACCCACACCCATGGGCACCCCCCAGAGCAGGGCGGTGTGGTCACTCTTGGAGCCCCTGGTGTGGCTGGAGTCGGGGTATCCGTCCTGCCAGAAGCTGAGGATGCCGGCTGGGGCTGGCGATAGGGAGACTGGAGTGAGGGCGTGGCTGGGGGCTGTGGTCATGGGGACAGAGAGGGGAAGTCTGCAGCTCCCCGGGGTCCAGCCCTTGGGGTCAGGAGCCTCGCTCCTGGCCGTGGATATGGTTCATCTGCACAGGCTCTCTCCTTGTTACGGAGGACTCTGGGGTGGGCCACTGGCCACGATCTCTGGGCTACTGGACTCCGGGGTGGGCCACTGGCCATGGTTGGCCACCAGGCCCATGAAGCCTGTTCCCCCTTGTACAGATGAGGAAAGTGAGGTATCCCATCTTCCCATCCTCACCTGGGACTATCCCACAGCAGTGGTTGAATTGGGACAGAAACTCAAGTCAAATGGAGTGAGACCCCAAATTTGTAATCTCTACACTTACACTGCCTCCCCCCAAAATAGGGGTGTCTGAGAGGGTCTCTGAGGTCCCATCTGGCCTTGTGGGCAGGAAGTCTGCATGGGAACCCTGGGCTCGGTGGGAATGGGCCTGGGGACAGCCATGCTGGCAGCTGGGACACACAGGCCTACCACACTGGCCCAGGGCAGCGCCAGCTGCGGTGCATTTGGGGAGGGGTGAGAGAGAGCAATGAGACGGCGATGTTGGAGGCCTGGACGGCTGTCTGTGGCTAAAATATTATTCCTGGAGGTCAAGGTCGCCAGAGCTTGGCCTGGGGCCTGGGAGTGCTGGTGTGAGAAGCAAGAGGGCGGGAGGGCCATCTCCACTTCCCAGGGCTCTGCCTCCGAGCCTGGGACGGGGGCCTCAGGGCAGGCTCCAGGGACTGGCCCGGAGCCTCCTTCCCCAGCCTTCTGGAAGGAATGAATCGTTCCAGGGGACAGAAACTTCCCAATGCCTGGAAAACACCGCATGGGGGAGGGAGGGGTTTCATGGTCATTTCTCAATCCCTGGGCAGTGTCCTAACCCTGGGGCCCAGAGCCCAGAGCCCAGAATAGATCGCAGAGGCCACCCCCAGACAGCCTTAAGGTCTGGCCAGCTGTCCCCTCAGGTCCCGTCCCGGCCCCACTGGTGAGCTCCAAACTTTAACTGAGATGAGTCAGTGATCCCCACCCGAGGGTGGGGGCTGCTGGGAGATGCCGGGGCAGGGAGAAGGGCAGAGACCTCTGCGTGAGGAGGTGGCAGGTGGCTCAGTGATGGAGACCATGAGAGGACACCGGGAGGCGAGCCAGAGGCGGAAGACGGATGCCCCGGGCAGGGGGACGGAGGGAGAGCGCCAGGGAAGGCGCACGCCGAGCGGAGGGGGCCTCCGGAGGAGAAGGCAGGGGGAGGGAAGGCGGGGCAGAGAGAGGAAATGAAAAAGCCCGGGCGAGTGAGCGAGCGGGCGAGATGAGTAGAGAGGGAGGAGGGAGGGAAGGAGGGGGACGCTGACACACGGAGACCTCACGGGGAGACCGGACCGGAGTGCGGGGACGGCGAGGGCTGAGGGAGGAGGCAGAGGTGCGGTGAGGAGGGGCCGCGCCCGCAGAGATGCAGAGACGGCGGTAGAGGGCTGTGGGGCGGGGGAGAGGGAGAGGCAGAGGCAGAGGGGTGGACAAGGGAGGGGACAGAGACAGGGACAGCAAGAGACGGAGAGAAAGGGGTGGGGGAGAGAGAGAGAGAGAGAGATAAGACAGAAGGAAGGAAGCATAGACAGACGCTGGACACACAGGGAGAAGTCGGGTGGCCTGGGAGACCCCGCCTGCAGTGAGGGCCATGTGGCCCGAGGTGGGCGTCTGAGTGGCCGCAGGGGCAGCCCCGGTCCCTGTCCCCCCACCTGCTGCCCGTGGGCCCCTCCAGTCCAGGCCGCAGGCCGGGCCGGGATGGCTGACTCCTGCAGGAACCTCACCTACGTGCGGGACTCGGTGGGCCCGGCCACGAGCACCCTGATGTTTGTGGCCGGGGTCGTGGGCAACGGGCTGGCGCTGGGCATCCTGGGCGCTCGGCGGCGGTCACGCCCATCCGCCTTCGCGGTGCTGGTCACTGGGTTGGCGGTCACGGACCTGCTGGGCACTTGTTTCCTGAGCCCAGCCGTGTTCGTGGCCTACGCCCGCAACAGCTCACTGCTGGGCCTGGCCCGGGGCCGCCCGGTGCTGTGCGACGCCTTCGCGTTCGCCATGACCTTCTTCGGCCTGGCCTCCACGCTCATCCTCTTCGCCATGGCCGTGGAGCGCTGCCTGGCGCTCAGCCACCCGTATCTCTACGCCCAGCTGGACGCGCCGCGCTGCGCGCGCCTGGCGCTGCCCGCGGTCTACGCCTTCTGCACCCTCTTCTGCTCCTTGCCCCTGCTGGGCCTGGGCCAGCACCAGCAGTATTGCCCCGGCAGCTGGTGCTTCATCCGCCTGCGCTCCGCCGAGCTGGGGGGCTGCGCCTTCTCCCTGGCTTACGCCAGCCTCGTGGCCCTGCTGGTGGCCGCCATCATCCTCTGCAACGGCTCCGTCACCCTCAGCCTCTGCCGCATGTACCGCCAGCAGAGGCGACAGCAGGGCTCGCTGGTCCCGGGCCCCCGGAGGGGCGAGGGGGAGGTTGACCACCTGATTCTGCTGGCTCTCATGACGGTCATCATGGCTGTGTGCTCCCTGCCTCTCACGGTGAGTCTGGTCTGCAGCTGGGGCCGGCGGTGGGGGGAGGGCGGCGCCCAGCCCTGTCCACCACGGGTTTGTGTCCATTTCGTGGATGGGGAATCTGAGACTTACAGAGGTCAGAGGCTTTGGCCTCTGTCAAACAACCCCTGACTTTTCGGAGGCATCTCTCCCCAGTTGCTTCTGTCCCATTTGACTCCTCCTGACCCCTTGGGTAGCCCCCCGACATCTCCAGCCCGGCCCCCCACTCAAATGCATGCTCCACCTTCCCTTACCCCTTAATGAGAATAAGATCCGCTAATCATCCAGCACTGGCTCTGTTTTCGCCTGGGCTCAGTGGTTTGCAAACCCCTTTCCAGAGAGCTTCAAAATGACCCATGTACCTATTCCGTAAGCATTTACCAAGAAACAAGACAGAAATGCCTGTCTCGTCACCATTTTTACAGATGAGGGGCAGTGTCTCTTGCCCACGATCGCACAGAGTCAAGTCTGGACACGGGGCTCCTTTAATTTCAGTCCCACAGCACCCCCCCCATTTCTGCCAAGTTTCCCACCCCCAGCTTCACCCTCTGTCTGCCTGGGGACTCTCCCCGCCTCCCCCGTCTCCTGCAGGAGCCCGGGATTGAAGCAGGGCAGACCCTGGCCCTCTGGTACCTGGTCATTCCACCTGCACGCTGGGCCTCGGTTTCTCTTTCTGTAAAATGCAAGACTGGGCTGGATTGGAGGGCTGTCAAAACCTTAGGGGGTTACGATGACTCAGGGACTGGAAGCTGTGGACAGATGCACTCAGGCACAGCCCCGTGACCCACCCATCTCTCCCTCTAGGCCTCTGCTGGCTATTTCCTGGAGCTTTCTATCTGTCTGATCTCCGGGTGCATATATTTCTTAGTTTTCGTCTTATTTCCTTCCTTTTCTGCCAGGCCACCCCACCCTTATGTGTGCAGTGAGCAAGTGGGTGGAGGGGAGCGAGGGCGGAGTTGGGGTGCTTTTTGACACCCTCGCTGTGCCCTCAGATCCGCGGCTTCACTCAGGCCATCACCCCTGACAGCAGTGAGATGGGGGACCTCCTAGCCTTCCGTTTCAACGCCTTCAACCCCATCCTGGACCCCTGGGTCTTCATCCTTTTCCGCAAGGCTGTCTTCCAGCGCCTCAAGCTCTGGTTCTGCTGTTGCCTCTGCCCCGGGCCTGCCCGTGGCCACTCGCAAACACCCCTGAGCCAGCCTGCCTCAGAGAGGAAGGACTCAAGGGCCCCTGTCGCTCTCGGGGGGAAGGAGGGGAACTGGGTGCCTTTGTCAGCCTGGGGCGAGGCGCAGGGGGCCCCCCTGCCTGTGGCACAGAGAGCTGGCAGGAGCACCGTGGAAACGACGTCCAAAGTGGGGTCCGCGGCAGCCTGCTCCCTCTGCTGACATCTCCGGCTGCCCTGTCTTCCGGAAGCAGGACCTGGACTGTCACGGCCATGGCCAGTGGCTGCAAGTGGACAAGCAGAGAGGTGAATGCTGGAGCCCTGACCTGCCAGAACCTTGACCCCACCCCCCTGACCGCAGGGGATGATCAGCTGCTATTTCTCCTCCTCGGGGGGTTGCCACAACAGGCTCTGGGACGAGAGGGAGGGCAAGAGGGAACGTTTATCCTGGAGCACGAGAGGAACAGTTTTCTCAAAATAACCAGTGGCCTGGCCGGCCTGCTCCGGCCCTCGCGATGGCCATCCATCTCACTGTCTAAATATTTAGAAGGCGGAAAAGTTTCTCGCAGCTCCTGTGCACTCAGGTCTGCTGGGGTTGGCGTTCCCCCACCGATCCTCATCTGTTCAGGGTGTCCCAACTGCCCCCCGAAAATCCCCAGGGGATGGTCCTGCCGTCTCCCAGGCCGCTCCAAGAGCCAGGGCCTTTCTGCCTCCCCTTGCTTCCAACTCCTCATCAAACTTGGGGAGCCCCGGCCTCCCCGGGAGAGGCAGGAAGAGGGGGAGATGCTACGTTGCGGTGACATCGCTGGGCATGTGTCTAGGAAGGTTGGCGTGGCTTGGTAGTTGTAAGAGGCAGACTGGGGGAATACTGGTGTGTGTGTGGGAGGCACAAACCCTGCGAACCCCAGGGGTGGCCCAAGAAGCCAAACCTAAGTCCTGTGCCTGTCCCTGAATAAATAGCTGCTCCCAACAGAGCCGGACCTCACCTTATGTATCCTTGGAGCCCTCACAAAAATTTCATTCATTCATTCATTCATTCATTCAACAAATAGTGTGTGCTGACTCTGCCCGGTGCTGGGGACACAGACCAGTCTCTGCCCCACCCTGGACTCTGCTGGGTGATTTCCAGCCTTCCGCCCCTCCCCCACTTGCCCTCCTTTGCCCTCAGAGAGGCCCAGAATCAAGGGCATTCTGGGGTGTTCGCTTTGGGTTGTGGGAGGGCGAATGAGAAAGCATCCCCCCCACCCCCGCCGGCCCCAGTTTCTCTTTTTCACTTGCTCCTGGGTTCAATGAATAACTCCATACCTGGGGAAGGATAGCAGAACATGGCCAGAGAGCCTGCTACAGCAGCTAACGTCCGCGAGCCCTCCACCATGGAGGCGGGTCCTCTCCCCACAGCCTGCTCTTACTGCTTATCTGCAGAGGCCGGAATCTGGGGGAGCCCAGAGAGGGCAATCACCAGCCCCAGGAAAGCACAGCCTGCAGGTGGAGCTGGTCCCTCTCTGGAGCCCAGCTCACTCGTTGGGCTGGCGACTGCCTCTCTGTACCCTGGCTTCCTTCTGTGGAGAAGGGCCGTCGTAACCTAGCGCTTAGCTTGCAGGGTTGGGCTGAGATGTCATGATTCGCCCTGGGAAGCCGGTTAGCACAGGGCCCGGGAGTAGAGGCTACAGCAAACGGTACCGTTATTGCCACTGCGTTGGTTGTTGCTATTGTTGTCTTGGCTGTCTGGGCAAACGGGGCTTGACGACAAAGCAGTGCTTTGCTCCATCGTTCTTGGACTTCCCCCCCACCCCCGCCCCCCAGTTACTGTGTTTCAAATGACATCGAAGAAGAACAAGGGGTGTGTGGGAGAGTTGAAAAAAATAGGTCAAGACGACTGCCCAATGGGTTCGGGGTTTCCCATTGGGGGGCTAGATAGTGATGGTTATATAACATCGTGAATGTACCAAATGTCTCTGAATTGGACATTTTAAAATGGTTAAAATGATAAATTTTGTTATGGGTATTTTACCACAATAAAAAACAAAACAAAACAAAAAAACATGTGATACTGAAAAAAAAAATCAAGAGTATATAGAAACTTTTATAGCGGTCTTGACAAAGTAGTATTATATCGGTTGAATTTAATAATAAAGTTGACTCATATAAAAACCAGAAAACAGGGGAAGAAATCTCTGGTGGGGTCCAGCATTTGTCACCGAATGTGGCCTGGGCTCAGTGGGAACCCGCTCGAAGGGACCCCCGGAGGGCGGTGGAGTGGGGTGGAGGGGCGGGTGCCGAGGGAGCGGGCATGACCCCCAGGGGACACTCGCCACCTCTCTTTGTGCCGCTTCCAGAAGTGGGTCAGTTCTGTCCATCCGGCCTCTCCGGGCTCGCTAATTGCCAGAGCTGGGCTGGCTGGGCATTGGAACCCACAGCACCAGGCCCCGTTTTGCAGATGAAGTGTGGAAGCTGATTTTTCTCCGGCTCTGAACCCGCGGAACTAACGTCTCAGGAATCCGGCCCCTCCTCTACATCCTGCTGTTCCTCTCAGACCCCATCGCCTCTGGCCTGGACGTCTACAGTCTACATCGTCTGCCAGGTCGGGGGGCCTCAAACGACTCCCACCCTGTCCACTCCGCAGCCCCTCGGGGATGATCTGGGAACTCGTCTCCTTGCTGGGGTCCCAAGCCCCGACTGCCCATGCACCCGCTCCACCCATGTGTCCCCTGAGCTAGCTGCCAAGGCCCTAGCGGAAGGTCCTGTCTAAGCAGCCACTCCCCTGCCTGCAGAGCTC
>NW_011888919.1:551824-552715 GCF_000151845.1 Pteropus vampyrus
AGACATGGGGCTTGTTCAGGGTGGCATGGCTGCAGACCATGGACTGTGGCTCCACTGGGGCATGAACCCAGGACCTTCTTGCGTGTAAAGCAGACGTGCTAACTGTTCCACTATGGAACCATGTTCTGATTTCATTTCTTTGTGCACTTCTGTCTTCCTAACTCCAGCCCAGGCCCACAGATGGGACTTAGAGGCGCACTCATACACGGCTGGTCCCTGGGACTTGCCGCTCACCCGGACCTCTGTAGTCATTGCCCCACCTTCTGGTCACACTAGGAATGACATGCGCTTTGGGCTGGAGTCAGCTCTCCTCAGGGCCTGCTCCGGGTTCATTAGAAGCTCTGAGTGCCAGCTATCTGTCTTTGATTAATAAAGAACGGGAGAGGAAAGTCATGATTGTTTAATGATGCAGCTTGTCTTTCAAAACACAGGGCCCAAGGGGGAAAATGGTGAGAGGCGAGAGACACAAGGGCCCTGGGAGGCAGTGGGCAACAGCCCGGGCGCTGGGGTCAGAATAATCTGGGCTCCTGAGACCCAGCTCAGCCACCTCCAGGAAGCGGGTGCTAGAGGCTCTCCCTGCCCAGGCCTCCATTCCTGTACTGCTGGATCTCTACAATAACTTCTCTCGTGCCTATACGCCCCCCACAAATGGGTGAGTTTTATTAGCACTCAGTCTGGCCTGAGAATTAAAATGAGATGATGTTTCGAAAGCGTAAACCTCCGGGGTGGATATTTTTAGGATCCTCTTTTTATAGACTTATTCTCCATTTTGCAGACTAGTAAACTGAGGCCCAGAGAAGTGAAGTCACTGCTCTGAGCTTATCAGGTAGGAGGTGGTGGAAGCGGCCCAAGGCTTAGGCGAGTGCAGATTCACTGCAGTGAGTGATCGCA
>NW_011888919.1:553818-581659 GCF_000151845.1 Pteropus vampyrus
CCTTACCTGGGGAAGCCGAGCTTTCCATAGTTCGCAGGTTTCACGTCCCCAAGTCCTGCGCCCTCTCCCAGGGTTGACTGACACTCCACGAGCTCGGGACCACATGGCACACTTAGGCATTGACTCATTCAGTGAATGCCACCTCTTCCCTAGAGCACCCTGCAGACGCCCCGACCCCGCCCGGGCCCCCAAGGTCTGACCCCGCCCCCTCGATCCCAAGGACTTCTCAGTTCTCATCTCGCAGGCTGACAGATGTCCCTTCCGCCCCCAGCGGTGGAGCTGGTCTCTCACTGGCCCGCGGGGAGCACTCAAAGCTGACAGGCTGCCCTCAACAAGTGTGCGGTCTGGCTGGGATCCGAACTCCGGCTCAGAGGTCCCCACCTGGCTGCGGTGACGAGGCCACCGCGTCTTGGGAACGAGCATGGAGGAAAGGTGCTTCCAGGCCAGAACAGCGGGGCCTGGCCCAGAAACCGAGACGAGAAGACCAGAGCCGATCAGGTAGTCACTGTATTTTATTGGAAAACATTGATATATATTTTTCTTCACAGCTTGAACTGAACACAATATTGCCCGGTTAAAAAAAAAAAAAAAACCAAAACCAAAACACTCCGAAAATGTCCACAGCCTCACGCCTACCTGCCCTTACCCTCAGCTCTTGGCTGGATCTCCCACTATGCCCACCCCTCCCTTCCCTTCCCCCGGAGGCTGGGTGCCAGAGGGCGGATGAGAAGAGAGTCTCAAAGCTGGGCAGGTCCCAGGAAAAGCCACTTGATCGACCTGGGGGTGGGGGGCAGATGAAATGAACAGCGAAAGGGAAAAAAAAAAAAAAATCCAGACGATCTAACTGCCCACATTGACTTACTTGTCCCAGAAAGTCAGAAGCAAGGTCACGGATCATGCTCTCCGCTGGGGGAGTGTGGGGGCAGGCAGGTGGGCCAGGGGAAAGGCAGGGGAGAGGGCACAGAGACGGCAGATGTGAGGGAGCCAGCCAAATCACCACGAGAAGCGGGAGGGGCCGGCGGGCCAGGAAGCAGATCTGCCCTCGGCCGCCGCTCCGGGCAGCTGGCCGGCCAGGCTGTTATTGCAGGTACGTTCTCTCAAGGGCGTGGTGGGGGCATCTTCCCTCTCCCCACCCTTCAGCTAGCCCGGCTTGGTTTTTGACAAAATTTAAGTTTTCAGGGGCATGAAGAAAAAACAACGGGATAACTAGCACATTACAAAGCGACCATCTCCACACGTAGGTTCCCACGAGGGGACCCTGGGTGGGTGGGCGGGCGCGTCACTAGGGAGAGGCATGGGACTTAGCACCAGGTATTTACAGAACAGCTTGAGATCGGGTTAGGGGCAGGGCAGGGCCGATTTGCAGTGGCCAATTGAGCAGCCCCGCCCAGCCCGACCTTAGGAAGCCAATCGGAGGGTTTCAGAAGAGCCGCCGGTGGGGTGTGGGTGCTGCCCCCTCGGTCGGTGCCCTGCTGCAAGCTGGCCCCGCCTGTGTAATGAATGCCGGCTTCCAGACTCCTCACCCTCGACCCTCGCCGGGCCACATCCAGCCAACACGCCGCCCTACTCCCCACCATACTTCTGGGGTGCCCCGCTTGGCGCCCCTGCCCCAGAAGCCCGCGGGGATTTGCACAGAACCCCAGGGTTGGTTGCATGCAATGGCCACGGCGGGCTCTTGTGCCTGGGCGCAGGCCTCGTCCCCTCCCTAGCAGGTTCCGGGACAGGGCTGGCAGCCGCCCCGGCACCCAAAATAAGGTGACAAACGAAGGACACAAACCAAAACGGAGGAGAGCCGCCGGGCTGCAGGAGGAGGGCAGAGGCTCCCCTGGGGGTCGGGGAGGTCACCCTGTGAAGGCAGCAGGCCTAGGAGGAGGCGAGTGGAGGGGGCGGGGCGAGGGGGGAGGTGACGGGCACGGAGGGACCCAGGGGAGGAGAAAGCAGTCATGCAGCGTGGGACAGATCTTTTGTTGCTTTATCAGATTCTCAGTCAATCGATTGGCGTTGGCTAGAACCGGGGTACGCAGGGGAGTGCTGAAGAGAGCGCGCGCGCGAGAGCGGAACGGGCATCGCCAGCTGCCCGGCCTTCACTTTGCGGTCATCATCTGTACAAACTCTGGAAGGGGAGGGAGGGAGGGAGAGAGGGAGTAGGTGAGCGGGGCTGTGCCACGCGCACCCTCCCCGGGGACGGCCCGGCCCGGCCCGGCTCACCTTCGTAGTTGACCTGGCCGTCCCCGTCGATGTCAGCCTCTCTGATCATCTCGTCCACCTCCTCGTCCGTCAGCTTCTCCCCCAGGTTCGTCATGACGTGGCGCAGCTCTGCCGCGCTGATGTAGCCGTTGCCATCCTGGTGTTGGGGGACAGGTCGAAGCTTTGAGCGGTCACCCGCCTTCCTCGGGGGGCAGTGGGACCGGGGGAGCAGGGCAGGCCTCCGGAACGGGCGCCTCAGCAGCTCCTGTTGCGCTATGCGTCCCTCTGCCCGGGTCCCCAGGACGCTCACCTTGTCAAAGACACGGAAGGCTTCTCGGATCTCCTCCTCGCTGTCCGTATCCTTCATCTTTCTGGCCATCATGGTCAGGAACTCCGGGAAGTCAATGGTCCCGTTCCCTGGAGGGCAGGAGGGGAGCTGGGAACGCCCTTGGCTGGGGCCCGGGGACTCGGCCTCCATCACCCCACAGAGGGCTCCCCACCCGCCCCGCGGGGCTCACCGTCCGCGTCCACCTCGTTGATCATGTCCTGCAGCTCTGCCTCGGTGGGGTTCTGCCCCAGGGACCGCATCACCGTCCCCAGCTCCTTGGTGGTGATGGTGCCGTCTCCGTCCTTGTCGAAGAGGGAGAAGGCCTCCTTGAACTCTGGGGGAAGAAAGGGAACGAGTAGGAGGTCGAGGGCCGCGGGCTCCCTTCCCAGAGGCGGGCCGGGGGTCAGTCCCACCTACAGAAGCCAGAACTGGCCTTCAGGTCTCAGCCACGTGCTTGGCCTGGTGCTCAGGGGGGCCCCTTCCTTCCTTCAGTCAACAGAGACCGAGCACCCTTCCTGGGACAGGTAAAGGTACCTGGTTCCACCAACCTAGCTCGGTGAGGATGGGGAAAACTGAGACGATTCTATGTTTCCTTTTGGTCCCTGGCTTTGGCCTCTCCCTCAAAGGATGAAACGGACCAATGTCACGGAGTGGATGAGAGCCAAGGTCAGCCGTCTGGGAAGGGAAGGCTCCGGAACGCCTTTGGTTGGCGCTGCATCCCTCCTGCCTGGCGCCACCAGCCCAGTTTCCCCGGCCGAGGCCACCGGCTTCCAGAAGAGCGGCTGGGAGTGAAGGGCCGTGTGGACTGTGGGGGTGGTCGGTGGCACACGGCTGACGGCCGGTGCGTGGGGTGGGGTGGGGGATGGGGAGAGGGGACGGCTGCCAAGCCAGGGGGATGAGGAGCTAGTGGCGCTGAGTGGGAAGGCCACAGCTGGGGACGCATCAGGGGCGAGAAGAGCAGCACGTGGCTCCTGCCCTCCCACTGGGCCCGTTTTGGCATCTGGGGCTCCCTACTCTCAAAGCCTCAGAGAACAGATGCCTGGCCGCCTATTCCCAGAGGGTGTGGGCCGGGGTGAGGCGGTGGACAGTTTGCTAACAGGGACAAGGTGGAGCATGAAGTGCCTGTGTCACACGAGGGCAGAGAACAGGGGGTGTGGGTGGCAGGTGGGTGCCAGACACATAGCTGAGCTGTGCCCGAGCCCCTGGGCCCTGGGGAGATGATGAGGCTGTGTGTCCTTGGGGTGCCAGCGCCTCCCCACACTGAGGCCTCGCTGTCCTCAGGGGCGGGAAGTGGGTCACGTACACACCTGAACTCACGATCACTGAACAAGGCCGCTCTCTGGCTTGCCCAGCTGGGTCTCCATAGCCACCCAGGCCACAGTTTAGAAGCTGAAAATGTCACTGTGTGTTGGGGTGGGGGCAGGGGAGGAGAGGAGAGAAGGCAAGTCCAGCTGTGATCTACCTGGCCTTTGTTGGGTGGAGGGTGGGACGCACCACAAAAATGAGTGAGATGGGACCCAAGGATTCTTTCGGCTTACTGGGAGATTTGCGATGGTTCTTTGGTTCGCTTATTTAGCCAACAAAAATTTGCGGACCACCTACTAGGTTCTAGGCACTGAAGGGACTGGCAGCGACCAACAAAAACAAAGCCCCCGCTCCGGGAACTCGCATCTAGCGACGGGAGGTATGGCAGGTAAAGACAAAATAATGTCACTGAAAAGGCCGTGAAGGAAATCAACAGAGACACGACAGAGACTAAAGGAAGGCTGTCTGCTTGAGAGGGAGCCAGGGAAGGCCTCTCCGAGGTGACAAGCAGGCTGAGGCTGAAGGGTGAGAAGTGGCTGCCCATGCAGAGAACTGTGGGAAGGCGCTTCTGCTGAGTGTGAGCCCGTGCAAACGGGAGTACAAAGCACAGGGACGTGCAGAGGTGGGCGTGACAGGCCATCTCCTGGGCGGCTCCTAAAACGGGACAAGGAGGCAGGGAGCTCATTCGCTGAGCCTAACTGGCAGGAGCTGGGACCGTCGGGTTCGCCCTGCGGCCACTGGTGCCAAGGGCCAGAGGAGCTGCGGCCAAGAGGCACGCCGCGTCTGCGGTCCAGCAGAGGCCTGCCCCGGGCCCGCGGGGTCACTGTTGCTGGGGTGCCGACGTGCTCTCATTCCCCAGTCATCAATGTCCTAAGCACGGGGCAGAGCATGAGGACATGCGGGGGACACACTAGCTTATCTGTCAGACGTCACCCCTGGCCAGACTGAGACCTGGCTGGGATGCAGAGGCCTTTGTGAGGCAGGACGAGGGGGCATGGGGAAGCCAAGCTCACCTGCGATCTGCTCCTCAGTCAGCTGGTCAGCCTGGAAAAGCAGGAAGGAGAAAGTCAGTCACCGGGCTCGTGGCCCCGCCCCCGCCCCGTGTGAGGCCAGCTCCACGTGGCATTCTGTGCACCTGGGCACGGGAGGGATGCCGGAGTCAGGGTGTGAAGCAGAGCCAGGGCCTGGGATGAAGTCTGCCGATTCAGGAAGCTGGGGACTCGGGTGGGCAGGACACCCAGGCTGGCCTGACGCAGGGCCCCACGAAGCTGCCAGACACAGGGTTTCTGATCTTGACCCAGTGGGTGAAGGGCTGCTCCAACCCCAAACCAGCTGCACTGGCACAGCACAGGCCACCGTGCTGCTGGGAGCCCCGGGGTGAGTGAAGGGAGCAGTTGCCGAGGGGCCTGATCGAACAGCTCTGGAAGGCTCTAAACCGAAGCAGGCCAGTCCTTGGCTGGGGCACAGGGACCGTGTCTGGGACTCTCTGCTAGTTTCTGTGTCACCTATTTGGAGGTGCTAAGTCCAAGCATGGTGCACCCAACTGGCAAAAACTCTAACTGGTGGCTCTGAGTGCCCGAAAGAACCCCGGCCAAGTTGGGGGCAGCCGCTCCACTCCCTGCGCACAGGGAGGCACAGGGCACCATTCTGTCCTGCTTCGTCCAAGCAGGAGGGGCAGATGTCGGGGAGGGGACTGCAGAGGGCAGCAGTGGTGGCAGAGGCTGCAGAGGCTGCAGGACTGAACTCGGCTTCCCCAGCTGCGCTGCAGTGTTTAACCCCTTCCAGCCCTGACTGTTCTGGAGACTGGCTGGGCGGTGGCAGGCAGCCCTTGCTGCACGCGGGGTTTGGAGGTGGGATGGAGGAGAGGCCCAGGCTGGCTGCTCCTGCACCCGTGTGCGGGGACGCAGCCAGGTATAAGGATCCCCAGCGGGGAAAAACACGGTGGTGGGGGCGGGAAGGGGAGGGCCCGAATCCCAACATTTAGCTTCCGGCAGCAAAATGAATTTTCCCTGGTTTCTTTCTGTAAATGCTGCCAAGAAGGCACCCCCCTCCCCAGACCACTGTGGTCCACACTGACTGCGCCCCGTCGTGCATTTTCTTTCACAGTTAGGGAGAAGCGGGTCCAAGTCTACAGAAGGGTTTTAGTTTGGGGTCTGGGAGTCCCCCAAACCGATGCAAATCGTTCTGTGTATTTGCATTATTCTACATAGAGGTTCCAGAGCTTCCATGGAGGCTAGCGACAGTCCCCACCCCGACCTTGTCCCAAATATCAGTAACAGGTCACATTGGAACTGCTCTAAAACAGGCCCCTCTTTTAAATCTAAGGGAAGAGGAAGCTGAGGCCAAGCCCCCAATAGGCAGAACGGGAGGGGAAGTCAAAGTGATGGTGACTGGACAGACTGACGAGGGGGAAGGAAAGCTGAGAAGGAAAAATGCCACAAGTGTGCATTCTAGAAAAGTCCAAAGTCTAAAGGGAAGGTTCAGAGGCCAAATGGAGATACTTCTGCGTTGCCTTAAAAGAAGACTCGGCCGCTGGGCTCCCAACGGCCCCCGGGGCGGCCCCAGACCCACGAGCCCTTGTTCCGCCAGCTTCCCTTGGCTCCTGAGAGCAAAGCAGCCTGGGCCCATCCCCTGGGTCCTGCCACCAGAGGCGGGTGCTCGGGGGAGGTGAGGAGAGAGGATGGGCGTCTGATCGCCAAGGCCAGGCAATGCCAAGGGAGTGGGAAGAGGATGATCAGCACGGAGATGGGCGGCCTGGGCACCTCCATCCTCTGCCCTGGCCCGGATGGAAAAGCTAGCCCGACCAGGGACCTGCCTGCCTGCACCTACAGCACAGTTCTCCACCACCTTTGGGCAGCAGCTGTCTGGGGCCGGGGACACCAGCAGGGTGGAGCAAGGGTGGCTCTGGAGGCAGGTGTCTGCCACTCCCCACCTCCGTGCCACACTAGGTTAGGAGGTTGCTGCAAACAGGCGTGGCTCTGCCTGCAGGGCCTGTCAGGCCCTCTCCCCCTGTCCTTGCTGGGAGGAGGGAAGGTCCCCTGTCTCAAAGGGTGGCTGCCGCCCAGAAAGCCCATCACCTGAGAAGCGATGATCACTGGGGACCCCTGCTCAGGGTTTCTTTCCTTTCCAGAGCTGAAGCTTTTAAGCTTTCACCCAAAACTGTCTCCACAATAACCCAGCTGGTCTCCTGCTTCCTTATTTCTCATGTTAAACTCCAGCAAGAGGCTGGACAAGAAAAAAAAATCATGGGGTGGGGGAGGGAAGAGGGTACTATTTCTCAGCCTTGCCCCAGCCCCCAGCCAGCGCCAGAGAGCAGTGTTAGATGAGATCAGACACCTAGGCCAGGGCCCCTCACCCGGGCCAAGGAGCCACAGGGCCCAGGCCAAAGTCTGCCCAAGGCCAGTTAACAGTGACTTGTCCCACCCAAACCTTGCTGATTTGCAAATGGAAAGAGAAACTAGCTGGGGCCACAGGTCGGGGATGATTTGGGAGGTGGGGGGTCCTCCTGGCACCTGCCAGTGCTTCCGAGCCCCTTCTGCAAGGTTCCGCCGGGGGAAAGTGGGGTAGCGGTGAGAGGAGCCATCAAGTCTGTGTCAGCAAGTATGAGATCTGATACACGGCAGCGGCTGACTGTCCTCCCCAGCCCTGCCAGGGAGGAGGGCTGCGCATGGTTCTGAGGCTGAGCCTGGGGGGGCTGGGGGTGTTGTGGGTGGCAGCAAGTAGGAAAGCACCAGAGGGCTGGTTTGCTCGCAGAGCCCAGCTGTGTGAGTTAACACAAGCGCTGAGGGCCCAGCATGGAGCCAGTGGCCCTCAGGCTGACGAAGGGGGTCCCGCTGGAGGTTCTCTCTGATCAAACTCTGCAGCCCCCACCTCGGGCCACTGGAAGAGGCGTCCAACTGTCACTGACGCCACACTGTACTGCACTGTCATTTGGCACAAGTGAGGAGATGCAGAACAGTGCGTGGAGCCGGGGGTCACGAGAAAACCAGCGCTCCTGTTTGGAAGAGGCGGCTCTCCCAGTCTGAAAGGGCAGCGAGGGGGTGAGAGTCAAGGCTTAAAAAGCTGGCTCATTTGACGCACCCTAAACTTTGACCCCCCCCCCGCCCCATTTCCTGCAGCTTCAGTGCGCAACGGGGCCTGAGCAGCTCCGCCCACCTGCTCCCACCACCCAGGGTGCCTTCTGCCCAGCCCTGTCCTTCCCCAGGGAAAGGGGGACCGCCCTCCTCGCTCTGGCTCTGCAGCCCACTCCCCACCCAGACTCAACAGTCTTTGTCCCAGCCTTTTCCCTGGAGCCTTCCAGGAAATACCCACATCCATCGCCAAACCTGGGCCCACCTTGGCTGCCTCATTTTCTCCTCCAACCCCCACCCCAGGCTTCCCTCCACCTCACCTCCCACCACCCAAGCCGAGTCCTCTCCCACCCTCATCTTGAGAAGCCACCTTCTCACAGATCCAAACACAACAAACTCCTCCCTGCCCCCAAGCACCCCCCCACCCCCATCAACAGCCTTAACCCACTAGTAACCTCAGAACCTTTTCTGGCGGCCCCCAAATCAATCATGAGGCCTCGCTATCATCCCCTTTTAACCACCTCCCTGACCCCAATCCTTTCCAGTCCCCAAGGGATTCAAGAGCATTTTCTAACCTCCGCTGCCACTCACCCCAGGCCCTTCCTCCCCTAAGCCATGTGCCTCCTTCTCCTCCCCCCTCTGCAATGCTGGTCCTCAGAGAACCCCCAATCTGCCCTCAAGGGTCTGATCTGCAGAAGTCACCCCCATCCCTACCCAGGCCCAGCTACCCATGGCCACCCCTCGGGAGCCCCCTTCCCTGCATCCTCTCAGGACCCAAAGCCTTCATCAGGCCCAAATAATCCCCTTTCCCAGGCAGTGTGTTTTATCTCGCCCCCTGGGGCCCAAACACCCCACCTCGGAGCCCAAACGCCCTGTCTTCGGTTCAAAAAGCCCTTTGGGGGGTGTCCAAACGCCCCCTCTGAGGGTCCCGATGCTCCATCCTGGGTTCAGATGCCTCCGGAGAGGGCTCAGATGCCCATCTGGGGACCTAAACAACCCATTTGATGCTGAAAGTATCTTTTGAAAGCCCCCGACCCTCTTTCTGGGGCCCAAATGTCCCGCTCTGGGTTCGAATGTCTCCGACTGGGCAGCGGAGAGGGGGCCCGAAGGCGCCCGGACGCCTCTCACTCTGGGGCCATCCGCCCTCTTGGGGGTTCTGCCTCGCCGAGCCCGCCGCAGAGCCGCCACCTCCGCGGACCCCCACCGCACTCACCATGGCGAGGCCGCGGTGTCTGGAGCGCGGGGATCGAGGTTCGTCCGGCGGCGGCAGCAGCTGCAGCAGTCCGAGCTCCGCCGCGCGTCCGCGCCTCCACACTCACTGCCCCCAGCGCGCGCCGCCGCTGCCGCCGCCGCCCGCCCCAACCGTCCCTCAACGGCCGCCGCGCGCGCCCCGCCTCGCCCGGCCCCGCCCCGCCGGCCCACGCGCCGCCGCACTGCGGCTCCGCGGATCCCTCCGCGGCCCTCCCCGCGCCGCCGGGCCCGCGCATCTCCCTTCCCGCCCCGCCGAGGGCCGCGCTTTGCCGCCGAGGGCCGCGCTTTGCCGCCGGCCACGCGCGCGCCCGCCGCGGGACTACTTTCCGTCGCCCCGCCCCCTTCGCACCACTTCCCTCCCGGCGGAGGGGCACGCTCGGCGGCGCGTGACGCGTCCCTGTGAGAGCCGCGCCGTGATTGGGCCCGAGCCCTGGCGGAAATGAGAGCGCGGCGTCGATTGGCCCGGCTTTCCCTGCAATGCGTCAAACTGGGGCGAGCCACGCGTGGTGCTGGTGGGGAAGCCCGAAGTATGTGGCCACGTGGAGCCGTGAGGCGGAACGAAGTGAGGGCGGGGTCTGTGTGGCTGCTAGAGAAGCAAATGCATCGTCTTCGTGGCCGGGGAGTGGTGAAGGGCTGGCGGATGGTGCGGAAGGACTTTCTTTGATCTCCCCTCTAACAGAGAGAAAATGGTGCAATCCAAAATGCTGGGGTCTGGAAGCCCCGCCCCCAAATGGGCTCCAGGTGGTGGCGGGGGCTTCGAGGTTTTGTCTGCCGCCTAACGGTTCCGACCCCCGGGGCAGATGTCTGCGCCCTGAGACGCACTGCACGGGTGTGCAGGACCCGTGTCCACCACTTCACTCCTGATCAGCCCAGGGTCTATAAAATTGGGGCGGTTCCAGGACAGCCTCTGGAAACAGCATTAATTTAGTCGTTCATGCAATAAGCATTAATTGAGCACCTGCTGTATGCAGGGACTTGCGCTCAGGTGATCTGGGGAGACCATACTTCCCAACTGTCACTTGGTCATCTCCTAGAACCACCTGACTCTTGCATACCTTGTTCAAGGTTCCACCCATAGGAGGAAAAATAATTAAGGAGTTAGCCGAGACAATGCGTTTGCTGGCGCTCGAACCCACCCCCACCCCCGCTTGTTTAGAATAGGAGCCGCCATTCGCTTATGCGCCCCCTCCTCACCTCACCGCGATTGGTTGAGGGTTGGGCAAGTGAGTCAAGCTGGGCCAGTCATGTCCCACCCGGAACAGAATGTAGGCGGAGCTAATGAGAGCCCTTCCCTGAGTTTTTGGATCTGGAGTTTGGGGGCGGGACACCTTTTCCTTTTGAGTGGAGGAGGCTGTGAAAGAATAGGTCCGGAGCTGTCTGTGGCCAATTTCCCAGTCTCGGGAGGGGAGTATAAAACACACCGAGAGAAGAAAAGCGTGCCATGAGAGTCCTATGGGCATTGACTTCCCCAGTTCCAATACTCTTGAGGCCAGCGGAACCCCATCATGCCATAATTCTTAAGATGTGAGCCATTAAAATTTTCCTTTCAACCCAAGCTAGTTTGAGTTGAATTTATGCCACTTTCAACCAAAGAATTCCTGATGGATATGCGCTGGGCTAAACTTTGTCTGCGTCATCCGCACTGACCCTGAATTGGAAAGCCGCGGACCCAGAAAAATAAGCAGATATGCAAAAAGAAGGCAGGCTCCTGTTCTATCACCCCCTTCTCTTTTTTTGACTCTCAATTTCACCAGGCAGATCTTCTGAATTACTTAAGGCTGCGAAATAAATATACAACTACTAATGCCTTTGAGCTCTTCCTAACACACACCAAGTGTTCCAAGCACTTGGTGTGTGTTAGCTTTTTAAATTCTCACAACCTCCTTACGGGCTCATTCCTTCCATCTTCCACCTGTTGACAATGTTTTATTGCCACTGGAATTAGATGAGACCAGAGAGATAGGAGGGCTTAACTAAGAACAAAGAAGTGAAGTAGCTTGGTCCCCTTCAAGTAGGAGATAGAATCAGGATTTGAACCCAGGCAGTTTGACCGAAAAGTCCACGCTCTCAAACACCACAACGCTACCAGTGGCAGAGATTGTTTTCCATTATTCATCTCCCTGTCTTCCAGAGTAACAGACTTTAACTGGGTACATCGCCACCCTGAATAAAAACTACATTTCCCAACCTTCCTTGCAGTCAGGGGTGGCCATCTGATTGAATTCTGGCCAAAACGGATGTGAGCAGAGATGATGGATACAACTTCTGGGCACAGCCTTAAAGGGCGGAGATATGACCTCCTTCTCATCTTGCCCACTGGAGCAGCCATTGTGGGCATTAGATGAGAGACAGGCAGTGAGCACACTCTCTTGGGACCTTGATGATTTCCTGGAGCAGAGCTCACCTTTCCGTCTCCAGTGTCAAACTTTTATTAAAGAGAAAAGTAAAGTTCTACATTGCTTAAGCCACTGTTGTTTCGGGTCACTTTGTCATAGCAGCCGAACATGTACTTGCCCTGCATCTCTGCTTCTTTTTGGTTACCGCCCTTGCTTTGGCGGAAGATGACTTTCGCAGGCACTTCAGTGAAGGGACATGTGGTTCAGGCATAAATTGATGAGCACATCCTACCTCCATGCGTCTGGTTCAGAGTCAGCTGTGTAAATCTTTTTTTTTTTTTTGTATCTATAGCTTATTTACATTCAATAAGATGCCACAGATCTTAAGTATTCAGTTCGATGAGTTTGACAATCGCATAAGACTGTGTAACCACCACCCAAGACAGGCTCCAAGACACTTCCATCACCCCAAAGTTAGCTTCCTCGCGGCCCTTTCCAGTCAATTCCTGTCCCCTTCAAGCGACTGCTGTTTCGGCTTCCGTCATTAGAGGTTCATTTTGCCTGTTCTAGAGTTTTATAGAAATGGAATCACATAGCATGTATTTTTATTTTTGTTTTTGGCCTCTTTTGCTCAATGTAACATTTTTGAGCAAAAGTTGCATGGGACATATTTATACTAAAATATCTAAAAAAAAAAAAATCGATTTTTGTTGTTTATCTAAGATTCAAATTCAACTGAAGCCCTGTATTTTCTAATTGCTAAATCCGGTGACACTCAATTTAAAGCACCGTTTTTTTCCAGGGTCGGAAAAGGATCTTAGTGACCTTACAGGGGACTTCCTGGACTTCTAGGCCTCAGGTTGTCCTATGCTACGGCCAGGCAAAAGTCTTGGAAGTGGCTTCAAACCTTCCAAGCTTTCAGAATGATCAGTAAACTAACGCTCAACCCCATTATAATCAGGAAGTTCAAATTAAAATGACCACAACACATCATTTGATATGTATCGACTGGACAAATGCCGAGGCCGGTGATATTATCTGTTGCTAGAACTATACCGCAATGTGGTGAGCCTGTTATTTCTCTGACCTCACCTCCCTATGCCCTTCCCCTCGCTCTCTGTGTCCCAGCCACACTGGCCTCCTTGCTGTTCCTAGAACACTTGCACTTGGCTCCTACTTGGCACCTTTGTCTTATTTTCTCTTCTCCATGTGCCTTCTCTCTCACAGTCCTGTGGGTTTTCCCCTCCTCGACTTCAAGTCTTTGTTCAAATGACACATCCTCTGTGAAGGCCTACCATGACACCCCATTTACAGTCGTAACCCCACACTCCCAATCCCCTTTATCTGGCTTTGATTGCTTTTCCTAGGAGTACCCACCATCTCACATATGCTATAATGTTCTTATTTATTCTATGTATAGTTTGATTCGAGGTCTGATCTTTCCTTTTGGTTCACTGTTGTATTTCCGGTGCCTAAAATGGAGCCAGGAACAAAGTAGGTGCTTGATAAATATTTCTCAAATGAATAAATAAATATGAGATAAATATTCTTCTCCAATGCCAGTGGGAGTATTTATTGATACAATCATTCTAGTGAGTGTAATAGCCGCAAAAATAATCTCAGTTAACACACAATTTCTCACTTACACCACGTCTACCATGGGACAGCTGTCCTCCAAGTGGTGACTCAGTGATCTCCACTGTTCCATCTCTCCTGAAGGTCTCTATGTCGCCACCGCTAAGGAAAATAGAGATCCAAGATTCTCATTGCCTCAGTCTGCAAGTGACACATGTGGCTTCCGCTTACTTTTCATTATCCAGAACCGGTCACGTGGTCCCACCTCATTGCTCGGGGATGGAGAAGTGTATTTTCTCTTGGGCCCCAGAAGAAGAAACAGGAAACAGAATTTAGTTGCCATACCACGGTCATGGTCACAGAGAGCCACTTGACAATCGCCATAGGCAGGTCGAACATGTCCGTTCGCTAGGTCTCAACCTAGCGAGTCTACTCTTAAATGTGTCCTCGGTCAGTGGCTTTCACACTCTTTTGAATGAGGTTGACAATAAGAACTACAGAGGTGAAGTGCCATTCTCATCACATGATGTCAAGGGGACATACTATCACCACGCCTTGTCACTATTGATGTTAACCTCGGTCATCACCTGGCTGACACAGTGTTTATCAGATTTCTTCAGTGTAAAGTCACACTTCCCCCCCCACTTCCCATACTGTCCTCTTTGGCAGGAAGTCACCACACAGTCCAAACTTAAGAAGTGGAGAGTTTTGCTTCATCTCCTTGACAGGGTAATGTCTATATGAATTATTTGGAAATCTTTGGTACAGGAAGCTGCCTGTTCTCTCCCATTTGTTTATTTATTCAGTCACTTTCTTTTTATCAGTATGGACTAGTGGATATTTATTTTATACTATAGGTTATAATCCAATACTACGTTGTTTATTTCATTGCTCGAATTGTTCCAGGTTTGACCATTCGATTCTCTTTCAGTTAGCTCCTGTGTCTCTCTGACATACTCTCATAACGTGTGTGTGTGTGTGTGTGTGTTAGCATTTCCTTATTTTTCTGGCACTATAAGATGTTCCAGGCTCATCTTGGGTATTTCCTGCTGCATTCCTAGAATCAGCCATTTCTCCAAGGCACCCTAGCTCCTTTTATTGGAGAATGGTGTTAGAAACCATGAATGTGCTCATTGCTATTGATGATTGGTTTTTAAACTCTACTTTGCATTATATTTTAATGATTATTCCATGTATCTTTAAATGGTCACAGTTGGTGACCTATCTATAATTTTTACCCCATATTAAGTTTCCTTTTTTTTTAAAGTGTCTCCATCTTACACCTGTTAGAATAATTATAATCAACAAGACAAGTAATAATGAATGTTGGAGAGGATGCAGAGAAAAAGGAACCCTCATACACTGCTGGTGGGACTGCAAATTGGTACAGCTACTATGGAAAACAGTATGGAGCTTCCTCAAAAAACTAAGAATTGATCTCCCATATGATCCAGCAATCCCTCTACTGGGTATTTACCCCAAAGACTTGAAAACCCATATCCGAAAAGATATTTGCACACTGATGTTCACAGCAGCATTATTCACAGTGGCCAGGACATGGAAGCAACCGAAGTGACCTATGATAGATGACTGGCTAAAGAAGCTGTGGTACACATGTACAATGGAATCTTACTCAGCCATAAGAAGAGATGAAATACTGCCATTTGCGACGACATGGATGGACCTCAAGATAATCATGCTAAGTGAAATAAGCCAGACAGAAAATTTTTAAAATCACATAATATCACATATATGGGATATAAACCTAAAAACAAGAAATGAACAGGACAAACAAACAGAGACTCATGGACATGGACTATAGACTAGTGGTTACCAGAGGGTAGGAGTTAGGGGAGGAGGGGGTGGGTAGACAGTTAAAGGGTCAAATATGGGGGGGGTAGGGGTAGGGTGAAGTGGGTAAAGGGGATCAAATATATGGTAGCTGAAGGAAACTGGACTTTGGGTGGAACAGACAATAGAATATACAGATGTCAAATGATAATGTACACCTGAAAATTATATAATTGTATTAACCAATGTTACCCCAATAAACTTAATGAAAATAAAAATGAAAATTAAAAAAAGTATCTCACATAATAGAAGGTCTGAAGGCAGGACCAGCTCAAGATGTGTTCAGTGGCCTAATTATGTCATCAAGGACCCAGACTCTCTTTCTTATTCTGCTTTCAACATTTTCTATCTTCAGGTTCATTGCTTTACGGTTGCAAGGTGGCTGCCACAGCTCCAGACATCACTTCCTAAGACGGTAATCCTAGTCAGGATGAAAAGAGTAGGGTTCTTCTGTTCCTTTTTATCATTGCCCAGAACCCAGCACTTTAGCCAGACCTACTCGCAAGGGGAGCTGGGAAACATCCAGCTCTTTGCCCAAAAAGAAGAGTAAACATGATTTGATGAACCCCAGACAGTCTCTGCTGCAGGAGATGACCCAGACGTTGCAAACATCACTTCTGCTCACAGCTTATTGACCTACGAATTGTTCATGGCCACTCCTAGCTGTAAGGGAGGCCGATATTGCCAACTTAACGTTTTATAGGTTTTTTTTTTTTTTTTTAAAGATAATTGTCTTAACTTTAAGGATTAACTTGGGAAGAATTGGCACTCCTCACTTTAAATTTCCTCATTTAACTTCTACTAATTTGGGGTAGATTTATTCCTACATATTTTTAAGTCTTCATTGACAATGCAAATGGGATCCAGTTTTTCACATTTTCTAGAAGCCCTGTGTGTATTAAACTTACGACTTTTTACAAGTGATCTTGAATCCAGCCTCCTAGTGAAGTTGGCTCTAACATATATCAGTTCGTTCCTAGGATTATTTCTAAGTCAATCCAGGTTTATTTTTTGCTCGGCTTCATTGCCGTTCAAGGTGCCACATTCTTCGTGTCCTCGCGAGGCAGCATTTCTTAAAGGGTGCTCTTTTTTTTTTTGTCTCTAAGATTTTCTTCCAAGCCATTGTCACCCATGGCACACGTTTTGATGGCCTTGGACAGCCAGTGCCATCTGCGGGCTGACTGCTGGCTGGCCGGCCGTGCCTGAAGAGGAGGTCTGCATTCAGATGTGTTAAGACAAGCTGCTGAGAACCGATGAAACCCGGCACTGTCATTCATACATATGGTTACGTACCATTTTTTTCTGAATCACTCGAGGGTAAGTTGCAAACCTCCTATCGCTTTACCTGCTGTTAATGATCAAAATGAGTTAATTTAACGCCGAAACAATTATTTAACCTTTGGGCCTTATCAAAGTCCTTGATAGCAAAAAGAAAAAAAACAACCTAGCCGGGATCACATATTCCATTTAGCTGTCATATTGCTTTAATTTGGAACAGTTCCTCGGTCTTTCTTCATGTTCTATGACATGGACAGTTTTTGAAAACTTCATGTCAGTTATTTTGGAGAATGTCCATCAATTCGGGTTCGTCCGATGTTTGCTCTTGACTAGATTCAGGTTATACTTTTCTTTTTTTTTTTTTAATTTATTTGTTTTTTATGGTGACATTGGTTAATGAAATTGGGTAAGTTTCAGCTGTACATTTTAACAGTACTTTTTTTCTTCGATAGAAAGAATATCACAGAAGTGATTCTGTGTCCTCAGGACATCTTATCAGGAGGCCGATGAGGCGATTTGTCCCGTTACCGGTGATGGTAGGTTTCTTGCTGTAAAGTTATTCTTTTTCCTTTCGTAATTGATAAGTAGCCTGTGAGAAGATACTCCGACGCTGCCTAAGTATCAGTTCTCACCAGACCTTCACCCGCTCGCTTTAGATGACTTCATCTTTTCACAGATTGCCACTCCAGAACCATCCAGTCTAAACAATGGGGGTCCTGGAAGGTACAGACTCTTCAAAAGCAAGGCTGTCACCTTTGCTTTTGTCGTTATGTAAATCGTAACCCTCATCATGTCTTCTTCACCCTCGAAATGCAAGACCACCTAATCTCAATCCTATCACTGACCTGCTCCCAGCACAGAAATGGCAGGGACCGTATTCGGCAAAACACTTCCAAGGGCCATCATTCATGTCTGTAACCATTAGACTGCAGTGAATGAGGCCATTTGTACAGATTTCTGCCACCTTCTTTTTCCTTCCTAGAAAAGGTGTCACAGATATCAGCTCCCTACAGGCGATGGCTTTGTACTCACCGAGCTCCTTGTAGGTGTTGTTTTGGGTTACGCTGATATAGTTTATTCCATGCTGATATAGTTTATTCCATTTGCATGGTGCCCGTCTCCACCTGTGGGCAGTGCTGATGGGGACAGGGACCAGGACCTTGGATGACCCAGTTGCAGCAGCTCGTGTCCCCACAGGGGCAACTAGCAGCTCTAGCACCGATGGAAGTAGATGCTAGTCACAGCAGGCCTGAGGTACCCATCAGCAAGACCAATACTGGCCACAGACCTGGCACCTCAGGCCTCACCTGACCACCCGCACTCCACCCCCCAGATTTCTTTTTGATTCTCATGTTACAAATGAGGAAACAGATCGCAATGCACTAGGGAAATGCAGATCATGGCAGGCTGGGGTCTGGCACCTCCCTGCCTGGCCCCAAAGCCTGAGGTCTTGGCTTCGGTGCTCCACCAAAGCCACTCCACGCTACTCCACCTCCAGAATCAGGGTTGTCTGGAGGTCTTCTGTAAGTCCTTCAATAAAAGCCAGGTCTAACCCGTGGATCCTTAAATATCCCTCCAAAGAGATGCCCTTTCCCCAAAGGACACTGTGTTCTTCAAAACAATTCTCAGGTTCCTGGATTCTTAGAGCCCCAAGGTCAAGGTTATGTGAGGTCTTCAGACGCCCATCATCCCCTGGTAAAACCAGAGAACGGGCAAGGAGAGGCCGACCGAATACCAAGTGGGACATTCCACTCTATCCCACGCTGACTTTCAGAGTCTGGCAGATTTTATTTTCCAAAGATAACCGCAACAATATCTTCCTTCCCGAGAAGCAGAGTCCGGCCTACAAGAGACTCACTTCTGATCGAAAGACTCACACAGACCGGAAGTCAAGAGATGGACAAAGATATTTTGCGAAAATGGAAATGAAGAGGAAAAAAAAAAAAAGCTGGGATGGAAATACTTATATCAGACGAGATGACAAGAGACAAGGAAGGACCCAGTGATCTCACCTTCCGGGTGTTTATCCGAAGAAACCCCAAACGCTGCTTTCAAAGGGACGTGCGGATCCATATGTTCATTGCGGCTGTACTTACAATAACCAAGACGTGGAGGCCCCCTGGGTGTCCATCGATAGACAAATGGAGCAAGAGGAGGTGGCACACGCATACGATGGAATCTTGCTCAGCCATAAGACAAGAATGAAATCTTGCCACCCGCAGTGACATGGGCGAACCTAGAGGGAATCATGCTGAGCGGGGTAAGTCAGACAGAGAAAGGCAAATGCCATATGACTTTGCCTACATGTGGAGTCTAAAGAACAAAATAAACAAACGAAACAGAAGCAGACTCATAGATACGGAGAACATTTTGATGGCTGCGAGTTGGGAGGGGAGGATGGGGGATGGGTGAAAGAGGGTGAAGGGATTAAGAAAGACAAATCGGCAGCCGTAAAATAGTCACATAAAGTACAGCATAAGGAATATAGTCAATAAGATTGGAATAACTGTGTATGGTGTCAGACGGGTGCTAGATGTATCGCTTTGTTGGTTATATAAATGTCTGATCACTATGTCGTACACCTGAAACTAATATAATATTGTATGCCTACAATAATTGAAAAAAAAAATTAAAAAATTATTTAAAAAAAAAGAAAGAGAAATGGAGCCTGTGTCTCCTTCCTGAAGCCTGAGTGGGCCATGGGCGTGGCCTCAGCTAAGAAAGCAGAAGTGATGCCATACGATCCCGAAGCCAGCTCGTAGAAACGTCACGCACTTCTGCGTCATCCTCTTGGGACGCTCGCTCTTGGAAGCCGGTCCCCAGGCTGTGAGGAAGTTTAAGCAGCCAGAGGAAAGGCCCGCGTGGGGAGGAAATGAGGCCTCAAGCCCTCCGTCCCCACTGAGCTCCCAGACGGACGGCTCGCCCGCGTGTGCTGACGCTACCCAGCTGACATGCTGTGGAGCAGGGCACTGTCACCGCCTTCTCCAAATTGCAGACTTGTGAGC
Source organism: Pteropus vampyrus (assembly GCF_000151845.1). NCBI lineage: Eukaryota > Metazoa > Chordata > Mammalia > Chiroptera > Pteropodidae > Pteropus > Pteropus vampyrus. The sequence continues at coordinate 573,005 of NW_011888919.1, forward strand.
AAGATAAATAATTGTTGTTTTAAGCTCCCAGGCTTTGGGGATGATTTGTTATGCCACAATAGATCGCTGGAAGAGAAAAGAAGCAGCTAATTAGGAAGCAGCAGAACTGTCACCTGGGCCCAGAAGGCAGAGTCAGGCCCACGCTGATACCCATATCCTGTCTTTCATCCTAAATGGCGTCGTAGAGAAGAGTAGAAGCTTTGGAGCCAGGCGGATGTGAGTTCATAACCCTGGTTCCGGTATGTCCCAATTGTGTGACCTTGGGCCATTTAAGGGGCCTCTCTGAACCTCAGTCTTTTCCTCTGCGAACGATGCACACTAATGATTTTTCTTCCTAAATTTGTCAGGCAGATTTAGTGAGATTATACATCTAAGGTGCTGAGCCAAGAACATGGCAGGTAACGAGGGCTCCATAACTATAAGCCCAGGTTTACCATGACTGTTTTATAGCTGGATGTTGAAAGCCTCTTGCTCACAAACCCAGCCGGTACTGGGTAGTGGGTCTCGAAGGTAGATCAGAAGGCTTCTGGGTCCCATCACGCTTCTGCGTTGAAGTTCTCTGCCTATAGTCAGAGAGACCTGGCTCTGAACAACTCATGGCTCCTCCTGTGTCTGGCCATGTGGCTTTGGGAAGGAGACTTAACCTCTCTGTTTTCCGAGTCCTCATCTGCAGGAAGAGGGAGAAGCCATCATTCCTTGTGTAAGGGGTTGCAGTGAGGGCGGACTGTGTAGAGGGAATAGCACGACGCTAGGCACACAGGAGGTGTCCATAGGGTGTGCTGATCCCTCTGCAGAGTCTCGGGTCTCTGTCCTCGCTGCGCGCCCTTTACCGCAAGCCTGGCCAGGTGGGTGGGGGTGGCCAGCGCTTCAGAAGGAGGGGACAGAAGGGAGGGGGTTGTCTCCCAGCAGCGACCGTCCTGTCGTTCTCTCATTCCCCACCAGTGGGCGCTCCGGTGAAGTTAAAGATCGCGGCTCTTCCCCGCGGTAAACCACAGCTACCCCCGTCCGTGCGCGTCTGACTGCGCACGGGGCTGAGTAAATGACTCCGGGCTGAGCGCTTTGGCTCATTTAGATGAGACAGGCCTCCCGATGTCCTTGTTAACATAAGAAATCTGGCAGAGTCATAGGCTTCGATTTCCAATATGTTTGTGAGAGAAAAGTGCCGATGATCCTCTTCTGATGGAGAGAAAACCTACAAGCATGTATCCCCTTTAATAAGAGAGAGATAGGATGTTATCACTATGGCAACAAATGATCACGGAAGACGACCAATCAGCATTGCAGGCTTCTCTGGGAGATTATTTTTCTCAAGCTATGGCAACGATTTCTAGGGGACTCTCACAAGCCTCTTTTGTTCAAAGTATCCTGCCAAGGACAGTGGCAAATGAACAGATCAGATTGGTGACAAGAAGTCAAGCCTCCAGCTCGCCCAGGAAAACAAGATGAGGGTTCTTGAAAATGGTCTCAGTTTGTTACCTTCTGGAGTAGATACTTTAGAAAGGCTTGATTATGCAAAACAGTATCTCTCTGTCTGGAGCTGCAGGAAAGAGAGCAGGTCCTAACCTCTGCTTTTGATTTAAAAAATGATCTTAATTAAAAAAAAAAAAAGTATCGCTTTTTAATACCCCTTTCGTTAATAGCTGGGAACTTGCATTTTAAAAGCGCTGGCTCTGAATTTCCTGGGTTGACATCACAGGGAAAAGGGGCGGACGGCTTGGGGAGCTCAATTTTACTGTCAGAGCTTCGAGCATTTTCTGTCAACAGTTTACAGACATCCAAGCGGTTATTCCTCATGGTCTCCATGGTTATTCAGAGGAGCTGTGCTCAGCGTGGCCGCAAGCGGAGATGCTGGGTTCTGGATGTGGGTTCTGGAGCCAGACCCCTTGGGTGTGACTCCCAAGTTGTGTGATGTTGGGCGGGTTACTTAACCTCTCTGTGCCTCAGTTTGCTCATCTGTAAAATGGGCATAAAATAGTACCGCCTTGTGATGATTTCGGAACACATTCACAGATTCTTCACGGTGCTCTCGTAAAAGCATGAGTTCCAATCGTCCCATCCTCTTGAATATGGGCCGGCCCTACTGACTCGCTTCTCATGAATACAACGCAGCAGACATTACGCTGAGTGACCCGGAGGCTAGATTAGAAAAGGCCACAGGGCCACTGCCTAGGTCTCGCTATCTTGGGACTTGCACCTTGGGAGCCCTGAGCGGCCATGCTAAAGAGACAGGAGAGAGGCCAAGGAGCCTCTTTTGCCAGCATGCGAATTAAGAAAGGTTCAAGACGGTTCCAGACCTGGCCATCATCTAACTGCCACCTCGTGAGAGAGACCCTGAACTAGGACTACCTTGCAGAGCTGCCCCACAGACCCTCTGAGAGACCATAAATGCTCGTCTTCGCTCACTAAGTCTTGAGCTGATTTGTTACCCAGCAGGAGGTAATTCACACACTGTTTCAGGATCATAGCCCATGAGATCGCTTATGTTAACTGTCTGGTAACATAAGTAAATGGACTGAAAAAATAGAAATTTATCATCATCCTCATCATCACTCTCTGCTTACTCAAGTGTTATGGATTGGATGTTTGTGTGCCCCTGCCCATTCTTTTATTGAAACCCGATCTCCCAATGGGATGGTATTTGGGGGTGGGGCTTTGGGGAGGTGATCAGATTTAGATGAGGTCACCAGGATGGGGCCCCCACGATGAGATTAGTGTTCTTACAAGAAGAGGCTCTCTCTCTTTTTGCACACAGACTGAGGACAGGTCACGTGGGGACACAGCGAGAAGGTGGCCGTCCGCAAGCCAGGAAGAGAGCCTTCGCCGAGAACTAAGTCTGCCAGCACCTCGATCTCGGACCTCCCAGCCTCCAGAACTGTGAGAAATGAATATCTGTCGTCAAAAGGTGTTGCACTCGGCAGAGACGTGGCCCCTTATGTCTGTCTGCTTTCACTCAGCGTAATGTTTTCGAGGTTCGTCTACATCGTAGCATGTGTCAGAGCTTCGCTTCGCTCCTTTTTCCAGTTGAATCATATTCCATTGGTTGGATTTGCTGACTTTATCTGTGTGTTGATGGACATTTGGGCTGCTTCTACCTCTTGGCTGTTTGAATAACGCTGTGAACGCCGATGCACGCATCTTGCGGAAACACCGCAGTTTTTCTGTTTTAAGGTGATGGAAATGTTTTCAAAATTGTGATGATAGTTTCACAACTCGGTGAATATACGCAAAAGCATTGAATAGTGCACTTTTAAAGGGTGGATTTTACGGGATGTGATTTATCGATCAGTCAAACCGTTACAAAGAAACCTCAAAACTGCTTTAACCTAATTTTACGTTTACTTACATCAATTTACAGTAGGAGGAAAAACACACGATTTCTTCTGATAAGTCCAGGAGTTTTTGAGCCATTTTTGCTCCAGGTGACTTCGTTGTCACGGAATTAGCAATGATATCATCGGGAGTTACATATTACTTATAAGCTTGAGAAATAAGTTCTATTCCCTGTCCAAAAATAAACAAACAAACAAACAAATAAATAAATAAATAACTACTATAATTAAACACACCTCCCTGTAGCAAACACGTAAGCCAAACTTTGTGGTTACCTCGTCCTCGAGGTTAAAGATAAAATTCCAGCACAGATGAACACAGGCAGTCACGGTGAAAGGCGCCTCTCATTGGCAGGCCGCTGGCTAGGACACCAGTCAGGAAACGCTATTTTGTCGCAAAAATGAAATCGTTTGTATAGATCCAACTTTCAGGCATTCATGACATCAGGGAACTTTTTTGAGCAGCTACTATGTGCTGGGTGCTGTTTTAGGACAGACTGTCTCGGCTCCCCGCTCTATTGACATTTGGGTCCTGTATTCGTTTCCTGTGGCTGCTGTGACAAATGACCACACATTGATTGGCTTGAAGCAACACCAGCTTATTCTCTTGTAGTTCTAAAGGTCAGAAGTCCAAAATGGGTCTCAGCGAGCTAAAAGCGAGGTGTCGGCAAGGCTGTTTTCCTTTCGGGGGGCTCTAGTGGAGAGTCAGTGATCTGGTTCCTTGCCTCTCTCAGTTTCTAGAAGCCACTCTCTTTCCTTGGCTCGTGGCCCCTTCCTCCATGGGGCCAGGTCCTTCTCCTGCTGCCATCTCTCCCTGTCCCTGGTCCCTCTTCCACGTCCAAGGACTCTTGTGATTACATTGGGCCCACCCAGATAATCCAAGTTGACCTCGCTATTTTAAGGCTCGTTGGCTTAGCAGCCTTAAATTTCATCTGCAACCTTAATTCCCCTTTGCCATGTAATCTAACACATTCATAGGTTCTGGGGGTTAGAACACCGACATTTTGGGGGGGCTTTCATTCTGTCTACAGTAAGGGCAGAGTCATTCCTCATTGTGAGTGTGTTGGGGGGGGGGCTGTCCTGTGCACTGTAGGACATCTGTGGCATCATTCCTGGCCTCTACTCGTTAGATGTCTGTAGCCCCTCCCCGACCCGGGCCGTGACACCAAAAAGGTCTCCTTGCCAAACGTCTCTCGGGGGACATAATTACCCCGGTCGAGAGCCACTCGTCTAGGCCCTAGGAATCCGGAAGTGAGTAAAACAAACTTCTCGCCCTCAGGCATTTTCCATTTTTACAATTGAGCAGGCCCGTTTATTACATCTCACTGGGAAACGCTGTGTCCCCATCCCCCATCCCCCTCCGTTTATACTTTTGGGACTCGCACCCTATGATTTCTACATAATCTCAACCAAGGTCACATGGGGCTCTGGCAACAGAAGAGCCCCACGGGGCAGCCATCAGCAGACAGGTGACACTGGGACCTTCCCTGAGAAGTGGGAGCTCCACCCTGCCTACCTGAGTGACAGGTGTCAGCCCCTGTCAGCCCCCGTCGGCCACGCTCCTGTTCTCTCTCTAATTGCTTCTCGCTAGCCTCCCTCGGGCCTCCTCTTCTGTGGTCTGGGCAGGTCCCTTGGCTGTCCCCGCCTCCGCCGGGGTCCTGATACCACCTTCTCCCTTTCGCCCGGATCTCATTCATTCTCATGCTTCTGTCGCTAATTACTTCCCCCTCCCCGCCCGCGTCTTTGTCCTCAGCCCAGCTGTATTTATTTCCGGTTGCTGCTCTAACCAATCACCACGAATGTAGTGGCTTAAAATAGCCCGTGGGTATCAATCATCACACAGTTCCGAAGCATAGAAGTCCAACGCGGGGCTCATGGGGCAAAAATAAGGGGTCGGCAGGGCCTTCTGGACGCTCCAGGGGAGAATTTCCTCTCTAACATTTTCTAGCTTCCAGAGGCTGCCTGCCGGCCTTAGCTCATGGTCTCTTCCCCATCTGCAAAGCCAGCCTGGGCGGCATCTGCAAATCTGTCTCTCTCACCCCTACTTCCATTGCCACGTCTCTCCTCATCCCCTACACCCCACTTCTCCTTATCGTCTCAGTATTCGAGAGCTGCTGGGACAAAGTCCCACAGACTGGGCGGCTTGAAACAACAGAAATGTATCGTCTCGTGATTCTGGAGGCCGGAAGTCCAGAATCAAGGTGTTGGCGGGGCCTCACTCCCTCTGGACCCCGTAAGGGAATCCCCCCTGGCCTCTTCCAGCTTCTGGCGGTGGCCTTGGCGTTCCTTGGCTTGCGGCTGTGTCATGCACAGTCTCCCTGTGCCTTTGCCTCATCTTATAACGACGCCAGTTACTTTGCCTTAAAAACCCACCCTATTCCAGTAAAAGCTCATTTAAGTGTAATTGATTCCATCTGCAACAACCCTATTTTCAAATAACGCTGCTGCGTTCGGAGGTCCTGGGGGATGAGAGTCAACATATAATTCTGGGAAACGCCATTCAACCCACAAGGCTCATAAAGACCATTGTGTTTACAACGGGCCCACCCAGATAGCCCAGAACAATGTCTCCGTCCCAACAGCCTCAACTTAATCACAGTTGCCGGTCCGTTCTGTTACCTTTTGCCATGGAGCGTAACATATCCAGTCTCTGGGGATTAGGACGTGGATGTCTTGGGGACCCATTATTCTGCCTGCCATACCAGCCCTCTCTCTGAGCTCCAGGCTTGGGTGGCCAAAGGCCTCTTGGATACCCTTTCCTGGATGTTCTATGAGTTATTTTTAGTATAAGTATGTCCTAAATGTTGCGTGGGCCATACTTACACTGAAAAGGCATTTGTTGTTTTTCTGACATTCGAATGTTCAAATTTCACTGGGCGTTCTGTGTTTTGTTTTGTTTTTTTTCTGGCGACACAGCCATGGAGTCAAAAGTTGCAAGTGAAACAACCACCTCATCAGGTCTTCTGTCGCCTGCCATCCGTTCCTGCGAGATGGAGCTGTAGTCACGTCCATGATCACTTGAACTCCACCGTCCCCTGTGACAGGCGACCTGCAAAGAAGCCTCAGACCACCTCCTGCTTGCTGTTCACAGACTTTTGGGATCCTGGCATCTTTGCCTGGAGGTTGGCATAGTGACTGGCTTCTAACAACAACGACAACAATACGGCAAAGGGGGGGGGGGTTATCTCTCCTGGGATTACCTCATGCTCTTGCTCCATGAAGGCCGGCTGCCATGCCGTGAGCTGCCTCATGGAGTGTCCACAGTCAAGGACTGGTGTCTCCCGCCACAGCCGGCAAGCACCCGAGTCCTGCCCACTGCCCCTGGAAGCAGATCTCCCACCTGGACGTGACTGCAGCCCAGCCAGCCCCTGACCTCGGAGCCACAGGCTGGGACACCCGTCGGAAATGGAAAGGTAATAAGCTTCAGCTATTCTAAGCTGCTAAGCTTTGGGGGTAACCTGTTATGTGGCAGTACATAACCAACACACTCATTTAGAGGCTTCCATGCTCACCCCCCCTGCCCCGCACTGGATGTGACATCTGCGAGGGCAGGCACAGGTCAGTAAGGTCACTTTCGTGTCCTCAGACACAGCACAGCAAGGGCCCACTAGTGCTGGGAGTTCAAAAGCTTTGTGGAATAAGCGAAGGATTGAATGACAACAGTCGTTAGTTCTAGTATCTGCTTTTTAAAGACGCAGACTCTTGAGAACGTGGCGTGAAACGGTTTATCGGCAAAATAAAATATCTCTTCCGGTTCTGCAGATGTAAACTTCTTCCTAGAAAAAGTTGTCATCACGATGCTCTGGCTTCCTAGGAGACCATCGAACATATTTCAGTCTCAGTTTGACAGAGTCCAGGCCAAGCTTCAGTCAGCGAAATCAAACGGCTAGGACCAAGGTGTGCGTCTCGGTCCAGTTCCAACAGGGACCGGAACCAGTGGGACACATGTGAGCACATGCGCACACACACGTCTATGTGTATATGGATATGTGTGGGTTTGTTTCTTTATTGCAAAGCATTGGCTTCTGCCATTTGGGGGGCTGGCTGAGCAAGTCCAACATCCAGAGGCCGCTGGAAACTCTCAGGCAGGAATGGAGGTTGTACCTCAGAGGCCGAACCTCTTCTTTCTCAGGGGAAACCTCGCTTCTGCTTCTCTTAAGGCCGTCCAAGTGACTGACGCAGGTGTACCCAGATTATCCTGGAAATTCTCCTTTACTTAGATTCAGTTGATTTAAATTCAATTGATCACAGAGATACCTAGATCAGTCGTTGGTTGAAGAACTCGGGACTAGAGTCTAGCCAATTGTGGGCACCAGGCCTGGCTGACCCAAGGTCTGGTTGGTCCAAGGTCTGGCTGTGATGCAGGCCATGCTAGGAATAGGACCCCAGACTTAGAAAACATGTAAACATACTTCGGCTTATCGTATCACACATGTGTGGCTGGCTGAAGGCCGTTATTGTCTTCTGCTATGTGAGGAGCCATGTGGTCCCCTGGAGTGCAGAAGGGGAGCCCAAAAAGGGGAGCAGAAGAAGTGTGCACAATACTGTGCTCCCCCCAACAGGACCACACTTCGCCCAACAGAGCTGCGCTCCGCACAATGGAGTCGGCGCCTGCTGTTCCATTCCCGTGTCTGCCTCGCGTGCATTCTTCCGACGGGGTGTCTCACCATCGAACCTTCCCTTCTCCATCGGCAGCGCCGCTGACACTTGGTGCAGCCGATGTGATGAGCTCGGCCCTCACACCAACTGACACACAAGCTGACCATCGGATTCCTCAGGGCTCGTTATAGAGATCTGCCCCTCATCCCATGGCAGGAGCTGGTTAAACAGTCTCCGAGGCTCTCTCTGCTTCTACTGGTAGAGCCTGGAGTCGGTAGGGCAGGTTGTCAGGAAGAGAAGATGGACACCAGGCAGGGAACATTGGAATCTAATAGTTTTAGCTGGAACCCATGGAGAGAGACTGAACCCTGCTTAGCCATTCGTGGCCTCCAGGACTCCTCCTCTGAAGAGAATGTCCTGCAGGAGGAGCTTCTTTCCTTCGTGATGAAGTCAGCTTGCTCCTGGCTCAGGAGTTGGAACAGCTGTGGGAGGAGGAGGTGGGAACTGGGAAAGCTGTGGGCTTGGCTGCTACCCCACATCGACAAGGAGGTCAGAGAGATAAGCAGCCCACCACCGTGAGTTGCGACAGCACCTGGTGCCTACCCACACCTGCCGAATGCAAAGGCCTGTGGCTTCTGCCTCCCGTATCTCTCGTGCAATGTTTCCGGGGCCCATACTAACGTGAAACGACTCAGGGAAGCGATGCTAAGAAGCTTACTTCAACCTA
>NW_011888919.1:581709-587632 GCF_000151845.1 Pteropus vampyrus
TAGTTTTAGCTGGAACCCATGGAGAGAGACTGAACCCTGCTTAGCCATTCGTGGCCTCCAGGACTCCTCCTCTGAAGAGAATGTCCTGCAGGAGGAGCTTCTTTCCTTCGTGATGAAGTCAGCTTGCTCCTGGCTCAGGAGTTGGAACAGCTGTGGGAGGAGGAGGTGGGAACTGGGAAAGCTGTGGGCTTGGCTGCTACCCCACATCGACAAGGAGGTCAGAGAGATAAGCAGCCCACCACCGTGAGTTGCGACAGCACCTGGTGCCTACCCACACCTGGCGAATGCAAAGGCCTGTGGCTTCTGCCTCCCGTATCTCTCGTGCAATGTTTCCGGGGCCCATACTAACGTGAAACGACTCAGGGAAGCGATGCTAAGAAGCTTACTTCAACCTAACTAGATCGACACATTGCAGATCTGCCGCTAGTGGGACCAGGACCCTGGGCTCCCCTTTGGCTGTGGTCGGAGGCCCTGACGAATGCGGAAAACAGATGGACGTGGTGCCTCTAGTAGTTTCCAGACTTCTAGCCTTGGTGGTACAGAAGCGGGTGCCAATAGGTGGGAACGGAGTAGAGAAGCAACGGATGAAGTACAGACACCAACTCAGAGGAGTAGAAGTGCCGGTTGACGAAGCGGGCAAACCGTGTGGACCATGACACCGAAACTTCTGGACTTTAGGGCCCATTACATCCCTTCTAAGGACTCGCCCACTTACTCCCGTTTTCTTACTGCTTGGGGCCTCGTTTTTCTCTCGAGGGTTCTCTCATCTTATGGATCCTGGTGTCATGTAGTCTTGTCATGGCTCTGGAGACAAATATTTTAGCAGGAGAACACAGCCAGGTTGATCATACCTCCAACATCAATCCCAATTTGATAAACTTCTCTTCCTTTGTCGCCGACTCTATCCATGTCACCATGATCTCTGTCGCAGGTGAGGAAGCCACCTGCTCACCTGGAGCCCTGTTCCCACCTTTCCCCCTCCCGGAATCCACTCCCCACCCTCGGCCAAAGCGATCTTTCTAAAGCAAAATCCAGACAGGTCACCCTGTCGAAGACCCTCTGATGGCTCTCCATTTTGCACACAATAAAGAGACATCTCAATACCTTGATGTCACCTTGGCTTCATCTCAGGACTCTGTGGAATCTGCTCACTGAGACTCACCCTCCTCTGGCCGCTCTCGGACCCTCCAGTTCCCCAAGACCTTCCCCTCCTTCCCATGCAGCATAACCAGGAGCGAGATCCCAAAAGAGGGGGACGAGGAAGAAATGAGGATGTGCCTGCTACACGTCCCGGGGCCAGAGCTGAGGGAGGAGAAGAAAGGAGACTGGAGCTTTAAACAGGACGGATGCATTTGTTTTTACCCCTTCGCCAAATGTGATTGGGCCCGGCCTTACATGTCACTGAGGGATGGGCAAGGGAGATTCTAGGTGGCCCATACAGGCGCCGAGCGACTGGAATAAAACTAAAATGTTTCATGTCTCCTCGCCCCCTGCAACCTACTCGGTTTCAGACCTCTCCATTAATTAGCCATGTACCAGAGTGTCAGCGCATATGCCTCGGAGATGGAGAAACCCATATCTCATTGGGTTTTGCTGCCCAGTTAATTGTTGGGAAGGGAACTGGCCCCTTCTGCTAGTTCTGGTTCTTCTGGAGGAGACAGCTCGAGGAGGAATATTAAAAATATTTAAACCGGTATGCTCAGGACCCAGCCGTCAGAGAATGCTGGCTGAAACCAGCGTCATAACAGGAACCCGGGACCCAGGTGGACTATCAGACTTGACTCTGGGGCTTCTTACACTGCAAATTGCAGCAACACCCCTGCTCTTGACCTTTCTAGGGCTGGGCTGGGCTGGGCGGGATGATCCTAGGGTGGGGATAGAGATGGAAGCAGAAAGGACACGGGGTGTAAATCAGTGACAGGGCAGTCCCAGGATGCTCTGGCTGAAAGTCACAAGGGGCGGGGCATCCCGGACGCTCCCCGCTCCCACTGCCCAGAGAATAGAGAGACCAGGCCGGAATACTTAGTTCACTTTACTGGGGGATCCCGGGAGACACAAGTGCACAAGGAGAGGGGCCTAAACTGCCGCGGGAGAAGTCAGAGGGGTCACACGCGGGGCCCCGCCCCGGCCTAGGCACCTCCGGAGGCCACTGGGCCAGGCCCAGGCCCTGACGTCCATGAGACCCCCAGGGAGGCGGGGCCTTTCTCCCCAGCCCCACTCCGCCCCCATCCATGGTAAGCTCGTCTCTGTCACAGGGTGGTGGTACCTGCAGCCGAGGGGGCCAACTCCAGGAGCCCCCGAGTCCACTTCTGCGCCTGGGCGTCCCGAGGTGGGGCTCGGCTCAGACAGTCCGGTTGGGCTGCGAGGACACGCCCAGGCCCCTGTGCCTTGCTCAGGACACACAGGGAGGACCTTCCCGGCACGGGGGGCTGGTCACCTCTGGGGGACGGGAACCGGGACACAGATACACATACAGCCCCCAAGACTGGTGGGGCGTCCAGTGGAGGTCGCTACTGAGAGAAAACATTGAGATGGGCAGAGAGGGACGAGGCACAGGTCACCACACGGACACTGAGAGGACATGGAAGCAACTGCATTTGGGACAGCAGGTGACGACCCCAGCAGCGCCGGGCCAGGTTACTGGAGGGCGGGCGGAACTCCAGGGTTGACTGCAGCTCCCTCCCAGGGGCGTTTCCTCCTCTCTAAACACAGGACTTGGGGCAGATTTTACACTGGCCAGGACCAGCCCAGTAGCGCGGTAAGTATCGGTTGTTGGTGTTAATCATTCTTATGATAATTCCTGTCTGTAGAGCCGGCTGTGGCGCTGCATTAGGGATTTGCTGGTCCAGGGCGCCCTCTGGTGGGCACAAGGAGACACAGCTCAGGGAAGAAGGACAGAACCAGACGATTAAATTTTAGAGACCCTCCCTTCCTCTCTCCCCCACTCCCTCCCTTTCTCCCTGCAGTCTTTCCTTTCTTCCTTCTACACACATTTCCTCAGGACCTGCCTGCTCCCACCTAGCTGGAGACCCAGAGATATATCTGTGGAGACCCAGAGATATAGAGATATAGAGACGGATATAGTTCAGCCCTGCCTTCCCAGGGTTCGCCACCCAGTTTACGGGGGGGGGGGGGGGGAGGTGCGTGGGGGACACAGCAATCCCTTCTGGATGAAGGTTAGCACCGGAGCCAGACCCTGCAGGCTGGAAAGACACCCGGAGGAGGGCGAGGCCTCAGTGTGCAGGACCTCGGAGGCCGCGGGGAGGTGTCTGCGCTTTCTCCCCAGGGCCTTGGGGAGCCACAGAAAGGTTTAGAGCAGGGGAGAGGCAAGGCCAAGTTTGTGATGTCTTGAGGAAGATGAGTGGGAAGAGATAGAGTGAGGCTGAACCCAGGGAGGAGGCTGGGCGGGGGTGGGCTGGGGTTGGCGTGGAGCAGGCATGGGAGGGTGCGGGAGGGGGGCGTCGGCACTCCACCTCGTTGGAGGGAGGTACCCCACTTCTGCCCTCGGATGTCGTCCCCTGTCCAGTAGTCTGATGGGGGTTCCCCGACACACATCCCCAGACCTGATGTCCCCATGCAGAGCTCCCTTTGCCAGAGGTGCCCCTTCGCCCCGAGGTGGGGGGCGGGGTCAGAGCTCCTGCACAAATCGGCAGTGAACTTAACTCCCACGATTCAATTATAACCCACTGGAGGACCCCTCCCTCAATAATCTTTTCTTATTTGGGAAACATTGTGCTGTAGTCTCTAACGCGGCGGTTCTCGAACTATTTATTAGGTGTCAGGACCGCTTAGATTATCAAAAATGGTCAAGGGCTGCAAGGGAGCTTCTGTTTATGTGGGTTCAATCTGTCAATGTTTATCGTATTAGGAATTCCAACTGAGAAATTCAAAGTATTTTTTTATGAACTCTTTTTTAAAAATAGCAATAACGCACATGTTACACATTCATGCAAATAACACACATATATTTAAATAGCTATATTTTCCAAAAGAAAAACAAATTGAGAAGAATAGCATTGATTTACGTATTTTTGCAAATCTCTTTCGTGTCTGACTCCACAGAAGACGGCTGGATCCGCGTACCTGCGTCTGCATTCAGTCGGTTGCAGGATTGCACACCACGTAGTTTCTGGAAAATTCCACTCATGAGAGAATAAGAGTGAAAAGGGCAAACGATGTCTTAGCATCATTATGAAAATGGGTTCAGACCCATTTTCGGCCTGGTAGGGTGTCCCAAGGTCGTGGAAGATGTGAACTGACTCCCAAGTTCATGACCATTCCTGGGCACCCCACACACTGGGCACCCCTGGAGCGCCCACCCGGGGACTGTGGTGCTCGGATCATGTTTGTAAACCGCACCCCAGGAGGTCAAACTACTCGCAATAGGAGCTCCTGAAACACACTTCAGATACCTGTAGGTACCAGGTGCTCTCTTGGGGCGTCCCCTACACAATCTGCATGCAGCCCAGTGTGTTACACTGTCCTGTCCCCTGGTGAGAATGAAGCCTTAGTCCCAGAAACACTCAGGGACTTGGGCGTTGTTCCAACACACACATGCCGTCTCCTGAGTCCTCTGCACCTCATGATAAAGTGGGGACCTCGAGGCAGGAAGAGATGAAATGACTTGCCTGGTTAGCGGCTGCCCGTTAGACAATAGGGCTGCCAGGTAGCATGACAGCGCCTTTGTGAGGAGGTAGAAAAAGGTCCCAGCTCTGAGGTGACTCTTGTAAAAAGTGCCCCTTCGGCTCCTCAGATGGGTAAACAGAGTTCCCATGTGACTGAGCAATTCCACTCTTAGGTATTTCCCATGAGAAATGAAAACGTATGCCCGCACAGACACTGGGACGCGAGTGTTCACAGCAGCATCACTCACGATGGCCAAAATATGGGAAACAATCCAAATGTCCATCCACTGATGGATGGATAAACAAAATGTGGTATATTCATACAATGGAATATCATTCAACCATAAAAACAGATGGGTGAACCGTGAAAATATGCTGAGTGAAAGAAGCCAGACACACACTCACCACGTAGCGTATGATTGCATTTTCATGCCATCTCCAGGATAGGCAGATCTAGAGACAGAAGGTGGACCAGTGGTTGCCAGAGGTTGAGTTGGTGAGGGATGGTTAAAGGGTACAGGTTTCTTTTGGAGTGATGAAAACGTCTTAAGATGGATTGAGGTGATGGTCGCACAGCTCTGAATGCTGAAGCCACTGAATCGCACACTTTAAATGGGTGAATTATACGGTCTATGAATCTTCATTTTCATGAGCACCTTGCCCAAGTGCCAGCTTCCCGTTTCTTCTTTTGTTATTGGGTTTTCCAGTCATGCAGGGTTATATATAACAGGATGAAGACACGTGTGCTGCACATGTCTGAACACACACACACACACACACACACACACACACTCACACACAGACACACATCCCTAATTAATTCCTCAGAATAAATTCCCAATGGCCATGTGCAGCTGCCAAGCCCTCGGATGTGGCTGCTCCAAAGAGCCTTGTTATGAAAAAGAGAACGTTCGATATCTCATTAATAATCATTTTATATTGATGACAAGTGCAAATGATAATATTTGGTCGGTTTGGGGAGAAATGAAATCTATTCTTAAAACTCATTTCTCCTGTTTCTGTTTATTTATTGAAGGCGGCCGCCAGCCATTTAACATTGCGCATGTGGCTTACGTCTGGGGCCCGCATGGTATGTCCGTTGGGCAACGCTGTTCTAGGCAGAGAAGGCTAACATCCATCTGGGGATCAGGAGGGTGAAAACAGAAGAGAAAATCAGGGAAATCAGAGCTGCAGCCGGGTCGGTAGGAGAGTGAATAAGCCATTCCGTTTGCCGTAGGCCCAGTTGCCATGGTAACCTTGCAAGAGACTCTCTTCCCGCATTAAAAAAAAAAAAAAAA
>NW_011888919.1:589692-591931 GCF_000151845.1 Pteropus vampyrus
GGCCCTGCAGACAGATGCGGACGACGGCGACGGTCCCCGCGAGTTCCTGGCCCTGGTGACGGTGACGGACAAGGCCAAGAAGGAGGCGATGGACCACGCGCCCGCTGGGGCCGAGTCGGTCAGCCCGAACGTGGAGGACCCGAGGGCGGCGCCTGACTTGGTGGCCCTGCTTGCTGTCAGAGACGCGTCGGACGAGGAGCCGATGGAGAGCGACGCTTCCGAGAGCGAGTCGCAGGAAAACGGGGACCAGGACCGAGAGGGGGTGGGCAACCCCGAGTTTGTGGCCATCGTGGCGTATACAGACCCCTCGGACCCCTCTGCCCGCGAAGAGATGTTGAAAATCGCTTCGGTCATAGAGTCGCTGGGCTGGAGCGACAAGAAAGACACAGAGGATGTCCTTCCGGAGGTCCTGTCCGTCATGTCCAAGGACACGTCCGGAACCCGCGTGACGGTGGAGGAGGCAGGCCGCCAGGTGGACGCCATGGTCCTCAGGAAGGCCAAGGACGACGGGAACCTTCTGGAATGCATTTCTACCTTGGCCGAGCCGGAGACCACGCCCAAGGGGAAGAAGGCCCCGCGTGGGCTCCTCGGGGGCTGGGGCGATGACGAGGAAGACGAGGGGGGCCTCCTGGAACTGGTGGCGCTCCTGGCTGCCCAGGACACGTCCGAGGCGATGAAGGACGGCAAAGAAGAGGCCTGGGAAGGCGGAAAGTTCAAATACGCCAAGGGCGGCCTGCGGGAGGTCCTGGCGCTCCTGGCCGCGCGTGAGAACCGGGAGTCGGAGGAGGAGTCCGAGGGGGCTTCGGACGGGGGCTCGGACGAGGCGTCCGAGGACACGGAGAGCGAGGAGTCGGAGCTCGAGGACCCGGCGTCCAGGAAGCCCCGGGCCAAGCGCGCCCGCACGGCCTCCAAGGTCCTGGGTCAGGCCGGCGCCTCCTCCGGGCCCCGCAAAACCCGACGGGGAGGCCGAGGCCGCGGCGGGCGAGGCGTCACTCCCGAGAAGAAAGCCAAGGACGAAGCGGCGGGCGACAAGAAAAAGAAGCGGCGTGCAGGCGCCGGGGCGCGCGCCAAGGCCGGCGACACCAGAGGGCAGCCGCCCACCGGCTCCAAGTCGGCCCGCGGGAAGAAGGCTCGTCGGGGCCGAAGGCTGCCCCCCAAGTGCCGCTAGCGGCGCTCAGAGACGGCGTGGCCGCGGCCGGGGATGTGGCCTCTCCCTCCGCGCTCCCTCCGCCCTCCCTCCAGCAGAAGCCGGTCTCCCGCTTAACCGTGCGCTCTGTGCTCTGCTGTGCGCGCGGCGCGCACCGCGGGTCTCACCTTCACCTTCCAGTTCCTCCTTTGCAGGTGGCGCGAGCGACCCTGACAGACGAAGGAGAGAGAAACAGGCACCCCTGGAGGCAGCAGCCCCAGGTGATGGGCTCTTGTTTTAGGGGCACCAGACGGGCGTGGCTTTGGGTGGCCCACGGGGGTGTGTCCGTGGAGACGGGCACGGAGGGAGGTCAGCAGTGCCAGAGAGTTCTTTCTGGTTCTCTGTGGGGCCCGAGTGGTTCCAGACATATGCTTCTGGCCACTGTCCCTCCGCCTCAATCCGTTGGAGCCTGAGGTCTGTGCTGAAGGCTTGGCCACCTGCTGGTTAGTGGGTGTCAGGATGGAGCCGAGTTCCCTGCCTGGGGGAACAGATCATTCGGGATATGCCTGGGCGTGTAACTTCTCCAGAAAGAGAAACCTGAGAGGCAGAGGGGGCCGCTCCTGGGAAGAGAGGAGAGGTGGGAAGGGGAGGGAGGAGTGGGGGACGCATTACCAGGAGCTGGAGAGGAGGAGGAAGAAAGGGAAGGACCAAGCGGCCCCGCCCACCTCAGGTGCAGCTGAAACAAATGAGCCAGCTCCTCAAGGCGAAGGCCACCTGCTGGTGTCCACAGGCTGATTCTATCAGTCGGATTGCACTGTTTTCCAATGATTTGCCACCGTTTTCAGTTTGGGGCAATTCACACCCAGATGATTGGCTTCTCTCTGCAGTGCCAGGCGGCGTCCCTCCCGCAGGCCTCCTCCCTGTGAGCTGACCAGCCCCTGATTTAAGATGATAGGGTCTCCCAGTTCACCCGCTGAGTGAATTAAATACCGGAGGGGACCTGAGGGGACCCCTGAGAGGTGGGGGCTGGTCCGGCCAGCGTGGGAGCTGACCAGGGTCCTAGAGAGGAAGTGTTTAGAGAGGAGGAAACGCCCCTGGGAGGGAGCTGCAGTC
>NW_011888919.1:592806-594641 GCF_000151845.1 Pteropus vampyrus
GCCCCCAGCCCCCTGCCCTAATCCACCCACAGAAATTCTGCCATGCCCTGGCGTCTAAATGCTCTGTCCCTGGCCTCCTTCCCCAGCTCCAATCTCAGCTGTCCCTTGCTTGCCCTGTCGCATCTTACCACGTCCCAGCCGTCCATCATCTTTAGGTCCCTGCCACCAAACCCCCTTTGCTGGCCCACCCAACTACACCTTTGGGGCCCCAGCCCTCATCCTCAATCCTGGCTCCGAGCTCACCTTCCTTCCCACGTCCTGGTCAAACCTCTGCCCCGTTCACTAGCTCCCGTGTCAGTTTCCATCCGATCTTACCTCATCAGACCCCAGCCTGAACACGCCCTCACCCCACCCAGCTCCCGACTCCCAGCCCGCTCAGGGCCCGGCTCTGAGCTCAGCTCATGCCACCCTCATTCTTCCCATCCTGGCGCTTAACCGACATTTCTCTATTCTCTGTGTCCGTCACCTCTGCTCAGCCCCAGCTCCTGTGCTTGATCTTTAAGGCTCATCCCTGGACCCCAGACTAAGAGGCCTCCCCTCCTACCTAGATCCCAGCCATACCCCTATACATGGCTACAGGGCTGCCCGAGGGGTCCTCTTAGGACTTATGTCTGATGTCCGATGGAGTTGCCAAAGACCTTATGATGGTCCAGATCTTCTCTAATACCACTGGCCACTTTGGGCCATTTAAACTTAAAATTAAACTTGGACATCCACTTCCTCAGCCATGCCAGCCACATTGCATGTGCTCAAAGGCCCCACGTGGTCAGTGCAAGCAGAGGACATTTCCACCATCGCAGAATGTTCTCTGGGACAGCACTGGTCTGCTCACTCTGTCCCCATTTTAGTTCTCTGCCGCATGGCCCACTCTCTCTGACTTCAGCCACCCCCTTGCTGTTCAGGGAACACGTGGAACATGTTCCTGCCTCGGGGCTTTTGCACTTACTGTTCCCACTGCCCGGAGTGCCCTTCCCGGGATATCTGCACGGATCTGTCCTTCGCTCCATGCGGGTCTTTCTTCAAGGGTCACATGCCCAGGCAAGGTCACCCTGACCACCCTGTTAAAAGTCTCACTCTTGGCGCCCATGCCGGCCTTCTTTTTCAGAGTCTCTTTGTTTCTAAATAGCGCACTGACTGTTTTCGTCAGGGGGCTCGCTAGAGGAAATTGGTGACATGAGTTTTGCAGGCAACGTGCAAAAGGGGAAGTCACGTTGCCCAGAGGTTAGGAACTCAGCGAGCCGCTCCCGCCGCGGGGATGCGGCTGCCCAGAGCCCGGGTCCCGGGGCGGCCGAGGCTCCGCGCGCAGAGCGGAGCGGCCTGGAGAGGGACCCGGGAGCCCTGGCTCACGTCACTGCTGCTGCCACCGCAGCCCCGGCAGCCTCCAGACAGCGTCCCGCTTCTTCCGCTTCCAGCTGCCACCAGCGCCCATGGGCCACCAGCAGCAGCGCGGCTGGCAGAGGAATCGGGACGTGGCTGAGGCCGAGGGTCCCAGCCAGGGATGGGGGGTGGGCGGGCGAGCGAGGGGAGTTGGGCGGGGACGCTCCGGAGACGAGAGCGTGGTGCGTCCTGTCGCCCGCCGCGTCCCCAGCGCCAGGCCAGTGCCCGCACACGGGGCCGCGCAGTTTCCAGTTGTCGAAGGACTGACGGACCGACGGATCCCGGGCTTGGCGAACCGGACCCAGATGCGCCCTGCGAGGAAGGTGCTGGGACGCTGCGCCCTGGCGGGAGGGAGCCGAGCGGCGCGCGCGGCAGCGTCTCGGGTCCAAGACGCAGCCGCGTGAAGGCCCCGGGATCGCGCGGGGCCCACGCAGGGCCCTCGGCAGCGGGGTCGTCCC
>NW_011888919.1:596346-616344 GCF_000151845.1 Pteropus vampyrus
ATTTATTGCGTCAGGATCTGCATTTTAACAAGGTACCTGGATAACGTAGATACCCATTACCACATGAGTTGCCAAAAAAAAAAGGAAATTCGCATCTGGCTGAACAAAATATCTAGTTCGCATTGTGTTCCTGTAAAGAAAGAGCCAACAGCACAGTGGCCAGGAGTCTAATGTCTGGAGGCGGGACCTGGGTTCAAGTCTTCACCACCCTACTCCCTGGCTGTGTGACCTTAGATAAGTCATGTCACCTCTGCAGGCCCAGGCTTCTCCATCCGAAAAGGAGCGACTTGGAGCGACGCAGGAAGTGGCCCCTCCCTCGCGGGACCACTGTGAGGTCTTGATGACGTGTTAAGCACGAAGGACTTCGCACAGGACCCAGCACTGAGGGGTCCGCAGAAGCGGAGCTGCTCATCCCTCGCGCCACTCTCATTTTGTCATCAGGTATAAATAGTATCACAAAAAGCAAAACTTCCGCCATAAAGAGCTTGACTCTTTTTTGAGGTGTGACCCTTGATAACCTTTAGCTTTCCCGCCCCACGTCTGGGAAAGCTGATAGAAAAGTTGACTTGCTCCCGCCTTTGGCGTGGATATGAAGGTCAAGACTTGCAAACCAACGGCCGAGCCCCCAGCCCCTACAAAGGCCCGTCCCTCTGACGTTTTTTCAAGCCACCAGGACCGGCTTGAGCTTGCCCCGGTCTCCCCATCCCGAGAGTAATAAACCTTTTGCTTCCTCCTTGGCGTGTGTGGCGCCATCGGTCTCAACATCTCAACCAATTTTCCGGAGCAGTGCCTCCGCCCGACTACAAAATGACCTATCAAAATCATGTGCTCATCCAGGATCCTGTGTGTACTCACCAGAGACTCATAAACTCATAGGATGTCACAGCAGGGAGACAGTTAACAAACACCGAAGGCAAGTGGTTCTCAAAGTGTGTTCCCCTGAGCAGCAATAGCTAACTGGGATCCCCTCCCCAGAGACCAATGACAGAATCAGAATAAGGACAGTAGTTCTCCACCTTGGCTACACGTTGCAATCCCTGGGGAGTATTTAAAAAGTGGGATGCTCTGGCTGCACCTAGAGTTGGAAGCTGTAGTCTGGGGTGGGGCGTAGGCATCAAAAATTTTAAAAGGCCTCCAGGTGACTCTAAGGAGCAGCCAGAGTACTGAACCATTTTTACTCCAATTCTCCCATTTCATAGGCAAGAAGCCGACACCAGATTGGTGAAGGAATTTGCCGAGATCACGGGGCAAGTTGGTGACAGAGCAGAAGTAGAACCCAGGGGTCTTTAATCCCACTCAAAGCTTCATATGGTGGCCTCAGGCCATATTATGTAATAATAATAGATATTACAATTATAAATATAATAACGATTATTATTAATTGCCCTGGAAGGCTGATATGACTTACTTTAAAGGCTTCCACAGTCTTTGAATTAAAACCAACGTTCTAACTTTAAGAAGCAAAATGTTCCACAGTAAAATGTTAATTGTATGTGTGGAAAAATGATGGGCGATTTTTCCATATTTACTGAAGTTTTTCTGTATGAATCACACATCACTTTATAGTCTGATAAAGAATGTCTACATAAACACCCCTGGGGAATAAAACAAAAACAACTTGACTAAGCAGGGTGGAAGGGACCCAGAGCATTTTAATGGTAATTTTAGCTCTAGCCAGGAAAAAAAAAAAAAAGGTGTACAAATAATTCATTTTCCCCATCAACCTCTAAGCTAAAAACCTTCCTGGTGTGTGAGGGGGTGGCCCCAGAAGTCAGCCTCATTCCTGCATCAATCTATTTCAGTTGAATAAAATGTGTCTACTCTGAGCCATATGTGTGTTCCTCATTTGGATTATCTCTCTGACCTAACGTCTTATGTATGCCATTTCCTCACATTCGGGGCTCCTATACGTGCGATTTTTGTTTCCTCCACATGACATCTCCCGGGCCCACAAGAGAATGAGATCTCCTTCCGTAACAAATGGTGGAGAGACCCTCTCTTCACTCTGTTTATTAGATTTGGTTTACCTGTTGTTTTTCTGCCATGTTGCCATTTTCATGTAGATATTTATAACTTTCGTCAAACATAAAAATACATTTAGAATTCAAAGATTATAATACACATCTCTCTCACTTTTTAAAGTAAAACAGTTCATTCTCTTTTTTTTCCCCTTTGGTTAAGGTCTTCAGACAAAAAGCAGGATTAGTCACTAGCTAAGACTATTCTGACCACGTGACATTTTCCAAACACCTGGAAGACTTATGATCTGCTAGAGAAGCTTCGCCTGACTATTCTGTGCGTTTAGTTTATGAGTGTTTTGAAAATGCGCATTTGTACTACTGGGTTCAGATTTTCATCCATGGAACGTTCTAGAAAATAGGTATAACATTGATTTCACTGCTGCACCCTGAATGCGTGACTGTTTTTAAAAAACATTTTAAAAATTGGAAATATGTAGCCCACAGACAGACAGGAATGTGACCGAAACACAAACATACTGTTTAAAAAATAATTATATAGCAAACTCCATGATAAGACAACCCATCGAGAAATCGTCAGCTGAGAAGCCCCTCCTGTGTTCTGCTCATCACCCACTCCTCCTTCCCCCAGTGTAAACAATATCCTGTTTTGTGATAAACACATCCTGGTTTTTCCATAGACACTATGTTTATTACCAAATGTGTAGTAGTTTGGAAATAAAAATGTATCTCTCGACACTGTAGACCTCATCGTTTTTAAACGATATATTAATGCAATCTTATTACATGGATTATCTTGCCGGGTGCTTGATTTTTTTTTTTTTTTTTTAGAAAAAAAATAAATTTAGCAAAGAAAAAGAACACGGGGCCTCTCAATTTCTTGGCAATGTCTCCTCGCTTGGAATCTTGTTCCCTTGCTTTGAGCAAGGAGGCAGCTGCTGGATTTTTGTCCGGAGGAAATGTTCAGGGCCAGCAGCTGGCGGCTGTAACCTGAGCCCCAGCTCAGATGAGAACAAATCTCTTCTCCCTCCACATAATCCCGGGGTTTTGTGAGTTATGTCAAGCGAGAAAGAGAAAACGCTCAGCATGGCCTGGGGGAGGGATAGAGCCACCAAGTCTGTGGTGTCGAGCCTGAGGCTGTATTTTAGATTCCTGTTCTGTGCAGTGAAAACGTACAAACCAGACACTGTGTCTTAAAAAGAATCATCACTTTAAACAAGTCGAGAAGTCACATCTGAATCCAAGCGACAGAGAAATTTATAGGGCAGTGTCCATCAACTCTTTTTAGTTCTTCATTTGAAAAAAGCTAGCGATCAGAAAAAACCTGCATATCCAGCCAGAGAATAGCCAATTAACCTATGGCAGTGGCTGTCACACATTATGGACCATGATCCATGGTAAACATCAAAAAACAAAAAACATTTTACTGTGACCTAGGACAGACAGAAACACACATCCTGTAGAAAATAATGCTCCATAAAATGTATTACTACGTGAGATGAATTCATATATTTTGTATTCCGTCGTTTCTATAGGGAAAGTTTTTGAAAGACCTTGAAATGTGCCCAAAAGCTGCCTGATGTCTTTGCTGGAAAGTTAGGTGTTGTCTAGCAGCCTTTTCCAGGTTGTCTGATTCCAGTGAGGTCTCTGAGTCTTTGAGCTCTTTACACCCCTATAAATTGTGGACAACAAAGCAATGAGACTGACCCTCATCCGTAGACATGTAAGTGAATTTTGTCTGGTGGACGGTTGACTTCCCTCTCTCACGGGGGGGGGAGGGCACAGGCCAGTTTTCTATATACTAAGGAAATCCATTTCAGCGTTTGTCATGGCCCCCATGTCTGTCTGTCCCGTGGATTTTTCCTTTGATCTGGTTGTACTGTCTCACTGTGTGGTCCCAGCCTTAGTGCGCTCATCCGTACTGCAGGCGGATGGTCTCCTTTCCACGTGCCCGTGTGAGGGCGGATGCAGATGAAACCACACCTCTGCTCGGAGACCCACAGCGTCCCTCGTGTTCCGCTGAGGAAAAGCCAAGTCCTCTCCAGGCCCTGCCCGATCTGGTTCCATTTCCTCCCCGCCGGTGTCTCTGCGCCCCGGTCCTCCCCTCCCTCACTCCGCACCAGCCACCCTGGCCTCTATGCTGCTCCAGAAGCATCTCGCCATCTCCATCGCCTGGGTCTTCTACCTGAAAAGCCTTTACTCCGCACACCTGCAAGGCTCCTCGGCTTTAAACGTCCACTCCATCGCAAGTTCTCTCGTTACGTTCCCCGGCCTTATGCTTCTTCATAGCTCTCTCCCCAACGTTGATCTCTTCTGCCAGAGGCCACGGGTTTTGTTTTGTTCGCTGCTGCATCTATAATGCCAGAACTGTGCTTGAAAATAATAGAAAGCACAACAGTAATTTTATATTATGGTTATTAATATGTTCGTATAGTAACGATGACGGCGGTGACGACGATGATGATCGCAAGCCCGCAGGCCCTTTCAAGACCCATCCCTGACCCCGCCGCTCCCACTCTGGCTCTGCCTCCCTCTGGATCCCAGCATGCACTGCAGCCAGGCCAACGCGGGTCACCCTTGGAGGTGGCTCTCAGTGGCTCTTACCATCCGGTGATTCTTTTTAGCTGGACGATCAGGGAGAGGGAAGTTAAGAAATCCACTGGGAAAGCTTGCCAGGGTAAAAAAAAATAAATAAATTTCGTGCTAAGGCCTGAGACACGAGATGAAGTTTTATTTGAAAACGCGTGCGTGGGGTGAGGGTGGGGGGATGGGCGGGGCTATGACGAAGCGGGCGGGAGCTTGGAGAGAGGAGGCAGGGAGTTCGCATTGGAAACTTTCCCTAGAATGGACAACCACAGGATTTATGGCCACCCGGAGTGACTGGCCTCATTGATCCGCATGGGGAGAAAGCTCGGTCGGCAGAGTTTACTATTTACCCGTCTACGCTGATGAATAGGACTCCTTTTTTCTGGCTCCCATCCTAGTGCTGCAGACAGAACCGACCTTTTTACTTGCTTCTTATTTTATTTTATTTTATTTTTTAAAGACGAGGTCTCACCCTCTGGTTTTACTTAGAGTTACAGTGGTTGTTCAAACAGCCCTCTCCATTTCCAGCCCAGGACGGTCAATACACAGATTCATTCGTTCATTCAACAGATAATTACTCAATGTTTCTCTGCAGCGAACACTGTCTAGGTTCTGAGGCTATGATGGTGAAAAAAACAGAGAAGGTGCCTAACCTCGGGGGGCTTACACTGTCACAGGGAATACAACTTTAGATAGGGTAAGTACTATCTTTAAAACATTCTGTCTGGGGGTTGTTTGTTATGCAGCTAATACTAACTGCTACACTAATAAACCAAGGCGATGTGTTGGTGATTTTCATGTGTGCATCAGGGAAAACTGCTTTAGCTGGGTGGACTCTGGTAAGGCTTCTTAGAGGAAGTGACATTTGGCTCAAGGTCTGGATGACGAGGAGGAAGCCACATGTAGGGCACAGAGAACGGCAAGCGCCAGCATCTACACGAATTTTTGGTTTCGCAGCCCATATAAAAGTCATGTTTATACTGTAGTATATTAGGTGTGCAATGGCATTATGTTCCCCCCCCAAAACAAAAAACCGGTGTACATAATTTAATTAAAAACATTTTACTGCTAAAAAGCGTTAATCATCATCTGAGCCTTCAGCGAGTTATAATCATCGCTCTGGTGGAGGGTCTCACCTTCAGTTTGTAAAAAATGCGGTTTCTGCAAAAGGCAATAAAACGAAACACAAGCAAAGGAGGTATGCCTGATCCTGTTCTCATGTGTCTACGTATTTAATAATGAGTTTTCTAAAATTATGAGAGTAATTATTTAAATAGAGAACACAGTACATATTCCTTTGGTTAAATATTTCAATAAAATAAGGAGAGATCAAGCGCCTCTTTCTTTCCAGTTAACAGCATAAATTTTATCTTTTAAAAGTTATAGGGCGGGATAGTTTATGAGAACGATTAGAATTAAAAGAAGATGCATTTTATTCTTTCCTTAAGCCACGTTAGCAGAAAAAAAGAAAAATAAACTAAAAAACCAAAGGATGCATTCTATTCTTTCCTTAAGCCACGTTAGCAGAAAAAAAGAAAAATAAACTAAAAAACCAAAGACAGAAGGCATTTTATTTCTTTCCTTTTTAACAATTTTCATTATGGAAACTTAAAAACATAGACAAAAATAGAGAGACTATTATATATATAATGATCTCTAGCTATGACAATTGTTATCAACTCATGGGCAATGTTATTTCATCTATCCCACAGTCCTCTTTTATTTTTCTTTTCCTGGAGTAGTTGAACAGTAATTAAAAAAAAAAGAGGGAGATAAATTATGGTTATTTAAAATAGTCTCTGCATTTCAAAATGATTATATGGGATGGAGAAATGTATGTCAGGCTCACACCAGACGGTGAGTTAGAAGCGGGGGGAAGCAGTGTAATCGGGGGGTGAGGGGGAGGAAGAGGGGACCTTTTGCAGGCACAACCTGAAGAAACTCTGGAGCAAGAAGGAGCTCTCACAGCACAAAGCGGATAGAACATGCCAGATGAGTTACAGAACCACCACTGTGGGTTATTACAACTTCCCCTGGAGGAGGTATTAATGGGGAAGCCCAAAGCTCCCCAGACCTTCTCTATGTTTAGAATTTATGAAAACCCTGTGGGTTCTTATTTAAAATACACAAGAAGACAAAATAAAAATTCAACGGTAACACAGAGCGGGAGAGGATGGAAAGGTAACCTTAAACCCAAGTGCAGAGATGAGTGGAGGGGTTCGGGCTACAGGGATGCATTGCCATGGAAACCACAGCGTCACGTGTCGTCATAGAAACCACAGTGCCATGTGTTGTCCTGGAAACCACAGCCACGACTCCTATCAAGGGTGCTTCAAAACTATTTTTAGATCTGGTGGTAATCAGGGTAGCTCCCTGATGGGAGAGGGGGCAGGCAGCTGCCTTCACTTAAAACACACACACACACACACACACACACACACACACACACACACATACATATATACATGAACAGATTTATATGTATATACATGCATATAGACACACATATACATATGTAATTGTATATTGGTAAATATATATGTATACATTCCTTTTTATATGTAGGCAATTAAAAAAGTTTTTACCTCCCTTAAATATTTATTTATCTCTTAATTAACTCACAGTACTCTGCTTCTCTGACTGATACGTTCACAGGCATCCGTGCAGCAAAGGGTTAACTCAGCAGCCCTGGGTCTTCCAAACCCTGCACATTCCAAAGAAATGACTGGCCCTTGCCTGGCTCCTAGATAACCTCTAAGCCCTTGGAGATTCCTGTACCAACAATATGATTGGCGGTGGGGGCCTTGGGCCACACAGTATCAGTTTGACCTCTGGATGGGCTGGAGGCTGAGTAACTAAGGACAGCCACACAGGTGCTCTGTGCTTATGGCATCAACCCAGGGTAAAATCCCCACACACTAAAGCTCAGGTGAGCTCTCCTGGTTGGTAACACTCCGTGGGTGTTGTCACGTATTGTTGCTGTCCACATGACTCCACTGAGAGAGGACAACAGGAAGCTCGTGCCTGGTCTCTCCTAGACTCTGTCCTATGCACCTTTTTCCTTTGATGATTTTAAACTGTCTCTTTTTGCTGTAATAAACCGTAACTGTGATACAATAATTCTTCTGAGTCCCATGAATCCTCCCAGCGAATCACTGAACTTGAGGGTGGCCTTGAGGACCCTTGACACAGAGTCTTAAACTCAACGTGGCCCCAACTGAATTTCTGATTTGCCCCCTCCCTTCTTCCCCAAATCTGTTGTCCACCAACCCTTCCCCGTATAAAAATAAGTGGCATCATCCAATAACCTAGGGGTCACACTCACTTAATTTCCCTTGAACCTCACATCAGCAAAGCAGCAAAGGCTATTACTGAGTATAAAATAGTTACAGAAAAGTGCTCATCTCATAGGCATAGAGCGTGCTGAATTTTCACAACCTGACCACACGCGTAACCAGCACTCGGAACGAGAAACAGAACCTTGCCAGCTCTCCCTCCCCCTGGGAGTCACGCATTTCAAGTCATTAGACATTACACAGGAAACCACTATCCTGACTTCTAACAGCGTAGATTAATTTTGCTTGTTTTTGTACTCCATATAAATGGAATCATACTGTATATGCTCTTGGGTATCTAGTTTCTTTTGCTCAATGTTTTGCAAGATTCATTTACATAGTTGTGTGCAGTTGTAGATCATCCATTTTAATTGTTACTATTTTATTTGTGAACATGCCACGATTTATCTATTCTTCTGTTGACTGGCATTTGGGTAGCTTCCAGATTTTGGCTATTATGAATAGTGCCCATGGCTTTTAGTGAATATATTTCTGTTAGAGATATAGATAGAGAGAATTCCTAAGTTGTAGGATTTACGTGTATTCTGTTTTAGTAGATACAGCCAAAGAGCTTTGCAAAATGGTTGTACTAGTTTACATTGACACCAGCCGTGCGCATGTATGAGCGTCCTAGTTGATCAACACTTGGTATTTCTTGACTTGTTTTTCATTTTATCCATTCTCAATCAGCAAAATTACAACAGCTCCCTGCCCAGTGCTAGATTTTAGCACGAGTTGCCACAAACTTTTAATAAGAGTACCCCATTACTTTTCTGGACCCGGTGGTTCCACCAAACCAAAACAAACTCCAGGTCACCAGAAAGATGGCAAGGAAGCATCAGGGTCTTCCCAGGGGGGAAGACATAGGTCAGGGCCTTCCAAAAGAGGGGAGGCGATGTTTTAACCTAGTGTATAAATGAGTGAGTGCATGAGCATCCTGGCTGTTCCGGTCGATCAGGTAGGAATTTGTGGCTCCACAGCTGGGCACTCTTAAAGTCCCCTAAAGGCTATGGAGTCCGAGTGGGTTCATCTGCGTTTCTGTGGCATATGGCGTACGGTCCAAGGCGGCATTGGACTAGTGTCTGATTGTAAGTCACAAAGCTGAGTCCACTATGGCTAGGCATCACCTAAGCGCCTTCGGGACATGGTCAGATGAGCACCTCAGTGGTCTCCTCTCTAGACGAGGCACCTACCCTTGTTTGTCTTTGTGTCACCGACACAGGGTGGCATACACAGTGGGGGAGGGAGGGTGCAATTAACCACTGATTTGGCTTAAGAATTGTCTAGCTCCAAACGGCCCTTTGGACATAGGGGCCCTCTGTCGAATTATTTTCTTGAAATTTTAGGGTCTATTTTCCCCCTCCATTAGGAAGCTCCCTAAGGCAAATACAGGGGGAGGTTTCACCAAGCCAACTGTCTTAAACTGTATGCTGAAAAATTTTAAGAAAGGCTTCTCAGGGAATTATGGGGTCAAGTTGACCCCAGGAAAACTTCATATTCTTCGTGAGCTCGTGTGGCCCACCTACAGGGTAGGCTGGCCTTCAGAAGGGACACTGGACCTCCCCACTGTGAGAACTGTGTACCAGGTAGTGACAGGGTCCCCTAGACATCCAGCCCAGTTTCCATACATAGTGGCCCGACCAATTCTGGGAAAGAACAAAGAATACAAAAGCCACGAACTATGAGAAGCTTAGAACCATTACTCCAGGAAAAGAGGAGAATCCGGCCAGTTTTAGCCAGCTGGAAGAATCCTTTAGGAGGTATACTAATGTAGACCCCACTTCCCCTGCTGGGTTAGCTTTGTTAGGCCAGCATTTTATTAGCCAGTCAGCCCCTGATACCAGACACAAGCTTCAAAAGCTGCAAATGGGGCCACGGACTAACCAAAATCTATTGCTATATATGGTCTTCATGATCTACAACACTCGAGATCTTAAAGAGAAAAAAAAAAAAAAGAACAGAATAAAGAAACACAAGCCAGGAGTATGGCTGCCGCAATTGACCGTGCCCTTGGTACCCGACAAGCATCCCTTAAGAGACTGGGGAATAAGGAGACATTGAGTGCTTGCTTCAAATGCAAGAAAGTAGGACTCTGGGCAAAGGACTGTACCGAAAAGTCCCTGAGCCCCCTGCCAGCACATGCAAAGAAACCGACACTAATCCCTGGGTCTGGAGAGTTGACTGTCCACACTCCCAGAGAGGAGGGAGGCCAGCCGACACCCTAGCAGCCCAGGTCTAGGAACTGTATGACTGAAGAGGCCCGGGGCCATCCTCGCCACCCCTGTCCGGGAATGTAGTTAGTCATCACTACCGAGGGACCCCAGGTGACTCTGGACGTAATGGGTAAGATTCAATTCAATTTCTTTTAGATACGGGATCGGCCTATTCTGTTCTCCCTGAATTTGCAGGAAAACCCTCCTCACGAACCACGATCATCATAGGAGTAGGAGAAGACAAGGTCAACCATTTCACTCCACCACTGACCGGCCGATTTGAAAATGAGACGTCTCAGCAGGAGTTTTTAGTAATTCCAAGCTGCCCAGCTTCCTTGTTAGGATGGGATATTTTAACTAAATTAGGAGCGACATTACAACTTGGGTGTAGAACTCCGCTGTGTTTTAATGCATTGACAACAAGTTAATCTCATGGCTTGGTATATGGTATAAAAGTTCAACTTCTATACTCCTTCACCAAGATCCAGACTTATTAGCTGGCCCACTGATAGGAGCGCCTTTCCAGAGATCTCGGTCATCAGGAATTTTCTCCCCCTTCACCCTCAGAGTCTGAGGGGGGAAATGAGTTCTCTCGGGACCCCATCTATTTCATCGCTGCCTGAGGAAACTAGATGTGCACCCCCAGGGAAGTTCCAAATACTGATGACGGGGAAATATGAGTATGCGCATGACCTCTGATCTATGTTTGTCTGTGTTCTATGTAATATGGTGGTTCGGTTAAGAATTCTGATTATGATGGTAAGGAAAAGGGTTTGGGTAATGGAAGGTGTAAAGTATGGAGACTTATTTTGAAGGGAATCGGAGGAAAGGTGTTGGTCTTCAAGTCGGTTGTTTCTGAATGAGTGGAAAGAGGCAAACTGAAGGAATAAGGAAAATGGTAAAGGATTTCTCTTTCTTGTGAAGAGAAATCTTGAGAGGGAATTTGAAGTGATGAAGCTAAGCAAGATTGGAAATTTAAATGCCAAAAGTAAGCTAATGCAAAATTAGAATTGTGTTTTAATGTTCCTTAGACTATTGGTCTGCTACTGAGGTCATGGAAAAGTTTTCCGAGGAGAAAACAAGAATTCTGTACTTTAGTGAAATAATTAATGTGTTTTACATTGCCTCAACCAGTTTTCTGAGACTTTTAGAGAATATACTAATACTGGTCCAAAGTCTGAGGGTCAAACACTCTTGTCTGTACCTTTCAGAACTCGGCCTGCACCCAATATTCAAAGGAAGCTCCGAAAGTTGGGCCTAGACCCAAAACCCACAGGTTGCCTTGGTGCCAGAGGTCTTTAAGGTGTCCAATAACTGGGACAGGGCAGAGAAGGAAGCAGAGTACAAAAAGGCGCAGATTTTAGCTGCCGTAATACAGGGACCACCTCAAGGTGACCCTAGGCAATAAAAACCTTGCAGGCCTGGAGGGCTTTGATCTTGGTCGGCCGTGATTGGCATCATCAGGACTGAGGCATCTTGCAAGCTCTAGTCCTAGAAAAATCCACCACGATCACAACGGTGGAGCCTTGGGTCACCCTAGGCATGGCAGGAAGGAAAAACTGAATTTTTACTAGACACTAGAGCTACCTACTCTGTCCTGACCCATCCTACGGGCCTCTCTCCAATGCCAACTGCACCGCACATAAGTGCAGTTCATTAGAACCAATCATAACCAAGCCCCTGAAACCCCGCTGGAAGTCTGGGGAAGTAATGACACTTGGCATTGGCGTTGATGGGACGGGGCTAAATCCCTATGTTCAAATTCGTAACAGAGGTCAAGTACTAGACCATCCAGCTCGAGCCTTTCAGGTTTGTAAGTCCTTCTACAAGGAAGTAACTGAACCCCTACCCCCACCACCATAACCAACTAAAAACTGATTTCTCAAAACGGATAAAGGATTAGCTCACTCCCTGAATGTCACTTCCTGTTATGTATGTGGGGGACTCTGATGGGGGACAGGTGGCCGTGAACTAGTTCAGAACAGCTACAGAACTAGTTCCCACCAAGACAATGCCAAATATAATGGCTCCACGCACCTCTGATGATAGTCAATGGACTTTCAAGCATACTATTATAGGCCAACACTGCCTGAGTCAGAAACTTAACTCGCCTTGGCCTACGGTATTATAATGCTACCTCCAAACAAAGCGTGTGGTGGGAAAGCAGGACAGAGAGAAATCCATTGGCCAGATTTCCAGAGCTAACCGGAGCCTGGCAGGATCCAGGCAGGGTCCGAGACGGGACAGCCCCACGTGGACTTGACTGGATTTGTGAAAACAAAGCCACGTCTGCCTCCCCAGAAACTGGGAAGGGAGCTGTGTAATTGGCATGATAAAGCCATCCTTCCTCCTCTTACCTCTGAAAACAGGGGGACTGCTTGGTCACCCAGCCCCACGACCCTTACAACGGAGTAAAAAGAGAACTCCACATAGAGGACAAGAAGGATGATGAGTGGCCCCCAGAGCGGATAATCCAATACAATGGGCCTGCCACTTGGGCAGAATATACATCTTGGGGATACTGTACTCCCATTTACACATTAAACCGGATTATCCGACTGCAGGCAGACTTCAAAATCATTACCAACGAGACTGGAATTGCAGACTCAGATGAGAAACACCATCTACCAGAACAGGTTGGCACTAGACTATCTGTTAGCAGCAGAAGGAGGCGGGTGTGGAAAATTCAATCTCACCAGCTGTTGCCTGCAGATAGATGACCAGGGCCGGGCAGTTGAGGACCTTGTCGAAAAGGTAACAAAACCGGCACATGCCCCCGTGCAAGTATGGCACAGATGGAACCCCAATAGCCTTTTGGGGGGATGGTTTTCTGCCTTTGGTGTGTTTAAAACCTTAATAGGAGCAGTTATACTACTCCCAAGAATCTGCCTGATAGGGCCATGTCTGCTGCCCCTGCTAATAACGACTTAAAAAGCATGGTGGGAGCCGCAGTACAGCGGCGAGCTGCTGCCCACATATACTTTACCCATCACTACCGGGAGATCGCCAGGATGGTTGAGACGGAGAATGGAGGACTCTAGCATAAAAAAAAAAAAACAGAATGTCTGGAATCTCAAAGCGGGGAATAAGAGCGGAGAGAAGGCATCTGGAAAATGCTACAGATCTCTCAATGGCCTTCTGGAAAAACTTGCCACACCAAAACAACATGATCTGCAAATAGATAGGACCAGTGGCCTGAGAATTCCTTCCCCCTTGCAGCCCCCACCCGAACTCAGGAAAGATAAGGAAAATTTCTGCTAAACACCAGCAGAAAAGTACATAACATTTACTAAGTGTACTAACCAATGTTTCAACATCTCAGATAATATGGCCTTGAACTGCAGCTCCACTACTGTAAACTATGCAAATGCACATGCTGGATGGTTTCTTATTTATGGAAGAACTTTATTCTTATGTTCCTGCTAACAGTACTGGGGGACTTTGTTCCCTGGGAAGACTAACTGTATTTATGCCTCAAAAGTCTCCAACTAGGCACCCTAGGAAACTCACCCTTGCAGGAAATGATATGGGACATCTCTTGCAGAGTTCTAAATTTTTTAGTATACCTAGTTAAGTTTCTTTTCCTCTTTTCTTTGGGAAAAAGGCCCTCTCTCCCAAATCCAGATAATGGCCCCGAAACTGGTAACTCAGGTCCTCCGGCTTTCGATAAGGATCATTGGACCATCATGCGGGAATGGCCCTAGGCCAGGCAGGGTCCTTGGAGTCTGAGAGGGGAGGGGACTTTAGGCCAAAGGTATTTTATTCTTTAAGAAATATATTAACCAAGCCTGTTTCCCTTTACTCGCTTAATAGGCAAATCAATAATAGAAATGAATAGATATATGATTTAAATAACAGTTCGTATCTTCTCTTCCTTGTCTAGGGACTGAGGTGGCACTTCAGCAGGAAACCAAAGATCCAGCCCCGATTAAGGCAGAAAGGGATAGAGCACCACGAAACCCCAGTAGGCAGGGACAACTGCCCTTCTCAGCAGGAAGCAGATACAGAACATCCATAGTAATAATAAGGGGGTTCATGGCTCTTAGATAAGAGGTAGGCTGGAAAATTAGGGGTTTCCGGGTCTGCCTGCAAAGATACCGAGGTCGTCCTATCCTAGAAGGGGTCCGCTGTAATCCGCCAGCAATTAGATGAGTCATGGGGGTCCTGGTCCAGAATACGGAGTTAGGGGTCCTGGCTTCTCCCACTTGCATGTCCTCTCCTCATGCTCCTCCTAGCTCCCTTGTTTGGTCCCTGTATCCTGACCTGTCTTGTTAATTTTGTCTCCTCATGCCTAGAATCCACAGAATTACAAATAGTTGTGACATCTGGACCACCATTATTCCAGCCCCTAGGCCAAGAAGATCAGGAGTTTGATGCCCTATAAGAATTTAAAAAGACATCAAAAGGGAGGATTAAAGAGGAATTTTTCACTCAAAAGGCTAATTAGCTCTTTGTTCTGCCTTTGTAGACATGCTTGCTGCACAGGCCATACTTGAAAATTAAAGACTCATCTTCCCTTTTGCTGCTTCTGTCTAAGCAACAAATGTAACTGCCTGTACCGGCGCAGCAACTCCCACACTTTGCAACTCTTTGTAACTGCCGGCAGCCAATAGCAACTCATGGGTTTGTAACCATCTGAGGACAGATGAACCAATCGGCCCATGCCGAATAAGACCTATATAAGCAATGTTGCAACTGAGCTCTGGGCTCATATCTTCAGAGCAATAGCTCCTCTGGGACCTAATAAACTGGAGTTCTCCGACTGTTCTCCAACTGTTCCAGTGCTGCTTGGTTTCTGATTTTTGCAACTTTTCTGCAACAGTTACCTGTGATCAGCAAGCTGAGGAAAGGTGAGGCGTTATCCCCAGGCTTTGGACGGGGGCGGGGCGTGGAAGCAAGCAGTTTCTGGAAATTTCTGGAATCCAGAAACCATAATGGAGTGAACCCAGGAGAGATTAAAGCGGCCCTTCCCCCTCCCTCTTTGACTTCTGGTGTCTCCCAGAAGCCCTGTTAGCTGAGGATAGCACTGGAGGCGCGGCCATAGACGCCGACGCGCCCCCACCCCCACGTCGGTCCCCGCGGACCACGTTGAGTAGAGAAGGGTGGAAAGAGCCGGCCTGGAGGGGCGATGGGAGAATACGGAGACCCCCGGCGGGGTGAACAGCCGCACCCCGCCCACTCGCACCGGGCCCCACAGGCCCTTGGGCAGAGCTCACGCGAGAGGTGGCCGGGCCGGTTGCCATGGAGACCACGGGCGCGGCGCGGCGGCGCGGGGCCCAGTGCGCAAGCGCGCGCTGCGACGCCGGCCGCGGCTCCTCCGCGCGGCTGACAGCTGAGCCGTACGGCGCGTGACCCGCCCGGGCCGGCGTGAGGCGGTCGTGGGCTTCCCCGGACGCCTTGGGGCCCGACCCGCCGCGCCGGGGTCGTCCGAGGCGGTGCTGGGCGACCGGCTGCGTCCCGGCGGCGTGTCCCGAGCCCGGCCGCGCGGTGGGAGGCGCGGCCGCCGGGTCCTTGCGCGCAGGCCCGACAGCCGGGGGAGGAGCCGAGGCTGCAGGTGAGCGCCGTGCGCCGCGTCCGGGAGGGAGCAGGGCCCCGGGCGAGCGCGCGGCCTCCGGCCTGCCAGCCGCGGAGGCGCAGCCACGGGCTCCTGCCGGCACTCTCATTGCCCTCTCTTGTCACCGTACAGGATTGACATTCGGAGACCGCCGCGCCCTCAGTCTGTTTGGTAGACTCTTCGCCGCACGTGGAGTTAGAGCTGCCAGGTGGTCGCCACCATGTCCATGAGCCTCCTGGAAGATTGGTGCCGGGGCATGGAGGTGGACATCCACAGGTGCCTCTTGATCGTCGGCATCCCGGAGGACTGCGGCCCAGCGGAAATCGAGGAGACCTTGAATGGGGTCCTCTCCCCGCTGGGCCCGTACCTCGTGCTCAACAAGATGTTTTTGAGGGAAGAGAATGCCAAAGCCGCCCTCGTTGAGGTCGGCGAGGGTGTGAATCTGAGGGCCATCCCCCGGGAATTTCCGGGAAGGGGCGGTGTCTGGAGAGTGGTCTGCAGAGACCCCACCCAGGATGCAGAGTTTTTAAAAAACCTGAATGAGTTCCTGGACGTCGAGGGGCGCACCTGGGAGGATGTGGTCCGCCTGCTCCAGCTCAACCACCCCACATCTTCCCGGAACCGGAATCTGCCCCCAGAGAACTGGGCGGAGACCTTGGGGGTGCTCCTTGGGACCGTGGTGCAAATCGTCTTTTACATGGATGCCGAGATCCGCAAGCGGGAGGAGGCCGGGGCCCTGGAGGCCTACGAAGCCCAGTTGGTGGCAGCCTCAGCTGCAGCCACAGGGCGGAGAGTGAAGAAGGAACCCGGGCGGGCTTTCGAGGTCGGCTCTGCCTTGAAGATAGAGAACCCGGGCAGCTGGAATGATGCGGAAGATGAACGTGACCCTCCCAAACCGCTGGTTCGTAGGGCTGGAGCTAAGACTCGCTCCAGGAGAAAGAAGCAGAAAAAAAACTCCAAGCAGGAACCAGCATCCTGGAAGAAACCCAGAGGCCATTGCTCAGCCTCCTCGGAGGATCCCGAGGCTGCCGATGGGGAAAGTATGGAGACCTCAGAATGTATCAGGAGCAGCAGGAAGCCCTGCGTGAAGCAGGAAGAATTGGCTTTCAAGAAGCCCGTGGAGAGGGGCGCCTGGAAGTTTCCTAGAAATGCAGCTCAGGATGCCGAGCCAGAAGCTGGGGGCCCTGCAGCTGCCTCTGAGTCAGACCAAGATGGTGGCCGGGACGGCCCCCCGAAGAAGAAGGCCATGGGCTGGGCCTCGGCGAAGAGCCCGGCCTCTGGGAGGAAGAAGAAGAAGGTGAGCTTGGGCCCCGTCTCTTACGTCCTCGTCGACGTGGAAGACGCCAAGAAGAAGCCTCCGATTCCAAAGAAAGGGCCAGGCTCGAGAAGGGGCGCGGCGGCTCAGAAGGCCCCGGGAGGCCCGCAGCCCACCGAGGCGCCAGCTTCAACGTCGCAGGGGGCAAAGGCCAAGCCCGAAGGCTCTCCTCATGGTGAGCGTGACGACAGGAGGAAGGGGGAGGAGCGGGAGCGGCAGGTGGCGGCTCATGAGTCCCAGGGGCCCACACACCACGTGGTCAGTGACGAGGACCCCAGTGCAGTGGAGGAGGTGGGTGACACAGCGGTGGAGGTTGCAGAGGGCCAGAGTCCTGACCTTGCTCCTAGGAGCCCTTGAAGGCCAACATCGGGACCACCTGCGGGGACAGGAGGTGACAGAGCAAACCCACCGACCTGTGTGGCCGGTGAGAATTGCTGTGCTGTTCTCAGGTCATCCTGCCATTCCACCTGCCCATCTCCCTCGATGAGAGGGAGGTGGCTTTGCGGGTGGAATGTTCTGGAGGCCTGGTTGGGGGATGGAAATGTTTGAGGGCTTAGAAAGTCCCAGGAGGTAAAACAGTTCTGAATGACAACCCTCCCTTCTTCTCTTGAGCTGTTCTGATTTATCCACAGAACACAGAAAGCTTTGAGTTGAGGGGACCACCCACACCCGAGGCGCTGGAAGAAGACCAAGGAAGAAGTTCCAAGTTGGGCACAAAGTATTCTCTTGTCACTGAGTGAACCAAGGCTTTCGGCTCTTTTAGCGATGTGGCTCTCAGAGGTCAATGCCATGTGAGATCCTATGTGGGAGGGAGGCATCTGTACCCCTGTGATTTTTCTCTGCCAGGCCAGCTTTCCCACCTCCTCCTCGACTCACCTTCAATAAGCAGATTGGGAAAATTCTAGAACATCGATCTTGACACATGGGCAGAGTCACAGTCACACTCATCCACGTTTGGCCTTTTCCCCCCATTTCCTGCCACCTCTTCTAATGGTCTGCGGACCCCTGCGGGCCTGGCGTTTTAAAGAGCGGAGCGGCTCTTTCCCCTGCCACCTGCTCTGTCCCTTGACCGTGGGTGAGTTAAGCCGAGGTCTTCAGTGCGGACCCGGCTTCCTTGCTCCTCCCAGTCCTGAATTAACAGCCTCCAGTTACTGAGCAGAGGGTGGTAAGGTCCCAAGAGCTAGTTTTGCGGAAAAACAATGTCCACTTAGGCCTTGAGGTATTCAGATTTTAGGTTCTGTTAATAAAAATGGTCCTCGGATTCCCATTTGGGGTAAAACCCTCTCAGGAGCCTGCAGGGAGGAGGGGCGATTGGTCAGGAAGAACTTGGCCTTCCTTGCTGTGATTCCATCCACTGCCACCAAACTCTCAAAGTCTTTGAGGTGGCAGACACTTCTCACACTATAGTAAGAGGGAAAAAGTTCTTTAAAAAATGGCTGTTGGTTTCCATCCTCTGACTAGACCAGAGTACCGTGTCTCCTGCGTGTGCGTGTGTAGGGGGAGGGACAGGATATCTGAGATCATTGCTTTCTAAACTCTCCTGGGGCAGCCCAAGGCGTGCTCAAAGATGTGATCCAAATCTCGTTTTCGATGTATTTAAAAATTTAAAAAAACACTGAAAAATGGTTAGTTGAGTATATCAGAAGCCAAAGCCCATCCTATCAGAGACTATCAAAATATTACGTTGTGTTCACTTGTTAACTTGTTTTTGTACAGGTCTCGAATGAAGTGTTTCTGCCATTTATTTGCATAGAAATGAATTTCGTGTAAATATGACCAATGAGAAAGAGTAGGATCGGGGGTTCGGTCCTGTGCATGCCCCGTAATGTACACTTTTAATGCACATGCTCATGCCCTCGTCCTGCCGTGATTCTCAGTTGAGTGATAGCAAGTAGCTGTATTAACCCGGCACACAGTGGTAGTATTCTATCAGAGTTTAGCCCTTTACGTTTTTAGAGTCTCTCTTCGGACTTCAGTTTTTGTGATAAAGAATTTGAACAGTCGGTAGATGTCGTTAGTGATTCAACTTTAAAAACAAAGTTCTCGCGATGATTCTTTTCAAAGCCCTGGACGAACCTTAACCGACGGTGCAGAACGGAAGAAAAAGGTTCTCTCTGCATCTGCTCGTCTGTGCGTATCTCGGTTTTCCTTGGTGTGAGCCAACCAGAGCACAGGCGTGACTTGGACTCTCAAAGTGACGACAGCTTCTGACTCTCCAGCACCCAATTTCAAAATCAGATCCACCGGGGCTTCATTGTGTTAATGAATTGACACCGTGATTAATCACTGTACATGCTATGAAATAAAGTTTAGCAAATTTAAATGTCCTCTGAGTGTCTTTCATAGGTGGAGGTGGCATGGAGTATTTTATTTAATTTGAGAAAAGTGTTCCTTCTGCTGAACAGTACACGCTGTCCCAGACTCCCAGCCCGGTGTGAGCTGGCGTCAGTCTTGGGTTCAACCTTCAAGGATTGTCAGCTTTCCATGAGAGAAAAAGCCATTGCGATATCTGTCCTATTTGCTATATGGCCTTCCACCAGTGCAAAAGGATCTCCCACAGATCTCGGGGTTTCTAGAAGTTTCTAATCCAGGTAACTGGCGATGCGAATTATCTGAAAATGTGAGTTTATTTTTAAAAGCAGTTGGATGATGAAAATGCTTACCTCAGACAAAAGCTGAGGTCTTTCAGCTAAAAACTCCCTTTTCTCCTGCCCGATCTCCATCCCTCCCAGGGACTTGCAAACCAAGGTGGCCATTTCATCAGAGTCACCTGGGGCCTTTATTAAAAATGCCTTTCTTGGCCCCAGCCACTGAGTCGGTATCCCTGAGTGCTCATATCTGTATCAGAAACCTGCATCTTAAAACAGTTTCTCCTGAGAATTCCAATGCATGTGTCTATCGGAGAACTCCAGAGGACACTTGAGGGAGACAGAGCCTTAGGGGTCAAGGTTGGGGTTTTGTGAAAGGTGAATGGGGGTTGTCGGGGGCAGAAGGATGCACAAGGGACCGAGAAGGA
>NW_011888919.1:617009-617937 GCF_000151845.1 Pteropus vampyrus
ATCTCGGGGTTTCTAGAAGTTTCTAATCCAGGTAACTGGCGATGCGAATTATCTGAAAATGTGAGTTTATTTTAAAAGTAGTTGGATGATGAAAATGCTTACCTCAGACAGAAGCTGAGGTCTTTCAGCTAAAAACTCCCTTTTCTCCTGCCCGACCTCCATCCCTGCCAGGGACTTGCAAACCAAGGTGGCCATTTCATCAGTGTCACCTGGGGCCTTTGTTAAAAATGCCTTTCTTGGCCGCAGCCACCGAGTCGGTATCCCTGAGTGCTCATATCTGTATCAGAAACCTGCAGCTTAAAACAGTTTCTCCTGAGAATTCCAATGCATGTGTCTGTCGGAGAACTCCAGAGGACACGAGGGAGACAGAGCCTTAGGGGTCAAGGTTGGGGTTTTGTGAAAGGTGAATGGGGGTTGTCGGGGGCAGAAGGATGCACAAGGGACCGAGAAGGAAGGAAGGCAGCGGGCCTTTGAGGCCGGGGAGCTAACGGGGCACTGGAGTGCACGCGCATGAAGCCCAGCAGCAGGCTGGTTGATGGGGCCTTTACCCCTCCCCCATGACAGGAAATGCTGCGTTTGGCTGCGATACTGTCACTCCCTCTGGTTACGCCCGGTCCATCAGTAAAGTCAGAAAGGCTCTGTGGCCCCGAGTTGGGGAAATCCAGGGCTGGGACCAGGTTGAGTACAGTGCTGACCAAGACACATTTTTTAGTGAACAAACCATACTGTGAAAAAGATACATGACGATCCCATTAGTTGACTTTTTTAGAGGAATAATACATCGATATCTGTTAATAAATGCATACAGATACAGTTGTTTCAGGAAGGTACAGGTGTTTTTGTTTTTACAGTGATTGCCCTTGAAGTGAGGAATGGGGTAGAGGGCAGGTGGAGGGGGTGCAAAGGGGACCTTTCAGGACTTTTGATT
>NW_011888919.1:617987-619984 GCF_000151845.1 Pteropus vampyrus
ACAGTTTCTCCTGAGAATTCCAATGCATGTGTCTGTCGGAGAACTCCAGAGGACACGAGGGAGACAGAGCCTTAGGGGTCAAGGTTGGGGTTTTGTGAAAGGTGAATGGGGGTTGTCGGGGGCAGAAGGATGCACAAGGGACCGAGAAGGAAGCAAGGCAGCGGGCCTTTGAGGCCGGGGAGCTGACGGGGCGCTGGAGTGCACGCGCATGAAGCCCAGCGGCAGGCTGGTTGATGGGCCCTTTCCCCCTCCCCCATGATGGGAAATGCTGCTTTTGGCTGCGATACTGTCACTCCCTCTGGTTACGCCCGGTCCATCAGTAAAGTCAGAAAGGCTCTGTGGCCCCGAGTTGGGGAAATCCGGGGCTGGGACCAGGTTGAGTACAGTGCTGACCAAGACACATTTTTTAGTGAACAAACCATACTGTGAAAAAGATACATGATGATCCCATTAGTTGACTTTTTTAGAGGAATAATACATCGATATCTGTTAATAAATGCATACAGATACAGTTGTTTCAGGAAGGTACAAGTGTTTTTGTTTTTACAGTGATTGCCCTTGAAGTGAGGAATGGGGTAGAGGGCAGGTGGAGGGGGTGCAAAGGGGACCTTTCAGGACTTTTGATTTCCTGTACAGGGGTCCCCAACCCCCAGGCTGTGGACCGGTACTGGCCTGTTAGGAACCGGGCCGCACAGTAAAAGGTGAGCAGCAGCCAGTGAAGCTTCATCTGTGTTCGCAGCCGCTCCCGAGCGCCAGCATCACCGCCTCAGCTCCGCCTCAGATCATCAGGCATTAGAGTCTCATAGGAGCACTGGTCTCTGGTGCCACAAAGGTTGGGGACCGCTGGTGTACTACGTTGATTTCTAATTATCTACTCATGATTTTTTTTTTAAGTAATAAATATCCAGCCCCCCAAAAAGCAATGAAGTACTGATACCTGCTACAATGTGGCTGACCCTTCAAAAACAGTAAGCTAAGTGAAAGAAACCAGGCACAAAAGGCCACGTAGTGTGTGGTTCTCCTATAGGAAATTTCCAGAATCAGGAAATCCGCAGAAACAGAAAGTAGGTGAGTGGTTGCCAGGGGCTGGAGGGCTGAGTGGGGAGTGACTGCTAATGGGCATGCGGTTCTCTTCTGGGGCGATGAACGTTCTGGAACTAGGTAGAAGTGAGGGTTGCACAGACCTTGTGAACGTACTAAATGCCACTGAATTGCACACTTTAAAATAGTTTTTTTTAAAGAGGTAAAAAATCTGGCAGCTGGATCATGGACCTTTTTTGAGAGAAGTAAAGTGGGGGTTCTTTACACATCCCCTGCATTAGAAAAGTCGTCATGCCAAGCACACGAGTTAGGGGTGCAAATCACATTAGCTCTCTGTGGCTGGTGAATTAGCTTTGCTGAGGATCTTTGAAGAAAGCTCTCCTGCCATGCTGAGATATGTGAATTTTTATTTTTTTAATTTTAATTTAATTTTAAACGCCTACAGCACCTGGTCTTCCTAGGTGGTCTCCCATCCAAGTACTAACCAGTCCCCGCCCTGCTTAGCTTCCGAGATCAGACAAGATAGGGCACGTTCAAGGTGGCATGGCCGTAGACGAGATATGTGAAGTTTTAATCAACCTGTTTTGCATCAAAAGACTTTTTAGCTTCCTGAGGGTCAATTTTTAAAATTCGAGCCTGGGCTCATCTATTCTTGCAAAACAGGGAAAGCAAGAGAACTCACAGAGTGTACAAGTCCGGTCACGCTCGAGCAAAGCACAGCCCTGGGGCTTGGTCTCCGCCAGAATGTTCTGGAACAACAGTGAATGTGTCGCTAATGTCAACAGCTGTAGCCCACTTTCATGCTCGAGGCACGTACTAAGTGTTTCTCCTGTGACCTTCACATTTAGGTAAAGAACATGAGCACTGACAGAATGTTCAAGATCAAAACTCTTGAGCAACAATTTTCTACCACTGCTTTGTCGAGATTCTGTCTGTGCTTAACTGAAACATTTTTG
>NW_011888919.1:620034-625793 GCF_000151845.1 Pteropus vampyrus
TGGCCGTAGACGAGATATGTGAAGTTTTAATCAACCTGTTTTGCATCAAAAGACTTTTTAGCTTCCTGAGGGTCAATTTTTAAAATTCGAGCCTGGGCTCATCTATTCTTGCAAAACAGGGAAAGCAAGAGAACTCACAGAGTGTACAAGTCCGGTCACGCT
Organism: Pteropus vampyrus; assembly: GCF_000151845.1. Classification (NCBI taxonomy): domain Eukaryota; kingdom Metazoa; phylum Chordata; class Mammalia; order Chiroptera; family Pteropodidae; genus Pteropus; species Pteropus vampyrus. The sequence continues at coordinate 620,197 of NW_011888919.1, forward strand.
CGAGCAAAGCACAGCCCTGGGGCTTGGTCTCCGCCAGAATGTTCTGGAACAACAGTGAATGTGTCGCTAATGTCAACAGCTGTAGCCCACTTTCATGCTCGAGGCACGTACTAAATGTTTCTCCTGTGACCTTCACATTTAGGTAAAGAACATGAGCACTGACAGAATGTTCAAGATCAAAACTCTTGAGCAACAATTTTCTACCACTGCTTTGTCGAGATTCTGTCTGTGCTTAACTGAAACATTTTTGCGTGCAAGGTGAGCTGTTTTAAAAACTGTCAACATGTGAGAATAGGGAGGAAAATATCTGAAATAACCAGAAAATGGAGAGAGGTCGATAATGAAAGAGGATCGGTGTTGCTAAGTACTAAAATGAATTACTGTGAAGCTACAGTAATTAAAACAGTTCTCTACAAACTGAAGAATATCGAGTCTGGAAACAGAGCTACATAGATATACAATTACAGTTTACGATATAGGTGGAGTTTCGAATTGACATGGGAAAGATGAATTATTCAGAAAATGGTGTTGAGCCAACAAGCTAGCTATTTGGGGGGAAATAAGCCACTCCTTACGTCAAAATTCCAGGAAAAAAAAATTCATAAAATAAAATCATAAGATTTGTAGAGGATGAAATGGGAGGATAATTGGTCATCTCAGAGGGGAGGGAGCTTTTTAAAGCCGAGTGACTTTAGGAGTGCAAAGGTCTGGTGACCCTCACATAAATGTAGGCCAAGCTGGGACCCAGGGCAGGGTTCCAGTCCCACGTGATCTGCAACCATCAAAGAAAACCGGCCACTTAGCCACTGTGACCACAGAAAAGTTAATTTTTTACATGAGAAAAAATAACAAAGACAAAAGATAGTGACAGACTGGGGAAAAACAGACAACGAAAGTTTCATACCTTCCTTTACAAAATGATCAAGAAAAAGAGGAACAACCCCTGAGAAAAATGGTTAAGGGACATTAAAAAAAAAAAAAAAAAAAACAAGTATCGACGGCTAGTAAACACACCAAAAGCAGCTCAATCTCACACTTAGAGAAATGCACAGCCAAAACAGTCAAGTGATAAGGATAGACATGTAGATCAATAGAATAGAATCCAATAGAATAGAATAGAACCACGAGATCCCATTTTCCATGTAACTGATTGGCAAAAATTCTACAAATTGAGTAATACCCAGTGCTGGTGAGGCTGTCATAAAACGCTATTGTTGGGAGTGTGAACTGGTCCGGGGGCCATTTGGCAGTAGCTGCCACATTTTCAAAATGACTTTTGTTTTGGGTCCCGGGGAACATGCTACTCACAGTTTTCGCCAACAACATACTCTTAAATATATGCCATGCCTCACGGTGAAAAGCTATTACAGGTGCGTGAAATAATCTGAGATCCATCAGTACAGAACTGGTTGCATAACCGTGGTACAACCATAGGACAATGAGACACTCTGTGCACATTAAAAAGAAAGGTTCGGATGTCAATTGCCGATTGGAAAATGTTTTCAGTGAAAAATGCCATAGGGCACATGGGATCAGCTTTATAGAAATGAAAAGCACATGTGGATACAAAAGGTCGTATATACGTCAAGCCTTTGTTTCCCTGGAAGGAACAATAGAACAAACTGTGATAATCGCTTGCTCCCAAGGTGGGAAACTGAGTCAAAGTGGGGGTGGGGAGACTTTGTTGCTCTCTCTTTCTATAACTCTCACATTGGATCACACATTATTTTTTAGAATGCCGATGTGGTTAAGAGAGTAGGACATTTTTCATTTTCTCTATATTTCTTTGCATTAAAAAAACAACACTATACTTAAAAAAAAAAAAAAAAGTCAAATGACCTCCAACCACGTTCACGGGGATTGCTAAGTTAGCCAGACTTTTCTGCAATTCTTAGAAGTGTTTCCTGCCATTTCTGAACAAATATTTGCACTTCTTATAAAGCGTCTTTGTTTTGGAAGGTGTATCCCCGTGGATGCTGGTTAGTTTTTAAAAATTTTTGGTACGGCATGTCCGTGCCTGGAAAACTCTGTCAACTATTTCTGCAAAGCACACGCCTTGTCACACTCAACTAGATGACAAGTAATGCTCAGGCATGGCTGCCACGGAAAAGTTTCAATCCTGCATTAACAGTTCTAGAAAAGCAAGTGAATGTGTAACAAGAGGGTGTGGTCATGCACTGGAGGGACGTGGGCTGGGTGCCTCTCCGTGACTTTGACATTCGGGATAAGCAGTGTGAACAGCTGGCAACCCTCTTTAGTAACTTAACTAAAAAATGAAGACTCACAACTCTTTGTCAATCTCTTAGTGGTTAACCTATGAGGAGAAGCTGTTGAAAATTGCTACCATATGAGAGTAACCAAGAAACTTTGAAAAAGAAGTGTAGTGTGTGAAAGGGGCGGGAGCTAAAATGCATTAGATCATAAAATGCGTTATCAATATTTAATATTCCTGACAGTTTGGTTCCCCCAACTGCCCCGAGATTTTTGGTTTTGATGGAGGCAGTGTTTGGGAGTCAGCAGGCAAGATAAGGCAAGATAAGGTCAAACCTTTCTTTGGGGAGGGAGAGAATAAAAAATGGCCAGATTCCTATGTTCTTTTCACTGAAATGAATTCCAGATGGATCAAAAATTTAAATGCAAACCATACAGTTGTCAAGCGCTAAAAAAATATTGAGGAATTAATATATGCTCTTAGAAGTGGAGGGAATATTTTTCTAAGCAGAAAAGCAAACTTGAATCATTTGAATTTTTTGGGGGGCGGGGCAAGGCAACCCTTGGTTGACCTCACAGATTGCAAGGACCTTGTCAGCTTACAATCCCTTATTTTTTTAATTTTTTACACCTATGGCACCTGGTCTTCCTAGGTGGTCTCCCATCCAAGTACTAACCAGGCCCGACCCTGCTTAGCTTCCAAGATCAGACAAGGTGGCATGGCCATAGATCCATTTGAATTTTAAAGCTTATTTATGGCTGAAGAATCATTTTAAAAAGTTTTTAAAAACCCCGCCAAACTGTGAATGTATATATTTGAAATCATTCCATCGATGCATTCCCTTTTCCCCTCTATTTCTAAAATCTTTTACTTATTGTATTTTTCTTTAATATTTTAATGTTTCTCAAATGTAACGTGCTGGTCTACTTTCTTTTCAATAATGTCCTGGCTCATGTGACCTAGTAGCAGTTTTTAAACAGCTGCCTGTTCTGACCTTGGTTACATAGGTCCAGAATAATTCAGGGTGGTACATGGGGCAATTAAAAAAAAAAAAATTCTGAATTATGAAACTCTTGCCATTTCTCACCGCACATGAGAAAGCAAAAGGAAAATACCCCGAGTTTGTCAGCATGAAGCCACCTAGAATAGCAAAGCCTGGTGTTCAAACTTGTTCCCCAATTGTTTGTTGTTATAAAAGTCTTATGTCACCGAGGCTGAATTAATCCTTGGCAGATATTCCTGCCACTTCTTGGAGCCTGAGGGATGTGAGTGGTGGCAGTTGCCGGGTTGAACAGTTTCACTGTAAGGACGTGTCTGGGCGAGACTTTCAGATAAGGCCGTAAGGGTCCTCTTACTCAATGACAGATTGACAAGGGCTGTCAGACCTGCAGGAATAAAAATAAAGAAAGAAAAAAGAATCGCTGTGGCCGCAGCCAATAAGGTGGTCTTGGCTTCTAACGCGTTTTATTTTTAGGTTGTGGTGGTTGGTTTTATTTTAATGAGAATCTATATAAAGAAGAAAACAAGAAATGACCCAGAATCTATATAAAGAAGAAAACAAGAAATGTCCCACTGCCAAAATAGCCCCAGTGAACATTTTCTAATAAGGTGTGCACAGTGTTAGACATTCAAACCGTGCCAAATTGAAAATAGAAAATGCCACCCCACCCTCCTTCTCTACCTCCCTCCAAAGCCAACGATCGTAACTGGTTCTCATTTTTCCTTCCAAAAGAGAAAAAATGTTTATGTGTGTACCAGCATGTTTCTCTATAGTATGTATGTGTGTGTATACGTGTCTACATGTATGGAAATGCATGTATATGTTTGCATTTATGTGTTACGTACATACATATATGTGTGAATTTATATGTACATGCATGAGGGGACATGTACACACACGTGTAAGTATATGTGCGTATGTATGTGTGTGAATGTAGGTATATATGTTTGTACATGTATGTATTTGTGTATATATGTGTATGTGATTATGTGTATATGTGTGTGCGTGTGATAGGAGCAGAAGCAGCAAGGTCCCTTAAGACCAAACCCAAACCTCGGAAGTCATACTGGGTTGTCTGCCGTCCCCTATTGGTCAAAGCAGTCACGTGACACGCCCTGATTCAGGAAGGGGGAAACAGACTCGCCTCTCGATGACAAGGTCACGCCGCAAAGGGGCATGGACTGAGGGCACATGATGCCTTGAGGGCCATTATTTTAACAATCACCCAGGAGAATCATTGTAAGGCATCGTCAGTGCCTTACCAGTTGGATAATAGATTCAAAAGCGTCGATTATAAACTAAACAAAGTGCATATATAAAACAGAAACAAAAGAGTGTCTGTAAGAAGCATAGGTCACCCAAGGTGGTTCGTGAATAACTGAATTCTCTACATTGAGGTCCAAAATTCAAAACAAAATTAGTTCTATTTCTCTCTTACTCTTCATGTGTCTGGGTCGAAGATGGTTCATCATGGACATTATGGTTGAGCATTTCCTCCAAATTTTGAAGAAGCAAACTTGACATTCTGCTCTTAATTCCCAATAATTTTTCTTGAATAACTCGTGGCTTAAATGCAATGTTGTAACAATATCAAATACAGTTGGTAATGGTTATTTTATACGATGTTATGAATACGAGCACATGTGATAATTCTAAAGCATTAGAATCATAATAAATCCCGATAAAATCCAGTCTCTATTCCTCGATCTATTATTATTTCAAAAACTAATTTCATACGGCCATGCCACCCTGAACAAGCCCAATCCTGTCTGATCTCGGAAGCTAAGCCACATCGGGCCTGGTTAGTACTTGGATGGGAGACCACCTAGGAAGACCAGGTGCTGTAGGCATAAAATATAAAAAATAAAAAATAAGGGATTGTAAGCTGACAAGGTCCTTGCAGTCTGTCAATCAAGGGCTGCCTCGTGTAAATAAATAAATAAATAAATAGAAATAAAAATGAAAAAACTAATTTCAGCTTTTGTTGGTTCAAAAGTGTCTAATGTCCTTCTTAATAGTTATATTAATCCTCTACCATTTGCATCTACTTTTCTCTTTACATATACGTAAGCCTTTAATAGCTGTTTTTGGCCACAAAATCAGCAGCTTTCACAATAATTATTTATGATTTCAGTATTTTACTCTCGAAGTATAAATTTTTCTTTTTATATTTCGACTGGAAAAATTTCAGCATGTAAAGAAGATTTTTGCTCCTAGTTACATCGAGAATTTGATTATAAATTGGAAAGCGTGTGTTCAGATAACAAGGGTAGATGGAGATGACCCGCCCGGACCCCACCACTGATAGGATTAGGCAGATGGTCACTTAGGCAACTCTCAGACTCACTCACAGACTCACTCAGCATCTCTAATGCCTCTGGGTTC
>NW_011888919.1:625843-628146 GCF_000151845.1 Pteropus vampyrus
GGACCCCACCACTGATAGGATTAGGCAGATGGTCACTTAGGCAACTCTCAGACTCACTCACAGACTCACTCAGCATCTCTAATGCCTCTGGGTTCAGGGAGGCAGAGACGGCTACTTGGCTTTCCAAACACTGAACTCAAAGGCCGAAGCAGGCCACTAAACTTCCTTGTGCCTCAGGTGGCTTATGTGTAAAACGGAGATAGTAGCAACCTATTTCAACAGGTTTAGGGGAGATTTAACTTTGTTAAATCTGCAAAGACCCTATATCCAAATGAGTTCACGTTTTGAGCCACTGCGGGTTAGGAGGTCAATACACCTTTTTAAATGGGCACGGTCCAACCCATGACACCGGGGAAATAGCAAATCCACTTCCTGTTTCCTTGTTCCAGGCAGGAAGATGGTGAGGGAGGCTGTCAAGACCTTTCTGGGTCTCGCCTTGACCTCACCAACCATCCCCTCTTTCTTCACCTTGCAGGGTGAGGCTGACCTTGACGTCTTAGGAGGTAGCACTGAGCTTCGGGCTTATTTCCCATCTTCCGAACTTGTGGGTTCAACTAACTTCTCACCAGCCTCACCTAATGGACATGTGACACTCAAGTGGCCTAAAGGGAATACCTTATGCTTCTCTCCAAACCTACCCTCTCTCGTCTTCTCCCTCTCAGTCCTTAGCAACCCCATCCTTCCAGGTGCTCAGGCCCAAAGTACCAGAGACATCTTTGACTCCTCGCTCGCTCTTATGTATCATGCAGAATCTGTGAAGAAATATCACGAGTTCTACCTTCCAGATGGACCCTGAATCCATCCACTTTTTACCAGGGTTTGCTGTTCATCACCTTCTACACCCTCGCTTGCTCACTGGGCTCCCTTGCTCCCACCCCAGGCAGTAAGATTGCCAGATGCTCAGTTAAATTGAATTTCGGAGAAACAATTTTGTTTGGTATAAGTATATCCCAAATGTTGTGTGGCACATACTTACAAGTAACATATTATTGTTTGTTTGGAATTTAAATGACTGGGCATCCTATACTTTTACTTATTTTCTTTGGCGACCTCTGTCCCCTCTGTAGAAGATTCTACACACGCAACCAGGGAGCTCCTGTTAGCACCTAAGTCAGATCATGTCTTTCTCTGCTCACAACCCTGGCTTCTCATTCCTTCCAAGTAAAAGGTCAAGTTCTCCTCACAGCCCTACTAATTCTGCCTTCTATTTGTTTCTTTGACTTCATCTCCCTCCACGCTCTCTCTTGCTGACGTGGCTTCGGCTATCCGGGCCCTTTGCTATTTCTTGATCAGAGGGGCACAGTCCTGCCTCAGGGCCTCTGTACTGGCTGTTCCCTCCGCCTGCACTGCTGCCACCCTAGATATTTCCATGAATTAGTCCCTCATTTCCTTTAGGTCTTTGCTCAAATGTCACCTTTTGAATGAGACAGATTCTAACCACTCTACCAAAAAAAATACCTTCCTCTTCCCACCTGCATATTCTTAGCACTTATCTCTTTTCTCTCTTACAGTCTCATGTACATATTTGTAGTTTTTTGTTGCTGTTGTTTATCATCTCTCTCCCCCTACTAGAAGATAAGCTCCATAAGGGCAGTTTTCACTGATTTTTTTGTTCACTCCTGTATCCCAAGCACCTAAAGCAATGCCTAGCACGTCATTCGATAAAGATTTTGCCCGCGTGTGTAATTAATTAAGAAACGGAGCCAAGACTACTCGAGTTCGGATTCAGATCCTCTGCTTCCTCGTTGTGGACCTCACTGCCAGTTCTTCTCAACCTCTCAGAACCTCAGTTTCCTCTGCTTTAAGATGGGGCTGATAGCATGATGCTCCCGGTGTGATAGTGGAAATCGCGCGAGTCTGTGAAGGTCAAGCATTATACAACCTTTTATTATCATGATCGGTAGTAGCGTTGGGAGCGCCGATAGATTTATGAAATGCTTAAGTGAAATACATTTTTTTTTAAAAGGAGTTTATGGGATAATGTAACGGAGGGACGGTCTGGCTTCTGGCATGGCTGAATCCAGGGGTCAGATCACGTCCTCAGAACGTGCGTCGCCCTGCCCCTAGGCTGCTGTCTTTGGTGTCAACTTTATTCACGGGGGCTCCCAGCAGCTCGGGGCTCCTGTCCTCCCAGAGGACACCTTCCATCCAGTGGAAAGAGGAAGCGAGGGAAGAGAACCCCTCCCCCCAGCCACTCTGGGAAGAGTCCCAGGTTCAGCTCTGTTTGAACGTGAGTGGGGCACACGCTGACCCCGGGACCAGAGATGAAATCAATGGCAGGAAGGCTCCCCTCCCCTGCCCCC
>NW_011888919.1:628196-631011 GCF_000151845.1 Pteropus vampyrus
ATCTGTGAAGAAATATCACGAGTTCTACCTTCCAGATGGACCCTGAATCCATCCACTTTTTACCAGGGTTTGCTGTTCATCACCTTCTACACCCTCGCTTGCTCACTGGGCTCCCTTGCTCCCACCCCAGGCAGTAAGATTGCCAGATGCTCAGTTAAATTGAATTTCGGAGAAACAATTTTGTTTGGTATAAGTATATCCCAAATGTTGTGTGGCACATACTTACAAGTAACATATTATTGTTTGTTTGGAATTTAAATGACTGGGCATCCTATACTTTTACTTATTTTCTTTGGCGACCTCTGTCCCCTCTGTAGAAGATTCTACACACGCAACCAGGGAGCTCCTGTTAGCACCTAAGTCAGATCATGTCTTTCTCTGCTCACAACCCTGGCTTCTCATTCCTTCCAAGTAAAAGGTCAAGTTCTCCTCACAGCCCTACTAATTCTGCCTTCTATTTGTTTCTTTGACTTCATCTCCCTCCACGCTCTCTCTTGCTGACGTGGCTTCAGCTATCCGGGCCCTTTGCTATTTCTTGATCAGAGGGGCACAGTCCTGCCTCAGGGCCTCTGTACTGGCTGTTCCCTCCGCCTGCACTGCTGCCACCCTAGATATTTCCATGAATTAGTCCCTCATTTCCTTTAGGTCTTTGCTCAAATGTCACCTTTTGAATGAGACAGATTCTAACCACTCTACCAAAAAAAAATACCTTCCTCTTCCCACCTGCATATTCTTAGCACTTATCTCTTTTCTCTCTTACAGTCTCATGTACATATTTGTAGTTTTTTTGTTGCTGTTGTTTATCATCTCTCTCCCCCTACTAGAAGATAAGCTCCATAAGGGCAGTTTTCACTGATTTTTTTGTTCACTCCTGTATCCCAAGCACCTAAAGCAATGCCTAGCACGTCATTAGATAAAGATTGTGCGCGCGTGTGTAATTAATTAAGAAACGGAGCCAAGACTACTCGAGTTCGGATTCAGATCCTCTGCTTCCTCGTTGTGGACCTCACTGCCAGAGGTTCTTCTCAACCTCTCAGAACCTCAGTTTCCTCTGCTTTAAGATGGGGCTGATAGCATGACGCTCCCGGCGTGATAGTGGAAATCGCGCGAGTCCGTGCAGGTCAAGCATTATACAACCTTTTATTATCATGATCGGTAGTAGCGTTGGGAGCGCCGATAGATTTATGAAATGCTTAAATGAAATACATTTTTTTTAAAAAGGAGTTTATGGGATAATGTAACGGAAGGACGGTCTGGCTTCTGGCATGGCTGAATCCAGGGGTCAGATCACGTCCTCAGAACGTGCGTCGCCCTGCCCCTAGGCTGCTGTCTTTGGTGTCGACTTTATTCACGGGGGCTCCCAGCAGCTCAGGGCTCCCGTCCTCCCAGAGGACACCTTTCATCCAGTGGAAAGAGGAAGCGAGGGAAGAGAGCCCCTCCCCCCAGCCACTCTGGGACGAGTCCCAGGTTCAGCTCTGTTTGAACGTGAGTGGGGCGCACGCTGACCCCGGGACCAGAGATGAAATCAATGGCAGGAAGGCTCCCCTCCCCTGCCCCCATCCCGCCCCCCACCGACTTACTCGAGGCTTGCTCCCCTTCTCCACAGCGCCTCCCTGCCCCAGGCCCCGGCCCTCCTGGCTCCCCTTTCTTGATGAATTTACTCAGAGCATTGAACTACCATCCGACATCCCGTAGAGTCTACTCATTTCTTTTGTGTTTTTTTTTAATTCTCTCTCTCTAGACTAGAAGCTCCCTGAGGCCAGAGGGCTTGCCTGTCCTGTTCTTGCTGCAGCTCCAGCTCCGGGGGAAGCGCAGTGCCTGGAACGTAGCAGATGCTCAGTTGACATTTGTTGGCTAAATAAATGGTTGGTCTCCATTTTGAAGAAAATGAGAGCTGATGTTTACAGAGCGCTTCCTCTGCACCTCGACCAGCTGAAACACTTTCAATATATCCCTGCACCCAACGCTCATTGCAATGCCCTGAGGAATCAGTGACCCCCAACGGGCAAACTGAGCCATGGAGGCCCAGGGAGAGGACCAAGCTCGCTTTACGCAGTTGCCGCTGCTACTGTGACAAATTACCACCAACTTAACGGCTTAAAACATCCCACATGTATTGTCTTCCGGTTCTGGAGTCTGAACCTGCTCGGCAGAGCCACGTTCCTTCTGCAGGCTGCAGGCGAGAATCATTTCTGGCCTCTTCTGGTTTCTAGGGGCCTCTGAGTCCCTCTGACCTCCGCTTCCATTGTCCACTCTCCCCGACTCGGACCCTCCTGCCTCTCCTTTGTAAGGGACCTTGTGATGGCGCTGGGCCCACGGGTGACCTAGGATACACTCTCTCGTCTTAAGGTCCTGAACTCTATCACATCTATTGTTGTGGGGAAGGGACACCCCGAGGGAGGAATTCAGATGCCTCCTACTTTCTTTAGAGGAAGGAGAATTTCTTAGGCCTGCGGGGCGCGTGGGGTTAACTCCATGCACGTGCTCTCTCTAGTTGGATTTCTTACAGCTTATATACTTTTGCGGTGTCCATGCCAGGGGCACGTGATTCCTTTGTCTGGTATGCTTCATGACTCAGGATGGGGAGGAGGAGCTGTGGGTGGGGGGCTGCAAGGGGAAGGAATTTCTAGACCCCTGGTCCTATGTATTTACAGGTCATTTTGCCTTGTAGAACCTACGACCTTGGCGCCATCAATACGTAGAGAATTCTCGGAGAGAGGGGACACTGAGGCTTATAAACAGAAAGTAGCACTTATTGATGCCGGCGCCGGCTCAGCCGAGTCCTCTCCAAAGGCTGAGCTCTAATTGTAACATA
>NW_011888919.1:631061-631877 GCF_000151845.1 Pteropus vampyrus
TGGTTGGTCTCCATTTTGAAGAAAATGAGAGCTGATGTTTACAGAGCGCTTCCTCTGCACCTCGACCAGCTGAAACACTTTCAATATATCTCTGCACCCAAAGCTCATTGCAATGCCCTGAGGAATCAGTGACTCCCAACGGGCAAACTGAGTCCCTCTGATCTCCACTTCCATTGTCCACTCTCCCCGACTCGGACCCTCCCGCCTCTCTCTCCTTTGTAAGGGCCCTTGTGATGGCGCTGGGCCCACGGGTGACCTAGGATACACTCTCCCGTCTCAAGGTCCTGAACTCGATCACATCTATTGTTGTGGGAAGGGACACCCCGGGGGGAGGAATTCAGATGCCTCCTACTTTCTTTGGAGGAAGGAGAATTTTTTAGGCCTGCGGGGCGCGTGGGGTTAACTCCACGTGCTCTCTCTAGTTGGATTTCTTAAAGCTTTTATACTTTTGCGGTGTCCATGCCAGGGGCATGTGATTCCTTTGTCTGGTATGCTTCATGACTCAGGATGGGGAGGAGGAGCTGTGGGTGGGGGCTGCAAGGGGAAGGAATTTCTAGACCCCTGGTCCTATCTATTTACAGGACATTTTGCCTTGTAGAACCTACGACCTTGACGCTATCAATACTTAGAGAATTCTCGGAGAGAGCGGACACTGAGGCTTATAAACAGAAAGTAGCACTTATTGATGCCGGCGCCGGCTCAGCCGAGTCCTCTCCAAAGGCTGAGCTCTAATTGTAACATAACAAGCGGGTTTACGCAGTCTTGTTATTCCCACAGGGCTACAGAGATAAGAGCGAAATTAGTTGGATAGCAAGC
>NW_011888919.1:633424-634840 GCF_000151845.1 Pteropus vampyrus
TCTCGAAAGCTAAGCAGGGTCGGGCCTGGTTAGTACTTGGATGGGAGACCACCTAGGAAGACCAGGTGCTGTAGGCATAAAAAAATAAAAAAAAATAAGAGATTGTAAGCTGACAAGGTCCTTGCAAGGGTTGCCTCGTCTAAAAAAAAAAAAGAATTTATAATTTAAAATTCACTAGCTGAGTAGCCCCAAGTAAGTGATTTAACCTCTCTGGACCTCAGTTCTTCTGACTACAAAATGCGGGAGCTGCTTGGTAAATATTTGTTGAATGAACGAGCAACTGAATCAATGAAACAATATCTAACTCATGGACTGTTATAAAAATGAATGATCTAGTACAGGTTTAGGGCTAGTGTGCTCTGTGTAAGTGATAGCAATGCCTGCTTTAAAAAATAGTGCTATTGTTATGATTATTATACTCATCCTCCAAGATCCCCTCCAATGTCACTTCCTCCAGGAAGCCTTCCTGAATGAAACCAGACAGGATTAGTTGTTCAGGGCCCCCAACATACTTGCCGTAGTTCTCTCTTTCAACTTTGGCAAAAAATGTCCCAATTAGCACATTCTGTATTCCACGCCCCACACCCAGGATCAGAACGCACCTTCATGATAATTATGGGGCTTCTCTCCCTGACTGCAAACACGCTGGTCTAGCCTGTCACAGCCACGGGACTGAGCTCCTAAAAGCAGAGCCTGTTTCACTCTCTTGGTAAATAAAGAGAGGTATGACCAGCACGTCACCCAGAGCCCCGAACAAGGAAATGTCTGTCAGTATCGGGCGGATTGAATCAACGAACGCTTCTGTCACCTGCTTCTCAATTTGTAATGTGCCTGAGCCCCGGGGGTGAGCAGTGGAGCCCCAAGGAGGGGGCCCTGAACAACTAATCCTGTCTGGTTTCGATCTGTGGCAACTTTTTAAAATCCATGACTACACTTAGCGACGAGATTTATTTTTCTCGCGATGAGAACTTGTGAGATTGACTCGCTTTGCAACGTTCAAATATACAATACAGCGCTATTAAAGTCCAGTCACCCAGTCACCGAGCTGCACACTATTTATTTATCTTGTACCTGGACTTATTTATCTTGTACCTGGAAATTTGTAGCTTTTGACCTTCGTCCATTTTTCCCACCCTCAACCCACCTCTGTTAACCACTGATCTCTTCTCTGTATCTATGAGGTCAGCTTTTTCTTGTTTTATTTTATTTTATTTTATTTTGTTTTAAAGATCGCACCAGTAAGTGAGATCATATGATAATTGTCTTTCTCCGTTTTATTTCACTTAACATAATGCCTTAAAGATCCATCCATGTTGTTTCAAAGGGCAGGATTTCCTTCTCTTTATGAGTGAATAATATCCCATTGGATATATGTACCACATCTTCCCTATCCCTTCATCCGTGGATAGACACTTC
>NW_011888919.1:636875-639281 GCF_000151845.1 Pteropus vampyrus
TTTCCCGCTGAAGTGACGCCTCAGTTCCTAGACAAGGAAAATAAGATATGAATTGATTATTTAAATCATATATCCATTTATTTCTGTTATTGATTTGCCTATTAAGTGAGTAAAGGAAACCAAACTTGGCTAATATACTTCTTAAAGAGTAAAAAGACCTTTGGCCTGAAGTCCCCTCCCCGCTCTGACTCCAAGGAGCCTGCCTGGCCTAGGGCCATTCCTGCATGATGGTCCGGATGATCCTTATCAAAAACCGGAGGACCTGAATTACCAGTTTCAGAGTCATTATCTGGATTTGGGGGAGAGGCTCTTTTCCCCAAAGAAAGGAGGGAAGAAAACTTAACTAGGTATACTTAAAAAGATTAAGAACTCTGCAAGAGATGTCCCATATCGTTTCCTGCTAAAAGATTACGAATTTTACAGGTGATGTCCCATAACAATATATGCTGTATTTTGATTAAAAAGATTTTTAAAAAGTTTCAGAGGGAGTAAATTTCAGGCATGGTTTGATCTAGAGGTACATGTCATCAGGACAATGGCAGTTTCTTGGTGATTCTCTGGATGCAGTTCCTCCTCAAAATGGCTTCTCTCATGGTTCCAAGAGAGCCTCCTACAGCTCCCATATTTACTCTCTCACATCTAGGGGGAACGAAAAAGGGTTCGTCCCTCCTTGTAACTAGTCACAGAAGTCCTGAGCTTCATTCTAATTGGACTATCTGAGTTCACGTGCCCAGTCCTTAACCAATCTTCTGACTAGGAGGATAGAATGCACTAATTGGCTTAGGCCCCAGTTACCTGGGTGACCATTTCTGAACCAATCACTGTGGCAAAGTGGTGGGGTTATGTTGATTAGTTCAAGCCATTCAGTGGGCACCCCTGGAGGCAGGAGTTTGGAGGCTGTGAATCCAATCCAAACTTTATGGCTTTTATTACTGGGGTAGGGAGGGGAGGAACGGACATTGTGAAGGCGATCACATATGCAGGACATTTCCTTTTTCTCAAAAAAAAAATTTTTTTTAAATCCACACACTTACAAGAAAGTTGCTAGTACGTGCCAAGAACTTTTCCCCCCTCTGAATCAATGTTGAAAGCAAATTACCAATGTCGCGCATCATTCTGAATATTATCTCTGAATATTATAGTGGGTGTATCCTACAAACAAGGACATTCCACGGGGAAGATCTTTTGTTGCCTTCGATTCATAAGTTTTACATGAGACAACATAAAAACCCACATTCCTCCGCCAAACTTGCCATTTATTCATTTATATTTATCTACGTGGACTCGTGGATTTTCATTTTATTCAATGGGCCATGATCTGTCACTCCCATTCTTAAAGCTGATGCTCGAATTGTCCCAGGCTTGGTCAGTGGGTGCCCATCAAGCTGGCTCCTGTGTCTTTCCACCTGTTTTCATCATTCTTTGATCATATCCTTATTTTCTGACCGCCCCAAAATGTTCCAGGCTCATTTTGTATCTCCTCGGTACCCACACCTCTGGAATCAGCCATTTTTCCAAAGGATAAAGGGTCAGGTATTTCTGAAAGCGGGTGGCTGACCCTTCACTTCCGAACGACCCGCTCGGACTCTGATTTCAATGCGGCTGGGCCCGGCCAATGGTAGAGGCGATACTCTAGCGGTTGTCATGGAGACTACTGGGCCGCAGAGCGGAAGGAGGCGTGACGTCACTGCGGGAGCAAGTGCAGCGGCCAAATCGTGTTAGCCAGGCCACAGGGCAGTGAGGGCAGCCCCGGGGCCATCCGTGAGGGAGTCGCTGCTCCGCCTGCCAGGCCTCCACTTACTACACCCCGGTGGCAGCGGCCCCAAGGGAGACCAGCAGTCCCGGATCTGCCGAGACTTCCAGGGCCTGCAAGACCTTCGGAGGCCACCGCCAAGAAAGAGAAGCAGCATCTTCAGACCCTCCGTCGTGCAGCCAGCTGGCAAACACCCATCTCTGCTTCACTCTTCGCGAGTCCCTGGGAATTCCCAAAGGCCTTCCGGGGGAGGCTACCGACGGCTGGACACTGTGCAGCCCTGCGGGCGGGGCCGGGGGCGTCCTTGACCGAGGCGAACGAACCGGGCCGGTGAGGCCTCTCTCTCTCACGTAGCCTTGCGGATTATCCGGCATCCTGGATAATTTTTCGGATTCCCGGGGCCGCACAAGTGCGCGCCAGCAGGCCTACTGCTGCCTCCGAGAGCTGGGCAAGATGCTGTTCGGTGTCCAGGACATCGCGCTGTTGGAGCACGGGTGCAGGGCCCTCGAGGTGGACAGTTACAAGTCCCTGATGATCCTGGGTATCCCGGAGGATTGTCGCCATGACGAATTCGAAGAGATTATCCGGGTCCCCCTAAAACCTCTGGGCCAGTTCGAGGTGGCGGGGAAGGCCTTTCTGGAGGAAGAGCGGTC
>NW_011888919.1:639991-641111 GCF_000151845.1 Pteropus vampyrus
CATCATCCGAGTGAGCACGGGTCACGTGTGACTCGTGTGAGTGAGGGTGGGCATTTTTATCTGAGTGAACTTGTGGGTTACATGGGAGTGGGCGTGGGTACCGCTTGAGCCTGTGGGTAGCACCAGAATATGTGTAATATGTGAGTTCTAGTGAGTAATATTTGAGTCTTTCTGGGAGTAACATCTGAGTATGTGGGTGGGTATTATTTGAGTGGGTGAGGGTAACGTCTGAGGGAGGAAGGGTCTCAAAGACCCACCAACTACGTCTAATAACCCTAAGACCCCCGCGGGACCAGCTACGCAGTCGCAGAAGGAGCCAAGCCGCGCGACCGGCTGTTGCCATGGAGACCGCGGGCCTGCCCCCCACACCCGTCCCTCGCGCCTGCGTGAGCAGGTGTTTGCAGGAAAATGGAACGGGAGAAACCCGGTCCCGGATTCCAAGATTTGCAGAAAGTCTCTCGCCAGAGTTGAGGAAAACCCAAGCTGGAAGAACATGGCAGGGTGGTCGCAGGAGAAATGACGCTACTCCCCACCCCCCACCCCCCTGCGGCGTGATGCTGGGGACAGCCCCTCTCGTTGGGTGTGTGTTGCGGGGGAAGGAAGCACAAACCGCTGTAGCTTTGGTCCCTGCTGGAAATCCTGCCGTTGCAAGTCTAGAGCCGTTTTTAGTCTCTCAAAAGGATATACCTTGAAAGTACCTCTGGCACGAATTTATCCGTTGTGGGCCTCCCTGTTTTGCACAGGACAAGCAGAAACCAACGCCTGACAAAGCGAGCCGCCTGCGCGCCACGTCTGAGGAACTCACTGCTCTGTGCGTGACTCTAAAAAGCTGTCGCTGTTCTCTACACACTCTGGGTCTCCCTCGCAGGGATGGTCAGCCGGGGGTGCGTGTGTGGGTGGGTGGGGAACCCTTCTGCTCTGATTGGCGCCTGGGGTGAGGGTGAATTAAATCCTAGAAGCTCTGACTTGGGGGAAGGGGCGAGTTCCACTCTCTAAAGAACAAAAGGCTTTCAGGGAACGGTCCAAAAGGAGGTAAATAATTAAAGAGATCGCCTTCAAGAGTTATCCATTAACGACATTAAGTTGAGTCCCCAAGTCCCTTGTGTTGGGAAAGAACAAA
>NW_011888919.1:642444-642768 GCF_000151845.1 Pteropus vampyrus
AATTAAAGAGATCGCCTTCAAGAGTTATCCATTAACGACATTAAGTTGAGTCCCCAAGTCCCTTGTGTTGGGAAAGAACAAACAAAAAAAAAGGTTAAAAAAAAACTACAATCAGGTAAAATCCAAATGTCTGACCTGTGAATTCCAAACTTTCATTAGTTCAGGGATCTGCTAAGGGTTGAGCTAAATTTCTTTGCAAAAATGTAATGTATATGTGCTCACCTGCTCAGATTCTTGCTATCAAATTGCATCACTAGAGACCCCCGATGTGTTACCGTGGTGGGCAATCACGTCTGTGAGTTCCAGCAACCTACCCCCTTTCTT
>NW_011888919.1:642818-645059 GCF_000151845.1 Pteropus vampyrus
GATTCTTGCTATCAAATTGCATCACTAGAGACCCCCGATGTGTTACCGTGGTGGGCAATCACGTCTGTGAGTTCCAGCAACCTACCCCCTTTCTTATTTCTGAGAGGTGACTCCATTTTACCCTCCTAGCAGAGCCAAAAGATGGAGGTCTCATTCTACACCCCGACCTTGGCAGCCAGGGGGCAGGGCTGGGACCCACACTCAGAGAGTCACAAACTCCTGCTGTTGCATTCCCAGCAGGTGTCAAGACACTGAAGGAATTTCTAGAGTTCACTTGTGCTGACATAACCTAAAACCTGTGAGACTCGGATTTCTGTCCATTCCCCAAGCTGACTCTAGACCATCACCCTCAATATCCCTTTTTTTTCGTGCAGTGGTTGAGATAGAGCTTTTCCTGCCTTCCCCACACACATATCTGAACTTCTTGCGAGCTCATCCCTGGCCTAGATGTTCGTCCGTCTCTATTGATCTATTCCTTGTAAATTCCCTGCCTAACCACACCCACTCACAGAATATTTCACTACTGTGTTCATGTTTCCTCAGACCGAATACCTGCTACATAACCTCAGATGCGTTTGTTGGTCGCGTGCTGTTCTCCCATCAAGGCACAATCATTATATAGTAACAAGGGACGGTGTGACATTTCTCATCGTCATACCGCAGTAGCGAGACCGTACTTGTGCTTATTGTGGGTTTCGAGTGTTTCCCGTACGCTGTTCATGTTCTCGATACACGACGTGAGTAGTTTTTTTCAGTGTTGCCTGTAAACCCGTATCTTCTACCCCTTCTCTTTTGAGTTGCTCAGGACCAGTTGAAGACTTTCCTGAGATTGCAATACGAGCTGTCATGCAAAACCGATACCGTTTGAAGCTGCTTATCTGTCAGGACATCGCTGACATAGCAGATCCTCAAAAATTCTCAAGTAAATTGGACGTTCTGCTGATAAGTCTGCCTCTGGCCTTTGTAAATCCCCGATTTCAAAAGTGGGTTCAGTTAAAACTCTTCGTTGTTCTTTGTGGTTGACGCTGTATTGTACAAACCTAAGAAAATAATAATAATAAACATATGCTAATGCAGTCAGCATGCTCTTTGATGTGTTGGGGAACCCCGTTCGAGTCAATTGGGAAGAACAAGATATCAGGGTGCTAAAAAAAGGTTCTGAAAACCGCTTCCACAGATTGCCTGAAGTTTTCCAGGGTTGCATTATTTTTAAAAGAGGTGTTATCAGATCTCGCGGCCAAGAGAACACAAAACACACAGCTTTCTTCTACCCCACGGGCTTCCAGTGGCTGATGGGAAAGGCAAAATAATTTATCTGGATTAAAGACAGTACTCTGTGTTCCGGGCACTGTGCAAAGTCCTTCATACTCAGTTCATTATATCTTCCCAACCTTCAAGATATGACACTATAGGTCCATAACTCCTTATCCTTGGGCCGGGTGTGAGAATTCTGATCTTAGAAAAATGACACAGTGACTATATTATACTGTGTAATTCAGCCCCCAGGGGGGTTTGGGCAGCTGCAACAATCAAACTCATTTGTATTCTGTAGGGAAATGTAAGTATATTGACGTTAAGTGAAATAAACTAAGACTATACATATAACCTCATGTCAGTCTAGATGTCGCCCCCAAGTGTTAGTGTATTTGTTTGGGGGGATTTTGGTGCAAAGCTTTCAGCTTTTTGGATTTTGGAAGAGGGGATAAATGATTATGAATCTATTGCAATCAGCATCTCATTTTATGGATGAGGAAAGTGACCTTCAGAGTGGTTAAGTGACTTGCCTAAGGCCACACAGGAAAGCTCACAAGGGACTGAAACCCAGGTCTTTCTGCCCACAGTCTGTGCTCCTGACACACAGGGCCGGGTCTTTCTGGGGCTAGGGAGGTGCCAGCTGAACTTGGAGTCACAGCATGGTAAACAGAGCCAAGATTCAAACCAGGCTCAAGTCTACACGCATAACCATTAGGCAACACTGCCCTGCTAATAACCACGGCTTACAGTTCTTGAACATTTACGTTCCCAGGCCTTGTGTCAACGCTTCAGGCACACGGTCTCATTGACTGCTGTTGAGTGTTGGCCACTGGGATCCTGGGCCCAGTGACCGCGTGTTTTGCATTGATAAAAACCACATTCGCTTGGTTTTTATAGCTCAGATTCCTGAACTTGGTAAATGTGTGCCTGGCTCCCTCAGGAGACAATATGTCGTTGAAAAAAGGAACCCAGAAGGCGAACCAGCAA
>NW_011888919.1:646899-651951 GCF_000151845.1 Pteropus vampyrus
ATACCGTTTGAAGCTGCTTATCTGTCAGGACATCGCTGACATAGCAGATCCTCAAAAATTCTCAAGTAAATTGGACGTTCTGCTGATAAGTCTGCCTCTGGCCTTTGTAAATCCCCGATTTCAAAAGTGGGTTCAGTTAAAACTCTTCGTTGTTCTTTGTGGTTGACGCTATATTGTACAAACCTAAGAAAATAATAATAATAAACATATGCTAATGCAGTCAGCATGCTCTTTGATGTGTTGGGGAACCCCGTTCGAGTCAATTGGGAAGAACAAGATATCAGGGTGCTAAAAAAAGGTTCTGAAAACCGCTTCCACAGATTGCCTGAAGTTTTCCAGGGTTGCATTATTTTTAAAAGAGGTGTTATCAGATCTCGCGGCCAAGAGAACACAAAACACACAGCTTTCTTCTACCCCACGGGCTTCCAGTGGCTGATGGGAAAGGCAAAATAATTTATCTGGATTAAAGACAGTACTCTGTGTTCCGGGCACTGTGCAAAGTCCTTCATACTCAGTTCATTATATCTTCCCAACCTTCAAGATATGACACTATAGGTCCATAACTCCTTATCCTTGGGCCGGGTGTGAGAATTCTGATCTTAGAAAAATGACACAGTGACTATATTATACTGTGTAATTCAGCCCCCAGGGGGGTTTGGGCAGCTGCAACAATCAAACTCATTTGTATTCTGTAGGGAAATGTAAGTATATTGACGTTAAGTGAAATAAACTAAGACTATACATATAACCTCATGTCAGTCTAGATGTCGCCCCCAAGTGTTAGTGTATTTGTTTGGGGGGATTTTGGTGCAAAGCTTTCAGCTTTTTGGATTTTGGAAGAGGGGATAAATGATTATGAATCTATTGCAATCAGCATCTCATTTTATGGATGAGGAAAGTGACCTTCAGAGTGGTTAAGTGACTTGCCTAAGGCCACACAGGAAAGCTCACAAGGGACTGAAACCCAGGTCTTTCTGCCCACAGTCTGTGCTCCTGACACACAGGGCCGGGTCTTTCTGGGGCTAGGGAGGTGTCAGCTGAACTTGGAGTCACAGCATGGTAAACAGAGCCAAGATTCAAACCAGGCTCAAGTCTACACGCATAACCATTAGGCAACACTGCCCTGCTAATAACTACGGCTTACAGTTCTTGAACATTTACGTTCCCAGGCCTTGTGTCAACGCTTCAGGCACACGGTCTCATTGACTGCTGTTGAGTGTTGGCCACTGGGATCCTGGGCCCAGTGACCGCGTGTTTTGCATTGATAAAAACCACATTCGCTTGGTTTTTATAGCTCAGATTCCTGAACTTGGTAAATGTGTGCCTGGCTCCCTCAGGAGACAATATGTCGTTGAAAAAAGGAACCCAGAAGGCGAACCAGCAAACACGTCAGGATAATGCCCACAGGGCACACGATAAAGAGGATGTCAGAGCTGCTTCCTGTTGTATTTGTTGAGGACCTACTATGTGCTGCCAGTTAACCCATCTGTATCTGGCTATGTGGATAAATTATATGCTGTTTATTGTAGACGGGGATCTGATTCCTGCACCTTCAAGACTGAGGACACATCTGGCGGTGACTCCGCCAAGGTTACGAGTGTCACCTGGGAGAGGAGTCTTTGGGGATTTCTCACCAATCTTATTCCCCACCCCAAACCTGCCACAGGCAACTGGGCAAATAAAGGAGGCTTAAGAGTGTGGGGGCTGGACTCTAAGGAACCCGAGTGATTCAAAACTCAGCTTTGCCACTTTCGAGCTGTGTGGCCTTCTTTGGCTTCAGGTTTTCTTGTCTGGAAAATGGGAATAACACGTGCTTAGGAGGGGTTGTAAGGATGAAGAGAGAAAATGCTCCGGGCAGGGGACAAAGTACGTGCTCAGTTAAAGTGACCCGTTATCAGGATTATCACATTCTCACCTTGCAGGCATACAGAACACTTGGAGACATGCTATTAAGTGAAAAAAGCAAGTTTTATAGTAATCGATCTAGTGCAATCCCCTCATTCATTCATTCATCAAAGATTTTGAGCACATAGCAGAACTGTTCTAGATGCTGAGAATTCAGTCGTGAGTAAATGGGACAAATCTCTCTGCCTTCATGGGGCTAATATTCTAATAGGGCGAGACAATAAATAAATAAGAAATTTCCAGAAAGTGGCAAGTACCGTGATGAAAATAATTCAGGATGATGTGAACATCCCTAGGGGGTAAATCTTAAAATTACACATGTACTAAAGTAAGCTTTTTTTTTTTTTTCTGGAACAGTACAGCAATATTTAACTGTGGTTACTTTTGGGGGAGAGGTGGAGGCTTAAGACTGGAGGGAGGTTGCATTTCATTTTACATCTTTCTGTAACTTCAGCATTTTCTTATACACTTTTAAAATTACTAATTATTATTATTATTATTATTTTTTTTTTTTTAAAAGCAACCAAGTGAAACTGGATAGAGAGATTTGGGCCATGTTTTGCTTTCTTCCCCCTTTCGTTTCTTATTTTTCTTTCATTTTAAACAAATATAAAAGTGGAAGCTATAATTATCCTCTTGGGGGCGGGGTGGGGAGCGGCTGGAGAAGGATCTTGCCTGCCGGAGATCTGGGCAATTTAAAATACCCACAGCGAACTACTCAGGGGTTGGCAATTTTTGTAAGAATGTCGAACGTTTGAGGTTTCCATTTCTAGGATAATCCTCCCCTCCTTCCGCCAAAAAAAGAAAAGAAAAGAAAAGAAAAAAACAACAACCCAAACGTCTCGTCCGCGAGGTCATTGTCTTGACTTCTCAGATTTGGATTCTGAAGCCATTAGTCCTCAAACAGGGAGAGTTTTAGCTTCCGGCCTCTTCTTAGCAGCTTCTCAGGGGAGGTGATTTGGGGCATCAGACCTAAGGGCGGGCTGCGAAGCCGAGAAGCAGCGCGTCCCCGCCGGCGCTGGCACCCTACGGTCTCAGAGCACACTCGGAGTATCTCCTCGTTGTCATGGAGACCGATGGGAGGCGGGGCGAGAAACTCAGCAAAAGGGACGGGCGGGATGGCGCGAGGCCAGGCGCCGGGAGGAGAGGGGCGCCTGGGATGAGGCTGGTGAGGAGGAGGAGGAGAAAATCCAGCCAAGCAACAACCACCACACACACACACACACACACAGAAAAAAAAACGAAGTGAGCCAACCATTGTGCAAAGGCCTTGCCGAGCCTCTCCCGACCCCAAGCATCTTTCTTCCTTCTTTCTTTCCTTCCCTCCCTTCCTTCCCTCCTTCTCAAAACATCTGTCTTTTTCCTTCAAGAGTTATACAAAATCACACGTCATTGAGTTAAATAAAATTACACCGTATTCGTATTAAAGTCATGATTTTACAGGGTTTTTGCTGTTGTTAGAGTGTTCCTTTTAACGATGGCATTTTATTAGAAGTGGTTTCCTTAGTAATCCAATGGATGCATTGAAACCATTGAAACCCTTTATCTTGGAAAGGTTCATGGCGTGGATAAGGATTCCTGGGCTAGAGGACCCTGGAGAGGGTTGAATCGCTCCTTTAAAAAAGGTGCCATTTCAGCCGAGAGAGAGAGATTGCCAGAGAAGGTGGGGGCGGAACATTCCGGGTGGTGGGAACAGCACGTGCAAAGGCCCTGGGGTTGGGGCCAGCATAGTGTGCTGGAGGAGACGGGCAGCGGAGTAAAGAGAGGAGAGTCGGGGAGATCTGGTGAGGCTTTGTGGGCCACGGCGAGGACTTCGATTTTACTCCGACATGAGGACTCGAAGGAGAGTAGAGACAGCTCTGACTTAAGCTGCCAGTGAGAACGGATGGGAATGGAAGAGGGAAACAGAGAGCCCAGGGAAGGGCGTTTCTGTGGCTCCAGGCAAGCAGTGAGGATCCCCTGTGTCCTCCCAGCCTGCCCGGATGGTTACTCCAGCGCCCACGTTCAAATATCAGCCCCTCCACTTAGAGCTGGGCAACTTCAGACCAGCCTCCGTGTTCCCATTTGTAAGAAGAGGACAGTGAAGGCACCCGCCTTACCCTACAGCGCTGAGGGTTCGCAACGACAGGCCTGATCTGGCTCTTAGCCAGTTGCCTGGTTCCAAGGAGACCCTTTGTGCAAGTTAACCGTTATCGCTACCAGCGCCATGGTTGTGCACACGGTCGCTGAGCCGGTTTTGCAAATCCTGGCCTCCACGTCCCAGGGGTCCTGACCCAAGTGAACATTTTGGATCGCTACAACTCCAAGCAAACGAAAGGCATATGGAGTGAAAAGTACCTGTCTCTGCCACTTCTGGGGTCCCCAGTCCCCCACTCTCTAGAAAGAGCCATTGTGTTTGGCAGAGCTTGTACATGTGCTGAAGACATGTACACATCTAAGCCTTTTGGCTTACACACACACACACACACACACACACACACACACACACACACACACGTCAGAATGTTTCAGATTCAAATCCAGGTTCAGTGGCTTCCTGGCTGTGTGACCCCAAGCAAACGCTTTTATTCCCTCAGGTAGAAAACGAGAATGATTATATTGCCTGTCTCGCGTTATGGCGAGGATTTCATGAGCTGATTCATAGAAAGCTCTTACAATGGCGCCTAGTGCACAGGAAGGGCGCCATTAAACTTGACTATCCTTTTTTCATAGCGTCTCAGTATTTCACGGTAAGAATAGACCATACGACTGAGTCTGCCCCTGTTGATGAACAATTGGGTTCCTGCATTGGCTCCACTCAAAAACATTTATTGAGCGCCTATTGTGTGCCAAGTCCCACACGAGGGGCTGGTGCAATAGGACCCTGGTACCACTTTCTCCGCCCGCATGCACAGGTGTATAGGTAGAAATCGCTGGTATCAGAAGTCACGTCAATTTACAATGGTGACATACAGTGTCAGTGGCCTTCAGGAGGATGGCCTCATTAACACACCCGCCTCCGGGGCTCGGCTGGAACCCGCACGTTTAGGATGGAAGGTTTGGGGATTGCTGCCTTATTCAGGGAAGGTGCTGACGTGGGCCTAGGCGCGTGTCCCCGCTTGGAAGCGGCGGCCCCAGCGAGGCCCGGGGCACAGCCACACCCCCGTG
>NW_011888919.1:652801-711221 GCF_000151845.1 Pteropus vampyrus
CCCGACGTCTGCAAAGATGTGGACTTGGACGTCCTCGTGGAAGCCTTGAAGCCCGTGGGCACCTTTAAGAAAATCGGCAAGGTGTTCCGCAGGGAGGAGGACTCCACGGTGGGGGTGCTGCGCATCGGGGAGGACGTCGACTCTTTGCTCATCCCCCGGGAGGTCAGGCTGGCGGGGGGCGTCTGGAGGGTCATCTCCAAGCCCGCCACCAAGGAGGCGGAATTTCGGGAGCGGCTGACCCAGTTTCTGGAGGAAGAAGGCCGCAACCTGGAGGACGTGGCCCGCATCATCGAGAAGAGCACCCCGCACCCGCCCCAGCCCCCCAAAAAGCCCAAGGAGCCCCGAGTGAGGAGGAGAGTCCAGCAGATGGTGACCCCTCCTCCCCGGCTTGTCGTGGGCACCTATGACAGCAGCAATGCCAGCGACAGCGAGTTCAGCGACTTCGAGACCTCCAGACAGAAGGGTACCAAGGGCCGCGAAGGCTCCGGGCACGGCAGGAAGGTGCGCAAAATGCCCGTCAGTTACCTGGGCAGCAAGTTCCTGGGGAGCGACGTGGAGAGCGAGGACGACGAGGAGCTGGTGGAGGCCTTCCTGCGGCGCGGGGAAAAGCAGCCCAGCGCGCCCGCCACCCGCCGCCGCGTGCACCTGCCCGTGCCCATGTTTGAGGAAAACTCGGGGCCCCAGCCGTCCAAGGCGGACAGGTGGCGAGAATATGTCAGCCAGGTGTCCTGGGGGAAGCTGAAGTGCAGGGTGAAGGGTTGGGCGCCGAGGACCAGCCCGGGAGTGGGCGAGGCCCAGCAGGCCTTGACCGGGGTGGAGAGGGATGGGGTGCCAGGCGGCGCTGGCCCCGAGAACGTGGGAGATGGGCTGGAGCCTGAGACCCCGCCAAGACGATGGAAGCCTAAGATCAACTGGGCTTTGTTCAGGCGGTGCCGGAGGCAGGAAGCAGCATCCACAGCTCAGGGGACAGAGGCTGCAGACAATCAGGGGGCAGAGGCCATAGCTGTCCAGGGGGCAGAGGCTGCATCTGATGGGGCGGAGGCTGCAGCTGACCAGAGAGTAGAAGCTGCCCATAATCAGAGGGCAGAGGCCCCAGCCGTCCAGGAAGCTGAAGCCTTAGCTGCCCGGAGGGCTGCAGGAGCAACCCCAGGAGCTAGGGCCCGGAAACAGGTCAAGACAGTGAGGTTCCAGACCCCTGGGCGCTTTTCATGGTTCTGCAAGCGCCGGAGAGCCTTCTGGCACACTCCACAGCTGCCAGCCCTGCCCAGGAGAGTCCCCAGAGCAGGCGAGGCCAGGAGCCTCAGGGTGCTGAGGGCTGAGGCCAGAGCAGAAGCAGAGCCCAGAGAGCAGGAGGACCCACTGTGAGACGAGGGCAGGGAGGCCGCAGGGCACCCCCACCTGCCGCCGCGCTTGCACGGAGGTGATCTTCCTGCCTCCGTACTTGAACATGGAGGTAGAGCGAGGGGCCGGGCAGCACCCCTCACCTCTGCACCTATCACCCCTCTTTCTTTTCATGCTAAAATTTTATCTCTCATGCATTGATTTTAAAGATACAGACTCTTTGTAGTAACCCAAGGAGTGTGAAGGAAGAAACCCGTACAAAGCAGAGGCATTGACTTCGTCAAAGGCAACTCCAGGTGCTTGAAAGAGAGAATGAGGCCGGGGAGGAATCCGCGCCCCCCCACCGCCCCGCTTTCTCGTGTCACCTTTGCCTGCACATTTCACACTGACTGCCTCCTCGAACTTGCAAAGAGGGCACACGCCAACATGCAAATAAAAATGTTTACAAACTTACTTCTCAGCTTTGGGCTTGGCTGCTGAAGAATGCTCCGGGGTGTCACATCCTGCGTCCCCTCCACTCCCACCCTCCGTGATGCCAACCGGTGTTTACGTCACTTTGCTTGCCAACCCCACACCCCTGGGTTCTGCAGTCTCTGAGGGTCCCGGGCCTGCAGTTTATACACTTCACACACTTTACAAGGGACGGAAGAATGATCTAGAAAATGCGTTCGAATGCAGATTTCAGGGTCATTGGCTTCAGAGCTGGGGGTTTGCTCGCACTGGCTGGGCTGCCCAGGAATCTATTTGGTCAAGTCCCAGGAACGTCTCCTGGGGCATCGTGGCCACTGGACGAGGTGACAAATCATTGCAATAGGAACAGGCCAAAATGGGGTGGGGGGGGGATGCGATGTGGAGTGTGCTGTGACTGATGCTCACAGTCGTGGAGAGATTGGGTTGCTAAGGCCCCCCCGGGGCTGGGGGACATTTCTCTGTATTGTTCGTGTCTCCCTCCCCCCATGCCCACAGGTGAAAACCACAGCAAACGACCACCCCCCAGCCTCGCAGAAGGAGGAGAAAAGGGAATTAATTCACAGAGGAGGGGTACTGAAAGCCAGCTCTGTCCTGGCTGTGGCTGCAGCCTGGCCTGAACTTCTCAGCTTTTTTTCCCTTGCAACTGAAGAATGATACGCTCTCTCCCGCTAAGTCCCTTTGAACTAGGTGTAGCCCGGCAAGAGCCTCTAGTGGGCTTTGCAAGAAACCAGGTGTGAGACCCACCTGGAAGGATGGACTTTGGGGAGAGGTAGTAACCAGGTGGGCGGAGCCATCTCTGGAGTGGCAGGTGAGCACTCTGGATGCCAGGTTGGTGGTGGCAGTGGGGGCTGTCGGCTGCTGCCCATCTGGAACAACATTGGCCTCCTGGCTAGGGGGCATGGCCTGTTTGGGTTGCTGGAAGGTAAAATGAGGGGACCAGGGATGATGAGAGACCCAGAAACACTCGTAGAGACTGAGCGAATCCATCCTCCTGCTGATCCTCAGTTTGTTCCTCTTGTCCCCAGCGTCCCAGACATGAGCATCCGGTGAGACACCAGAGCTGGAGGTCCCTTGGGTAACCTGAGACAGTACCAGGTGAATTATTTTTTAATCCAAAGGGGTTTTGAATGGTGCCAGCAGAGCCCAGTCCTTAAATACAGCCCATTTGTGCTTCTGGGGTGGTGGAGTCAAACAGGCTGGGATTTTCAGGGAGGACTCCAGAAAACCGGAGTTTTGCCTCTAAACCAGCCTTTATCTGGACTGGTCCGGCCGCCCCTAACTGTCATTAAAGAGAAAATGGAACACAGAGAGATGCCACCCCGCAACAGGAGAGGACTTTCTGGGCCCCACTTCCCAAGCCCCATGGCTGTGTGACAGGGAGAGAGGAAGCCCTCAGGGGGACGGGGTGAGGAAGGATTTGGAGTCAGGTTGCCCGGCTCGCCACCGGCATCTCTGCTTACAAGCTGTGTGACCTTGGGCTGGTTACTTAACCTCTCTGTACCTCTGCACCTCCACTTACTCATCTGAAAAGAAGGGTCATCATAGAGCTTTCCTCCCAGGATTGCTGAGAGGGTCGAAGACCCGATGCATCCGAGCTCACATCAGCCCAACGGACATCATCTCTCATTCCTGGTATAGCTCAGGGTGGCCGCTTCTTTACATAAGACGCTAGAGGGCAGTTCCCACCCCCCGCCGCCACGTGGAACGACGTGGAAGCTTTCAAAGACCCCACACCCAGAGGTGTTCTTGGAACTGGCCCAGGGTCTGGCGGCGGGCACCCAGAGCCCTAAAACTTCCGGGGTGGTTCCAATGTGTACCCGCTACTCTAGGCCTCCCGGAGATAATCAGACCTCGGAGCAGGGGTTCTCAGAATCACTTGGAGGGCGTTTTAAAACACAGAAGGCTAGATCCCAACCCCAAGTGATTCTGTAGGTGTGGAGTGGGGCCAAGAATATACGTTTCTATCAAGTTCCCAGGTGAGGCTGATCCCAGGACCTCGCTTGAAGGACCGCCGCCCTCCAGGAATGTCCCCTTTCGGCAGCCTGGTGTTCAAAGGCCGTGTGGAGCTTTGGCGCTGGATCGGGGCTCGGAACACCTTTAACTAGCGGTCCTGGAGCGACCCCTGGTGGGCATCGCGGGCGCCGCAGCTCGTGTGGTCTTTCTCCCCACTCCCGAGTGGTGGGTAGTGGGAAGGGCGTCGTCTAGTGTCCCCGGAATTCCCAATCTTCTCTGTCAGTAGTTTTAAGACCCAACCATACTCTCCAGATTCTCGGGACTTGAGCTGGCTGAAGGGGCGAAACAGGGACAGCCAGGGGCTGGGGTCCGAGATTGGGTAGGGGATGGGGTTGGGAGCGGGGCACCGCGGCACCAAGCTCTGAGCCGCTTATGCGACTATGTGGTTATGCCAGGGAGCCCCGGCGTAGGACATGCCCGAGACTGACTCCCTTCCACACCTCTCTGTGCCTCAGTTTCCTCATCTGGGAAATGGAAGTGAAAGGCAACGCAAACCTATTCCCCCAAACTTGGTCTATCCACAGAAGCAAATACACACACTCACTCCAAATCTGTTCATTCTGCAGACCCGCACGCAGGAAAACGCAGCACCGAGGCCGGGCACGGAGGGGTCGTGATGACGCCGGAATAACCCCTCACTATGCCGGCCCCAGCTCGAGGCTTTTGCACCGGCCGTTCCCGCCTCCTGGATGCGCTTCCCTGAGGTATCCGCCTGCCTCACCCCTCGCCTCCTTCGGGTCTTCGCGCCAATGTCGCCTTCTCAGTGAGGGCTCCCCGCACAACCTAACAGGTGACGACTGTCGAACCGTCTCCTGCTCGCGTCCTCGGGCCCCGCCCACACGATGGCTCTCCCCGCAGACGACACTGTCTAATGCGGGACCCCGTGCGTCTCTAGGAGACTTCTTATCTGTCCCCGGTGGGTGACGCTCCCGAGGGCCTGCGTCTGTCCGTCCTGCTCCCCGCCGCGGCCTGGGTTCACGTCCTTTAAGGTTCGCGCGGGGCCCTCGGCCTCCTCCCGGGCGCTGCCTTCTCCCTCCACCGGGTCCTCGGGGCTCGGCACCTCCGGGCTCCCGCGGGGACGACCCCGCTGCCGAGGGCCCTGCGTGGGCCCCGCGCGCCGCGCTTTCCCGCGCGATCCCGGGGCGTTTACGCGGCTGCGTCTTGGACCCGAGACGCTGCCGCGCGCGCCGCTCGGCTCCCTCCCGCCAGGGCGCAGCGTCCCAGCACCTTCCTCGCAGGGCGCATCCGGGTTCGGTTCTCCAAGCCCGTCGGTCGGTCAGTCCTTGGACAACTGGAAACTGCGCGGCCCCGTGTGCGGGCACTGGCCTGGCGCTGGGGACGCGGCGGGCGACAGGACGCAGCACGCTCTCGTCTCCGGAGCGTCCCCGCCCAACTCCCCTCGCTCGCCCGCCCACCCCCATCCCTGGCTGGGACCCTCGGCCTCAGCCACGTCCCGATTCCTCTGCCAGCCGCGCTGCTGCTGGTGGCCCATGGGCGCTGGTGGCAGCTGGAAGCGGAAGAAGGGGGACACTGTCTGGAGGCTGCCGGGGCTGCGGTGGCAGCAGCAGTGACGTGAGCCAGGGCTCCCGGGTCCCTCTCCAGGCCGCTCCGCTCTGCGCGCGGAGCCTCGGCCGCCCCGGGACCCGGGCTCTGGGCAGCCGCATCCCCGCGGCGGGAGCGGCTCGCTGAGTTCCTAACCTCTGGGCAACGTGACTTCCCCTTTTGCACGTTGCCTGCAAAACTCATGTCACCAATTCCCTCTAGCGAGCCCCCTGACGAAAACAGTCAGTGAGCTATTTAGAAACAAAGAGACTCTGAAAAAGAAGGCGGGCATGGGCGGGAAGAAAGACTTTTAACGGGGCGGTCAGGGTGACCTTGCCTGGGCATGTGACCCTTGAAGAAAGACCCGCATGGAGCGAAGGACAGATCCGTGCAGAGATCCCGGGAAGGGCACTCCGGGCAGTGGGAACAGTAAGTGCAAAGGCCCCGAGGCAGGAACATGTTCCACGTGTTCCCTGAACAGCAAGGGGGTGGCTGAAGTCAGAGAGAGTGGGCCATGCGGCAGAGAACTAAAATGGGGACAGAGTGAGCAGACCAGTGCTGTCCCAGAGAACATTCTGCGATGGTGGAAATGTCCTCTGCTTGCACTGACCACGTGGGGCCTTTGAGCACCTGTAAGGTGGCTGGCATGGCTGAGGAAATGGATGTCCACGTTTATTTAATTTTAAATTAAATAGTTCCAATTGGCCAGTGGTATTGGACCCAGAAGTTCTCATCGTTATAAGGACTCTGGCTTTGACCTTTAGAGACATAGGGAGGCATTAGAGGGTTTGGGGGAAGGGAGTGGTTGGCTGGGACTTGACTTAGTGGTCAAGTCAAGTCGAGGCAGCCCAGAGTCGAGCAGAAGGGAAACAGACTCCATCTCTTGGTGGGAGAATTCCCAGGCGCACGCAGGGAGGGGAAGGATGGACATCGGCCATTTTGGAGACAGTCTCCCACGTGCGCCCTCTGGCGGCGGCGGCAGAGAGGCGACAGGGAGTCTGTCCTGCCGCAGAGAGGATGCAACCAGCTCCGCCCTGCGGACCCCACGTGGCCCAGCCCCCCATTTCAGCCCGTGGCTCTGGGGTTTTGGTTTAAGACTCGGGAGCATTTTCACGGCAGCTGCCCTAGAAAATCAGAATTTTTGACTCCAAATTAGTGTTTATCTGGACCGGCCCAGCAGCAACTCCTCACCTAAGAGAATGACAGAACGCAGACGTGGAGAGGGAGAGCCTGCTCGGGCGTCTGGGAGGGAGATAGATGGAGACGTTTTCAGTCCTCCATCCTTACGCGGGGAGCAGGGACAGATGCGGAAACGGAGCAGTGGGGGTACAAATATTTCGAGTGGGGCTGCCTGGGCTCACTTCCACCCTCCGACCATCCTCCTTCTGACCTTGGCCTGGTTATTTGCACCTCGTTGTCTCCATTTATGCACTTGAAAATGGGGATCATGTTCTCTTAGCGTCGTCAGGAAGTTGGGAGAGGCTGTGACGTCTAGCGCTTAGAGCACAGCCAGATGCCCAGTCAACCCCCGCCCCTACCGGCAGCACTCAGCAAGTCCTACTGAGGTTATTAATCATTTCCAGGCCCTCCTCTCCCTCACCGTGACCGAGATGGTGTGTGTGTGGCGTGGGGGGGAGGCGGGGGGGGCGGGGGAGTTTCCTGGTGTCCTG
Source organism: Pteropus vampyrus (assembly GCF_000151845.1). Classification (NCBI taxonomy): domain Eukaryota; kingdom Metazoa; phylum Chordata; class Mammalia; order Chiroptera; family Pteropodidae; genus Pteropus; species Pteropus vampyrus. Next base: position 659,839 of record NW_011888919.1, read on the forward strand.
CAAGCACCAGGACAGTGCACAGATTGCGGCCCAGGGACTCAGGTCCCTCCTAATCTGCCCCTGAAACGCCCCTACACCTTGTTTCCCCCTTGCCCCAGGGTTTTGGGAAAGGATAGGGCGAGGGCAGTCACACGGATGTGGTTTAAGACAAGCCACAGCACCTGAGTTCATATTAGTGCCATGTGACCCTGGGCAAGTCATTACCCTCTCTCTCTTCTTTTAAATTTGTAAAATGTGAACCATAATAGCGCTAGACGTCACAGCCTCTCCCAACTTCCTGACGACCTAAACTTGCCTTAAACCAATGTGAATATAATAGCTTAAAACATGGAAGCAACCCAAATGTCCATCCACTGAGCACTGCATACAGTGCTTGGAGTATAGTAAGAGCTATAGAAAAAATGGTTATAACTTTTATAATTACTGTTGAGTCCCAGCTCTCTGCTTCAGAGTTTAATCAATCTGGGCACGTTTTGCTGCCAGGCCCCACCTGAGCCCTGAGGAAGCGCCCTCCTCCGCGGGTCTCTAACCAGCGGTCCTGGAGCGCCCCCTGGTGGGCACGGAGGGCGCTGCGACTTGCGCGGGCTAATGCCACCACCCTAGTCTTGCCTGCTGGGGGTGGACCGGAGGAGGTCGCTTTCTGTCCGGGAAACCCTGTTGTAAGACCTGTTCACACACGAAGGAATGTAGGAGAGCCCTCTCCTTGCCTGAGCAGGCCAGAGGCCCGTACAGGGTCAGCCTCAGGGTGAGGCGTGTGTGTTGGGGGAGGGGAGGTCCTGGCACGGGGGCGACGGGGCGGGCACCGAGGCCTTAATCTCGGGCATCCGGTCTCCTCCGTCCGCGGGACCAGCGGGCAGTGATGAGAGGGATCTTGAAGTCGGACAGACCCGGTTCGAGTTCTTCCCTACCTCTCTGGGTCTCAGTTTCCTCATCCTGGAAATGGGGGTGAAAACCTGCCTTCGTCCTGTTCCTCAGAGTCAGCACCCCTGAAAGGCGCTAGGCCTGGCTTCCACCGATTGGTGAGAACGTGAAAAAAGGGTGAGGGGAGCTAAGTCAGAAAGTAGGGTTTAGAGTAACCTGGATGGATTTCGTTTGCAAGAATAGTTTTCATCTGACATCATCTCCCACCCACGCCTGGCTTGGTGGTTTTCTTTTTTCACATGGGTTTTATTTTTGTTTGTTTTTATTTGTTTTAGGCCACACAAAAAGTTAGTGACCTTGCATTTGAGAGTCCCCAATATACAGGGATTATATGGAGAGTGACATCCAAACTTTGGGATTTTGCTCTGGATGTGCAAACTCCCGGTGGCTGTGAAGACTCCTCTCAGAGACACGGGGACATGTGGTAGTTTCAAGGTGTAGAGTACGCTCACGTCAGCCTGTGTTACAATTGTACTAATGCACACTAACTCATAGACATCCAGACACACCCAGTCACACACCCACCCACTCAGGGACAGGCACTCCTATATCTTTGCACACACACACACACACCTGCTGAAATCCTCACATGTCCACACACCCCATCACTCACACACACGCACACACACACGCACACACACACCCCTACCCATTCTTCATTCCCAGTTTGGTGCCAAATGGTCTTTTCTCCCCCCGCCCCAGCAGACCTGGGCCTATCTTAAGAGACGAGACTTGCTGTGGGCGTTGGGTGACCTGCACCCTCTGGGCTGAGGGTCTGCAGATGCGAACTCCAGGTGGGAACGTATATCTGGCTACCTGGGCCAGGTCCTGGGCAGGAGTCGGGTGTGGAATCAGACTGGAGACCACCTCATCCTCTCTTAGATTGGGAGTGGGCTGGGATTGTCCCTCTCTGGGGAGCCCTGAGCTTCACCCTGATACCGTCCCCACCTGCAGGTCCCACTACTGTCCAGGTGCCTCCTTACTCAGCCCCAGCCTTCTTCCTGTTCTCTCCTCCCCAGCCCCGCCCCTTCTGATCAACTGTCAACTAATGAAAACCCACTTCTCTGCTCAGAACCTGCCGCGGCTCCCCAGTGACCTCAGGACAAAGCCCAGCTCCTCACCATGGCCCAGGAGGTCAGGAAAGGTCTGGCCTGTCCCCTTCTCGGGTCATTCCAGCCTCAAATGCCTCCTCTGGGCTGCCAATGTCTCCCCCATTGAACTGTGAATCCCGAGTAGGTAGATGCAAGGCTGTCTTGTCATCAGTGGGTCCAAAGCACCACCCAGCACAGAGAAGGGGCTCAAGGAAGTTTGTTGAAAAAACGGAACAAATTAAAAAGGAATGAAATTGGCTCCATATTCCTTTCTCCTGGGCTGAGGCTTCTTGTACCCACCAGAGGGCGCTTTAACCCAACAGATATTTAATTCGGCGCATATGCATCCTGGGCATTGGGAAAAGGAATATCACCAGCTGCTAATTCAGCCCTCCTGTGAGCAGGGCCCATGGCGCTCCCCACACCAGACCTCCTCATCAACAGCTAAGTGAGACCTAAGCAAGAGGGATGAGGAAAGCGAGGCTCAGAGAGGTTATTTAATTTTTCCAAGTCACACAACCTCTAAGCTGCATATAAACAACCAGTATCAGCCTCTGTGGTTCCAGAGCTCTTTGTTCTTTGCCAAGGTCCCAAAAGAGATGGTGGTGACCAGGTGCTGGCCCCCTCGATAAAGATCGGGAGCTCTTGGAAAGGGGACCTTCCTGCCAGCCTCCCCCGCCGCCCCCCCAATACACACACCTGGGTCATAGTGCAGGTTCTTCAAAGTCTTAGATGCTGACCTCTGTAATTCTCACAGCAGCCCAATGATGTGGGGTCCGTTATCATCCCCATTATACAGATGAGGAAACTGAGGCTCAGGAAAGTTGAAAGACCTGTTCGAGGTCACAGGCCTGGACATAGCAGAGACGTGATTTACCCTGCTGGAGGCCATAGCCCGGGCAGGACACAGGCCTGGAATGCCAGGATGGGGTGAAACTCCTTCCTGAGGGAGAGGGAACAGCTAAAGGGCGGGGCCTGAGAGGGAAGGGCAGTGCTTCATAGGTCTGCGTCGAAGGTTGCGGGCAGCCTAGGGCACCTCGAGGTCCCGGGGATTCTTATTTTATAAGGAACCTGAAGGATGCAGACGGAGGCAAAAGGAAGTTAACGGTCAAATTGTGCAGCTATTGGAACAACTTGGTCCGTTTTGCAGCCTGGAAAAACGGTCCTGGTAATATCAGTAAGTGCAGAAAAAAGACTTTGGTGGAAATACGGATAGAGGACGACTCCATTCTGGTTAAAGAAACAGTTTCGTAAAGCTAGCACTTCTCATCTGCTAATGACATGCCAGAAATTGTCTAAGAACTTCACACCACTTTTGTCATTGATCCCCATAACTCATTATTCCCGGTTTATAGGAAAAGAGGTTGCATGACGGTCAAGGGAGACAAAGCCAGGTTACAAACGCAGGTCTTGTGACTCCAGAGGCCGAGCTTCTGATCCTTGTGCCCTGGTGCCCACAGCCCCAAACGAGCTCCGTGCTTGGGCTCTTAACGTTTCGGTCATTTATCCGTGGCGCCCCCAAAGAAATAGAAAAGAACTTTATTTCATTCTTAAATAAGCATTATTATTTATGAATAGGATGTGTGTGCCTGGCGCCGCACGTCTCAAACCTCGGGGTCGGATTGAACACCGCCACCATCATTACCTGTCCTGCATTGATTTGGGCGTGTGATTTGCTTTTTTATACCCTCAACCATCGAAAACTCAGCTTCGCGAAGATTGGTCGTTGAAAGGACCGCAGCGCGGGCTAAAGCGGAAGCGGCAAACTACCTGAGCTGGTGGTTCCCGCAGTGCCCGGCAGATGTCGCTATGTTTCCCTCAGAAATTTACACTACATCTTGGCTCACGATTTAAGAACCACGGCACAGGTGCTTTGTTAAACATATAAACAGATAATTGTCAGAGGAGGTGTATGTTTAAAAAGCGCAGATGGTTCACGAAGAGCTGAGTAAATATACGTAGGAAACGAAAACGGAATCCCTAATTCACACTGCATGCAAAGGTGGACCCTGGACCTCTATGCAAAAAAAACATGAAGTTCACAAGACTGGGAGGCAGGGAACCATCTTGATGGCTTGGGGATAGGGTCTCAAGAAAAAGTACAAAACTCCAAACGTACAAACTATTAGGCAGAACACGAGTGAAATTGATTATATCGAAAGTAAGAGTTTCTGTTCACACGTCTCCATAGACAAACATGAGATACTGGAAGAAAGTTGCGAATTTCTAAATATTGGGAATACCCGATGAAAAATGTACACGGCACTCACGCACATTGAGGAGAAAAGGCAGGCACACACGCTAGAAACACAGGTGAAAACAGACACAGATTTAGAAGAGGGGACATGTCAACGGCGTGATAGCTGTTTAATTGCTACCTGTCAACTTTATGGACTGTTGGGTCCCAAAGCATTGACCTGGCAAATGGGAAAAAAACAAGTTACGGGAGGAACTTGTCTAGGGCAATCAGGCATGTTAATCAACGAAAGTCAGCCATCTTGGTCAATGACTTGTTTTAGAAAATGTATCTATTTTCTCCCTCCTATTTAAACACACACACACACAAATTTTGTCCACTTATATGATGAAAAATGTTTTCACATGGCGGGAGAGAGAGTTCTTTAAAATCTTTTTTTTTTTAGGGAGCGTGAAGACAAAGTTTGACGTCCAGCATCTTAGGGGACTTGGGTTTTCTATAAACATTTAATCTAAAGTGGGACACAGTCCAGGACACAGCCCTGGGAAGGAAGCAAGTGTCAGATGGACCGAGCAGGGGGAGCCCATTCTAAGACCCGTGACGATTAAGCCATGTCAAGGAAAGGGGGTGGGGACGGGCTGGGGCAGGCTTGTCCTTCTGAGCAAAGGAACCCCAGCTCTCTCGCGTGTCAGAGGTATTTCAGGTCAGTGGTTTTGGGCCACTATTGTTACCTCGAATTTATTTTTGCCTTCATTCATTCCTAGCTACCATGTACTATTTTTTTAATGTTTGGTTTGGTTGCATTTTTAATTTTATGGATTCCGCGTATCCCCCTCCCTGATATTTAAAATTTATAACCGAATGCATACTTATACATGCAGTACAGAGCACTTTTTTAAGCCTGAGAATAAGATCATCTATAGAGATATATTAGACCCGAATCTCTGAATTTAGCTTTCACTGGGGTGAGGACTTTGCGGCACGGTGAAGCCACCACACCGTGCCAGTGGGCTCTGTTAGGGTTTATCCTGAGGACACCGGGGGCCATGGAATTGTCTAGAACAGGAAAAGGGCACCACTAACCCTCAACCTGGAAAAGATGCCTCGGCCAGGGTGGCAGAGGCTGAACCCCGCCTGGGCAAACGCAGGGAAGATGCGAGGGCCGCTGTCTAGAGCACTATATGGAAGGAAGGAAGAGGGAGGGAAGGACCAGGACAAGGCCAGGACCCCGCCACAGGTGAAAGAAAGGACACGGAGGCCGAGATGGGCAGGAGAGGAGGCTGGAAATGAGAGAATGAGGTCCGTTTTAGACACAGCGAAGGTTTTCCTGTATTCCTCAACAGAGGAATATTTTCCATTATAAAATATATGCTGAGATATACCAAGCATTTGAATGTAAAACAAAAAAAAATTAACATCAGCTAGGATTCTTCAACCAGAAATAAGATAACTTCCGTTGTTATTTGGTGATGTGCTTATTACCTGTTACCTATAGATAACTGTTATAATTAGTGGTAAATAAGGAGACAGATGAGTATAGATGTAGATACAGATAGAGATGAGGCTATCTGTAGGTATGGACAGATATACAGATGTAGATATGGATGAGGATATGGCTGGAGATGTGGATATAGACATAAGTGTATATTTGGATATACAGATAAGAATACAGAAGTTGATACAGACTTAAATGCATAGAGCGGATTGAACAGTGACCCCCATCCCCAAGAAAAAGAATATATCCACACCGTAACCCAAGCCCTGGAACCTGCATGGTGACCTCAGTTGGACAAAAGATCTTTGCCAATGTAATTAAGGATCTCAAATGACCTCATCCTGGATAATTCATCTGGGCCCTAAATTCAACGAGTGTCAAGAGCCAGAGAGCAGGCAGGGAGAGGAAGAGGCCACGTACGGTTGGAAGCGGAGGCTGCAGCTGAGAAACGCCAAGGGCCACAAGAGACTGGAAGGAGCAAGGATTCTGCCCTAGAGCCCTCCAATGGCCCTGACACCTCGATTCCGGACTGCGGGCCTCCAGGACTGTGAGAGAACAGATTTTTGTGGTTTTAAGCCATCCGGTTTGTCCCGGCTGTCCCAGGAGACTAACAGATGTGCACGGAGATACAGGTAAGGACGGCTGTAGGTGCGGCTGTAGCTGGCTGTCTGAGGACACGGACGCAGACGTGTGACATCGCGGTGGCTAGACACACACGGAGCTAACACAGACCCTGAGGAAACCCCGATGAAGGAGCAGAGCTGGCCTGGGCTGACGCCACCTCAAATCACTGAGCGCGAAGAGGGCTTGGGGGCTCCTGCAGGCGCAGTGACGACCACGGCACCCGGCTTCTCAGCTGGCTGCACTGCATGTGCAGGTCTGAAGGGCCCCTCAGAACACTTCCTCCTCACAGGCAGGGAATGGGATTGGCCATTGGGACTCCCGCCGCCTTCCCTTAGGACACGCTGAAGTCCAGTGCACAGCCCCCAGAAGGGTGACCCCGCTTCCTGCAACATCCACTTGCTTTAAGGAAGGGAGCCTGCCTGCCTGCCGGCCTCACTGAACGCCTACACAGAATTAGAACTGTGATCCCCTCGCTTCGGGCCAGGGGACAGGGCGGGGCGGGGTGGGGGTAACCAAAAGTGGCAAAATATCCCCCCTCCATCCAGTATCAACCGCGGGGAAGCGACCCCCCAGGTCTGCATCACTGCGGACAGGCGTGGGTCCAGGAGCACTCAGACTCGAAAACAGGAATCTCCCCGGAGGGCCGAGGCCAGGCTGAACAGCCTAAATGGGACCCCGTATCAGCGCCTGATGGCGCGTAAGCGGCGGGGAGGTGGGAAGCCCTCTGGTCTTCCTTGGCGGGTGGAAGTGCCTGCTTTGTTGGGTGAGGTGAAAACCGAAGTGGGGCCGGCGGCGCGGGGTCTGCCCGGGGTCTGCCCCACGGGCCGTGAGTGCCCAGGGCAGGTGGGCACCCAGCAGGCCCCGCATACTCTTGCCCATGGACAGCGTTTCTGCCAGCTTCTGCGCTGGGCCGGCCTCACCCGCCCAACCTGCGTGTGGCCGCTCCACGTGCGTCACGCGCTGCCGATGGGGACTCTCAGATCCGGGTGGCAGAATCTCCTCTGAGACTGTGATGACCGCCGGACACAGGGGCTGCCCAGCTGGTTGCCCTGAGCTGGCCCCGGAGAGATGGGAGATGAGGGGGTGTGGCTTTGTGGGCTCCCCCGCCTCTCCGGATCTCCTAATAGTCACCCCAATCCGAGCAGCTCTGGCAGCTCCACCATCTGAGACAAGCTGACTTACAATAATGACTTTATTTTAACATATTTAATTACAGACATAAAATAGCTGGGGAAGGGGGTGAGCCCCAGCCTAGCCCCACCCCAGGGCTGCCAGGAGGGGGTTGCAGGCGAGGCCTCCCTGATGACCCTCCTTTCTGGGGTCTTCCCATGGCGGGGCCCTATTGCTTTAGTGGGGGAGGGGCCATGCAAACGAGGGGGCGGGGTAGCCGCTGGCCCCACCCTGCCCCACGGCAGGCCTCCCTCCAAAATGCCCGGATAGTGCCCCAACCTCAACCTTTCCACCTCCTTCTTCTTTGTCCAGGGAGCAGACCCTCTGGCCAGCCCCCCACCCCCTCTGCAAACCTAAAGGGGAATAAATACAAACTTTACAAAGTAAAAGGGGGTCCAACATTGCCCTGGGCCGGGCCTGGGATCAGGCGGGGAGCAGGGACCCTGCCGTGCCGGCCTCACATCATCCCCAGCTGCAGCAGCGTGCTGGCGTAGGCCATGGGCTTGACGTCGGGATGAGGCTGCGAACCCGACACACACAGGACAGGGACAAACACAAAGACGGGGCGACTTCAGCGGAGTCTGTCAGCGCCAGATGCAGACAGCAGCACATCCCCCAGCTGTCATGTGCGGCGCACACCACCCTCGGCCCGGGCCCCGCGGCCACTTCCTCCCCGGGTCGGGGGGTCGGGGGATCAGGGACTCACCACTGCCGTGAACTGGTGGAACTGAGGCCGCAGGTCGGAGCCCCGGAGGTGGATGTAGGAGGCTTTGTTCCCCATCTGGTCACTGCAGGGCAGAGTGGCCAGTCAGGGGCTGGGCAGAAGGGCATAGGGAGTGGGGAGGAAGACCAGAGGGGTAGCCTGGATGGCAGGAAGGTGGAGAGATGACGGGACAGAGCCCATGGGAAACACTGACAGAGATGGAGGTGGAGAGTCAAGGACACAGGATGGACAGTCCGCAGTGGGAGAGGAATCAGGGAAGAGGTCGGGGGGCAGGCAGGAGCGGGGTGAGGGGAATGAGGATGAGGTGGGAGCCGAGGGAGAGGGCACAGGAGCAGGGAGGCAGGAGACAGGGTGGGCGGGGCACACGCAGCCCCCAGAAGGCCTCATGCTAAGACCTAGGCTCCAACCTGACCAGGCCCCGGCCCCCACCCCCCTGGAGACACAGGGGACAGAGGAACATCCCCTGAGGATGGAATCGGCCTGGCCCAGAGCACAGGCAAGTCAGCTGGACAAGGGGCCTGGTTTCTTCAACAAAAATGGCAAGGGACAGGGACTGTGAAGACCGAAAATGTGGCCCTTGTTGGGGTCCTGCTTGGAAGAAATCAACTGAAAGGAGACATTTATGAGGTGTGGGAAGCAGAATTTGGGCTGGGGTCAGGTGACCTTTTTGGAAGCTGTGACAGTGGTACTATGGTTACAGAGAAAAGCTTGCTCTTTCAGACACATGGGGTATCACGGAAGAGATACCGTCCAGGACTTGCGTGCATTGCCCACGGTGGGGGTGGGGCGGTCAGGGCTACAGACCGGCCTGAGTAGGTAACTGCTGAACCTGGGTGACAGCATGTGGGCATTCGTATCTTTGGAATTTTCTATTATAAAAAGTAAAAACCCGTGGGCTGGGGAGAGAAGCCCAGCTGTGTGGGGGCAGTGGGGACACACCAGTAGTTGGGGGCAGAGAAGACGGTGACGCAGCGGCCGCCGTGCGCCACCTCGTAGCCCTCGGCCTTGACCTCGTGGCTGCGGATGATGTAGTCCAGGTGGTTCTCCTCCAGGAAGGCCTTGGTGACGTCGGGCCCAAACTGGCAGCTTACGCCCCGCTTACTGACCGAGCGCCCGTTCTGGGGAGACAGGGAGCTCAGGGTGCCTGTCCCCATCTTCAAGCCCCTGCCCACACCTGCCGGCCATGGCCCCTGGGGAAACTGACCTGTGGCTGCGGGTCTGACCAGAGCAGGTCACACATGGGACCTGGAGAGGAAGAGGGGAACGTCAGGGGCTGGCCCGCCGGCCTGGGGCGCGTGCTCACAGCCCACCTCCCAGACCGGGGAGGGCTGAGCGGGGGCCACCTACGGCAGAGGGGGCCTGGGACACGTAAGACAGGCTTCTGAGCTTGCCCCAGCCCTGACGACTTCCCCTCTGTCCCTGCCCAGAGCCCTCTGTGGCTCCTACTGCCCTGCGAACAAAGACCAAGCTCCTCACCCAGGCCTGAGGCGCCAGGGTCTGGCCCTGTCAACCCCTTTAAAGCACCTCCCTGCTCATCTCGCAACCACCGACCGCCCAGCTATCTCCCCACTCCCACCACGTTGGGACACCCTGTGCTTGCCCGGGATGCTCTGAATGGCAGGTACCTCCTCCTTCTTCCATGTCAGCTGTAGTGTGGCATCCCCAGACCGCCTGTCACCACCACCCTACCCACGCCCTCCACACTTCCCACTGTGTACACACATGTGCACATGCACAGGTGTGACTACTCTGCTGTCCTGGTCACTGGAATGGGAGTCCCAGTACATCACTCCAGGGGTCGGGAGCTAAACTCACAAATAAATGGCTAAGGTGTGCTCCAGGCCCTGGACGCTAATGCTCCCATGCCAGCATGGCCCCATGGGGGAGATGCACTGACCCAGGCTGCTGTTAAGGCAACTGAGGCTCAGCTTTGCTGTCCCTGCCAAGGGCGCAAAGCCCATCTGGGACAGGGCCGAGATCGCAGCTGCTCAGGAGAGTCCAGGCTGCTTCTCCCCACTGGAGACGCTGAGGCCTTGGGAAGGAAGGGGCTGTCACCCGGTCCGCCACGGTCACCTGAATCTGGGGGCTGCCGATTCCGCTCGATCTTCCTGATATCGTCCAGGGTGACGCCGTCTTCACTGAACAAGCCCCCGTGCATGATCTGGGATTTGGGGGTGGGGACAGGTGTGTGAGGGGAGGTGCCAGCCATACCCCGACCTTCCAACTCGACTCACCAGCACACCTGCCCACGTGTGGCCCCTCTGGGTGGTGAGTGGGGGAGGGGAACCCAGGGGGTCCCGGCTGCTGTCCTCACCAGCACTTTGCCATTGATGCACTGAGCCAGTGGGAGCCACTCAAACACTTCGCTGAAGAGCTCATACATCTGGGCCGTGTACTTGGCCTTCACCTCGCCCTCGAAGCCATAGATCTGGTTCATGTTGTCCGTTTCATGGTTGCCTGGCCAGTAGCAGGACAAAGAGAAACCTCAGCTCCCCACTGCCTGGGTACCCCAAGCCAGTGACAATCACGCTTCGGCTCCGTGGCCCCTCACAGAAACCGGACGAGGTGCAGACAATGTGCTCAGTCCATGTCTTGGAGGAGCACGAGGCTGAGAGGCATGCACAGCACCTGGCCACAGGCCCAGGCCTGTACTAATTGCCACGGGAGTGGCTGAGGCCTGGGTTCAGTATGGCCCCGGCCCCAAACCACCGTGAGTGGGCCTTCAGCTCTTTGGAGGGCCTGCCATCCCTTCCAGGCTGGAAAAACCAAGAAGGGAGGTCTTGACATAAGAGACAGGCTCACTGCAGAGCACCTGCTGCGGGCTGGCCCCATGCTGTGCTTCCGTGTCCCCCACACAACCTCCTTCCTCCTCCCAGGGCTCCCAGGGCCTAGAGCAGGCACAGAAGCTGCCCAGGACCCCGTGTCCATTGAGTCTGGACTGTCCGACACCTCAGCTGGTACTCACTTAAATACTCGCAGCCCCGCTTCACAGGAGAGTGGGGGCTGGGGGAGGGGAAGGCGACGCCCCGCCCAGGGCCCCACACGGACCCCAGACCCTGCTGCCTCTCCGCTCACCTCGAAGTAGGTGAAAGTGATCTGGGTACAGGAGCTTGAAGCCGAAAAGGGTGAGGATCACTTCTACAGAGAAGGAGCCGCGGTCCACGAAGTCGCCATTAAATATCTGCGCTGCTAAGGAAACCAGAGGCGGGGCCGCTCCCTCCCGCTCCGCCCCACGGCTGTGGGCACCGCCCCCAACAGCTGCAGGGTTTGCTGGGCCCGGCGTTTGCCCCTTTGCTCGCTGCGTGGCTTTGGCCCAGCAGCGTGGTCTCCCTGAGCCTCAGTCGGATGTACTGATGTCCCCAACCTCACCTATTTCTCAGGGAAGCTGATGGCAGAGGAGAGACACTAGGAGCTCAGCCTGTTTCTGCTCTTCTCCAAATACAGGTCTAAAGCCACAGGGGAAATGGGACGCGGACCCTCCTCCCCAACATTGCACAGGCCTGGTGCACCAAACGGTGGCCATTTATCAAGCAAGTATCTTAACACCACCAGCAAATAAATACTTATACAGACTGTGGGCAACTTAGCACATCATACGTATTAACCCCTCTCAATAACCCAACGAGGCAGGCCCTATTATTAATCCTCGTTTTGCAAATGAGGAAACTGATACCCCGAGCATGAAGTAACCTGCTATTGTTACATAGCTGGGAAGTGGCAAAGCCAGGAGGAGCCCAGGCGTGGCCAGTGCCAGCTGCCAGTGCTTAGGATCCTGTAGCTCCCAGTTTCAAGATGAAGAGAAGCTGGCCCAGAGCCTGAGCTACCTGCTCTGGTCACACGGCACATGGGGACCAGCGCTGGCCTGTCCGCACCCCGGAGCCTGGGGCACAAGGCTGGCATGCGTTCCACCACATCCAGGCGCCTGAGCAAGTTAGTGCTCAGGCCTCTCCTTCCCCAGGTCCAGCCCCTTTTCTCTGCCGAAGCTCCTCCCCCAAATCCAGGTGGGGGGTTGCTCTCCCGAGGAAGGATACGTAGGGGTTGGTCTCCGAGGGTAAACCGTTGAGCTCAAATATGTTGAGGAGGTCATAGAACTGGCCATGGGTGTCCCCGCACACTGTAATCTTCTCTGTCTGGAAGAAAAGAGGCCACCGGAGAGGGAGGGGCCCAGAGAGAGACGTGGGGAGGGGGCAGGGGGGAGGAGAGGGGCAAGAGGTCACAGCAGACCGAGAGGACCATGCAAAGACACAGACAGGGGACACAGACATGAAGAGGGTGGGACAGAGACCGAGAGGCCAGGAGAGGAGGGAAGTTGGGGGACAGACACGAGGTGGGGGGAGAGGGGAGACAGACCACGCCAGGTGGGCCTGTGAGTGTCTGAGCTCCGCGGCCCCGCCCCACCCAGGGGGCCCGCAGCCCGGCCACCCGCACGCCCCCGCAGCACGCACCTCTTTGAGCGTGGTTTCCACGAGCGTGCTCAGCTTGGAGAGGGCCTCTTTGACCTGTACCAGAATCTGGAAGGCAGGACGGGCTGTGAGTGGGATGGGCTGGGGGCTGTCCCTACCCTGACCTGACCGGGAGATGCGGAGTGAGGGGCGGAGAGAGCAGGGGTGCCACACAGGTGGGTGCCGGCGGGGGCCAGAGGTGTTCCCCAAACTGTGACCTGAGAGGTCTCCGTGGCATTTAAATATCAGTGTTATTTCATATGAAAACCGAGTCTTGGTTTCTCTTAAAATCATCAGCATCATGAAGAAAGCATCCAGATGTGGAACGTTTTAAAAAACAGCTGGCCTGGACACGCCTGACGCTAGTGTCACGAAAGAGTCTCCCCAAAAGGCCTAAGAACGTTTTAGATGAAAAGAGGTGACGAGGCAGGTCATATACAGTATTTAATCCTCCAATGGATTCTGGAGTATAAAGAAATCGCTAAAAAAGGATTTTTTGAAGAAAACGGTAAAATTAAAACATTCGTCTGGAAATGCAGGTAACGTTAGTTTTTACTAACCGAAGATGATCGTCACGATGCCAGGTGTATTTGGCAATGTTTGCAGATTTCACAGATGACCCACGGGCTGTCTGCATCAGTCAGTATTGTCACATCAGTGGTAAATTTCTAAGGTTTCACAACTGAGCTGTAGTTATGCAAAAGAGTGCCCTGTGTTTAGGGGGTGCAGGTTGTGACGCAATTTCTCAAGTGGTTCAGAAAAAGAAAAAAAAGAAAAAAGTGGGAGTGTACGTGCGCACGCGTGTACGTGTGGAAAGACAAAGTTAACGTCAACAGCTTCGGTGAATCTAGGTGAGCAGTATACGGATGCTTATCGTACTGTTCTTTTGACTTCGCTGTAGGTTTGACAATGTTCAAAATAAAAAGCTGGGGAAAAATAAAGTGTTATAAAGTAGGTGATGTCCACTTCTGGTGAGAACATAGAGAGTCATAAAAGACTGTCACTCTTGCCCTAATGATGGGAACAAGCCAAATCCCCAACAAAATCAAAGTTAAAAAGCAATCTGAGAGCTGAGGATGCAAAGAAATCTAAATTAATCCGACTGTAGATGGCGACGGGCCCTCCCTTGTGGGGAGAGGCTGACTGCTTTCATCCTGGTCAGCTCGGCAGCGTGGCCGTGCGGGGTGCGGGCCGGTGTGGCAGATGAGAGCCCCACGGAGCCCCAGCCGCAGGCCACCTCTGCCCCCGTCCGCCGACTCTCAGAAGTCGAGGCCCAGGCCAGAGACCTCCCGAGGCACCAAGGGAGGGGTCAGACTGCAGAACGGACAATGCCCTGGCACCCGAGCATCTGGAGATGGGCCCGGTCATCAGCTCTCCCGCGGTTCTGGAAGCTGGAGACTTCAGACCATAAGGACACCGCCGGCAGCCCAAGCTCTGCTGTGGGAGCCCAAGTCCACTGCGCATACGTTTAAGCCGCAGTGGACGAACTCCAGACACGCTGCCCCGACGTGCGGGTCAGCCAGGTGCCCGCACCGCTGCTTGGGCGGCCAAGGCCCGGCAGCTTCTGCAGGGATTTGTACTGATCTCAGTCTCTACTGCTCTTTCACAGTGTAATAAACAATTAAGAGGCATGTGGAACGGACAACAGAGGCAGACCCAGAGATGACCCACATGGTGGAATTATCAGAGACTTTAAAATAACTCTGATAAATGTGTTGGAGGATCTAGTGAACAGGGAGACAACACGCGTGAACATACAGGGCAGAGAGATGAAAAGTGTCAAAGAACCAAGCTGAAATACTAAGAATAAAAAAATACAGTCTCAGAAGTAAAGGGTTCACAGTGCCCCGCACACCGCCAGCTAACTACCATGACCACCTGCCTCCCCGACCTGCGCTGCGGCTGAGCTGGGCACCGCGGGCACTGTGCTGCGGTCCAGGGGTCACGGGCGTGCGCAGCGCCTGACAGGCACTTTACCTGGTAGGCGCATTTCCGGTGCAGTTTCTTCTGGTCCTTGTACCACTGCATGAGCTCCTTCATGAAGGTGATTGTCACTTTGCCGTCCTCCAGCTTGGGCCCGCTGTACTCGTCCTCGATGGCTGGTGCGTGAATGGGGGAACGAGTCAGTGACCGCTGCCGCTGAGGGTGGGAAGAGGGGCCTGGCTCCCGGGCGTGGGGCAGACGCGGCTCTGCACACTCAGGGGGAGGTGGGGATGGAGCAAGAGCGGGTTCTGCCCCCGCCAGGTCCTCCCGGCTCAGCCCGCTCCTCCCGCCCAGGTCTGCTCTGAAGTCCTCCCGTCCTTCGTGCCCCTCGCCCCTCCGCCTCCCGGGCCTCAGAGCACCCAACACTGTAACTCATTTGCTGGCTAGTTAATCATCTCTCTCCCTGCTGGAAGGAGAGCTCAACGAGGGCAGGGGCTGTTCTGTTCACGGCGGGGCCCCCAGTGCCTAGAACAGTTCCTGGCACACCGCAGGCGCTCTGTCACGGTCTGTGGGATGAATGAATCCCTGAGCACCTCGACGACCGGGAGACACATCAGACACGGGAGGCCCACGAGGGGGGGTGCTACTGCCAGGGGGTGGGCCGCTGGCACAGAAGCAGGGAGCTAGGCCCGGGCGGGAGGAGGAGGGGCTCACCCACACCTCCCGGCTCTGGAGATCCCAGGAATGCCAGTAGGGGAACAACAGACAGTGGACTGGCGACAGGGACCGGGGCCACTGCCAACCCCCTTCCCCTCACCCCGAGTGTACACAGGGCATGGAGAGGCCATGCAAGGAGGCGGAATGCCTGGGGCTGGGCACGGCGGGGCACCCAAGCCGGACTCACTCATGCTCTCGACGTCCAGCGAGTCCACGACAGAGCGCTTGTGCTCGTCACCTGCGATGGCCCGCTCGAAGGCCTTCTGTTTCACGATCTTGTTGCACTCCTGGTATTTCATTTTGGCATCCTTGTCGTGGGGCTTCACCTTTACCACCTGGGCAGGCAGGTGGGCAGAGGGAAGGAAGGGAGGGAGGAGGGGACATCAACCTTGGACCAAGCAGGGGTGCAGAGCAGTCAGGAGGTGGGGATGCCACAGCCGCCCACGGGCTGCCCAGTCCTGGGCTCAGGGAGTGCTGAAGCCAGGCTGCCTGGGGCCGCACTGGTGGCGCAATCCTGGGCAGGTTCACCTCCGGGCCGCAGTTTCTGTGTCCCCAAACCAGACCTAACGGAGCGGCCCACACGGGGCTGTTGCGAGGAGTACGAGGAGTACGTGCGGTGACCCCCGCAGGCGTTCTGCATTCGTCTCAGCTCCATCACTGAAACAGAACGGCCTGTGGAGCCCGTGCTCAGCTTCGGGTCTGTCATCAGAACCAGGCAGGCCGGGGCACACTGCACCGGTGTTACAGGCAGTGCCACAGTGGCTGGTGTGACAGGACAGGACACGCTGGGTCTAAAGCCCGATTAACAGCCCAGATGCGGCCAAAGGGCCAGGGACTTGCTGGATGACTCAGACTGCCTGAACCTCAGTTTCTTCATCTATAAAACTGGGGGAGGGGGCGAATAACGGGCTCCACCTGCCAGGGCTGCTGGGTATAAGTGACAAACACAGGGCTCGGCGGGCATAGCCAGCGCTGAGTGGTGTCCCTTGCTCAACCTTGGGCTTTTGGGGAGACCCAGGACAAACGACTCCCCTCAGTTTCCTTCTCTGAAGGGAGCTGGAGACTGTGGCCCATAGAGCCCGGCTGCCTGGGCTCGAATCCCAGCCCCAGTCATCAGCTGAGTAACCCTGGGCAAGCAGGTCTGCCTCTCTGTGGCTCGGTTTCCTGCCCTGTAAGACGGGAGTGCTCAGCGTCCGCCTCCGCGGGCTGCTCTGCGGGCTGGCGCGTGAACACTCGCGAGGCGTGCGCAGCGGCACCAGGCAGGGCCCACCCCACGTCAGTGCCGCGAGCGTCGGCTGCTCCTCAGGGCCCCTTTCACAGGCTGCCGTGCTGATGAAAGCAGCGCACGCGAAGCAAGGCACGTGGCTTCGCTTCGGGACAAAGTAAGTCCTCAGTAAAACGAGCCCACCACCCCCTCCACCTTCTGTCCTGCTTCCCGCAAACTGATCTGGCAGGCGCAGAGGCAGGCAGGGCTGGGTTCCGATTCCTGCTCTGCTGCTCGCTTGCTGTGTGACCTTGGGCACGCGACTTCGCCCTCTGAGCTTCAGACAGTTATCTACAACTGTTTCTGCTGTTGTTATTAGTGCCGCCACAGCTCCTGGGCCTGGGCAGAGAGGGGTGGTGTCAGGGCTGGCCCTCCGGGTGGGGACGCCACCTGGTGGACGGCCTGGCGGGGTGAATCAGAAGCCTGCTCGGAGGCTCCCTGAGGGTCAGTGTGGCTCACCCACCCTAGGAATGGGTATGCGGACCGGGAGGGGTGGCAGAAAGCTGGCTCTCAGCCAGCGATGGCTTCCTTGCTGTATGGGCAGGCTCTGGCTAGGGCACCCTGCCAGGTGGCTCCACCTGGGGTGTGGCTGTGATGCAAGGCTTGAGAGGGAGGGAGTGCCAGACGTTCCCTGGAGTCCCCTGGCGTCTGCGCCCTGGGAGGAAGTCCAGACCACCACGGCCTGGCCCGCGGGGGCCGCTTCCTCTGCGTGGCCAGCACCGCCCGGCCAGGTGAACCCCCCGAGTCACCACACGCACCGGCTTCCCTCACCTCCGGGCCCTGAGCAGGCTGCTCCCTGGCCCAGACGCCTCCTCCCACCTCCAAGTCCTTTCTAGCCCCTCCTCTTCCAGGTCCCTCCCATCCCCAGGCAGGGTCAGGGACCCTCCCGGGCTCTCTGGATCACCTGGCCAACCCCGGCACTGCTCCTCCCCACCAGAAGGTGGCCCCCAAGGACGGGGCAGAGGCCGCGTCCCAGCATGAATGATGCCCCGAGTGGACGGATGGGCCCAGTGCCCTGTGCCCAGAGAGCTCACAGGCTGGGGCGGAGGACGAGGACAACCCCTGACGACATGGGAGAGGAGCGGGAGCAGTAGCGGGCAGAAGCAGCAACGACACGTGGCTAATTTTCTGAGGACTATGTCCCCGACATTGTTGTAAGCAATTGACCTGCTCATTTCATCCTCAAAGCAGCTCTCCGTGGAGTTACCATCACAATTCCCATTTGATAAACGAGGAAACGGAGGCCCAGAGAGGCTACAGCAGGAACCCAAGAAGCCAGCTTCCGTCCTCTCCCTGACCGGGCTCCCGACTCCCACCTCGCACGCTGAGACGCGTTCCCCTCCCTGCCCGCGGCCGCTGTCCCCGCAGCACCCCCGGACATCCTCCAGGGAGAGGGACGGGCTCTATGGGGTCGTGGTCCTCGGTGCCGCTCTGGGGTCAGGCCTCTGGGGTCTGAATGCAGGCCTTCCACGCAGGCGGCCACACCTCTCGAGTCTCCCTCCGCTTCTAAAGGTGAGGAGGGTGCCAGCACCCCTGTGAGAATCACCACTGGACCCACGGCAGGGCCTAGACACAAGCCAGCGCTCATTTCCGGGCCTGCGGTGGCTGCTATGACTCAACAGCTGGCCGAGACAGGAGTGGCCCTGCCAGGCTCTGCTCCTGGGGACGGTCACTGGCTCCCGACCGGAGGGGCCTGGCCAGTCCTTCAGGAGCCGAGGCCCACTGGGCCAGAACTTAGTGCTGGGCTCTTCTTTACAAAGTGGCGTCGGGACCGTATAGTGTCAGTCTTCTGATGGTGGTTTTATGCAGTTTGCCGCCGGGGAAACTGGGAGAATGGATCTCTGTATTACTTCCCACAACTGCAGTGCTCTCAAGATGAAAAGCTGCTTTTACAAAGAGGTGTCTCAGCCGGGAGAGCTACCGGGCAATGACTACACTGCTCGAATCGCCCAAACGACCATACAGGGTCGCGATCCCTGCTGTGGCCACGGGGACTGCAGGTTTGGGAATCGGGAATTCTCGGAGTTTTAGAAAGGTGACACCGTGCACATGCTCTACGCCATGTGACACCCCAGCGGATCTGAGTGGCACCTGGTCATCACGTTCACTCCCGTTTCTGCCACAAAACCTCCAGTCACACCACATGGGAGGTGAGATTCTGCCACCAAATGAGTGGCACGAACTTACTAGAACAACTGTGAGTTTCAGAATAGCCTGAGTCTGGAACTGAGGGTGAGGGACTAGCCCCACGCTGAGTGCTCCTGACCTCGGGGGACCCACATGGCAATGTGCGGGGGGCACCGTGTTGATCCACAATGTACAGATGACGGACACAGCCCAGACGGCTGGAGGGGAGCCGGGGTCCCAGGGTGGCAGTGCGCTGGGACGGCTCAGCCACGACACCAGGGTTTTTGCCCCACAGGCTGAGACCCTCTAGTGGATTACATTCTTCTGATAATGGAACAGAAGAGGGACCACTGGCGTATGCTGCCTGAGCTAATGGCGAACATTGTGCCAGGAAACTTTTGGCCATAGCACACGTCCTGTGGCCGGGAGCCTGCTTTGGCACCAGGCTGTCACTTCCTGGCTATGGGACCTCGGGGCAGCGATGTAGTCTCTGTTCCTCAGTTTCTTCATCTGTACATCAGGGATGACATGCCCCACGGCGTGAGGGTCGCAACGGCCCAGAATACACGCTGTTGGGTGTCACCCGACTCCTGCTACCACCATTGACCCACGCCCCGGCGCACGGGCTCGCGCACGGGCTCACACACGGGCTCACAAGGCAAACGCATTTCGACCTGGCTGTGGGGGGCTCGGCTGCAAGGAGAAGCCCACGTGCAAACTGTATTACAAACCAGGCCCGACGAACCCCAGAAGGGGCAGCAGGGCAGGAGTCCTCCAGATCCGGCCTGGGCCCGGTGACCGCCCGAGTTGCAACCACAGACAGGAAAGAACATAGTGGGTCACCTCAGAAAAGGACCCAATAAAGGGGTGGGGGATCCTGAAGCAAGGGCCCCCCGAAAGGATTAACTCGGAGATGACGAGGTCAGTGGGGATATTCAACAAGGACCGGTGGAGAGCGGGGCTCAGTTCCCACTGAGGGTCCAAGGCTTGGCCCTGGAGGGGGAGCAGAATGGAGACACCCCCAGCTCCCGGACCCCCAACGAGGTCCTGGCCCCTGCACACAGTGCTTCCTGAGAGCCTCAGGCTCTTCCCCCGACATCCCTAGGAGAAAGGTCGCCCAGTGCCAGGCGGGGGTGGGCCCCGCTCCAAACGCACTGACCTCATTTCATCTGCGCACGGACACCGGGGCTGGCCCTCCTGCTCCCCGCCCTTCACGGACGAGGACACGGAGGTCGGAGAACCACGGCCCTGGACCTGCAGCGGCTGCGTCCAACCGGGCCGGCGACCGGTGGACTTTCCGATCGTGAGTCGGTAAGAAACACACTCACGGCGAACCTCTACATGCACGTGAACAGAAAAGAGTTCTTCACGCGGTACACACCACCTCCTGCAAACGGTGAGCTGTTTCCCTTCTCTGTTCCATTTGATGAAGGCAGCTGTGGGTCTCAAGCCATTAAACTGACTGCAGAGCCCACGGACAGCGCCGAGCACGGACTCCGGGTCAAGTCCCAGCTCTGCCGCTTCTCTGCGGGGCAACCTTGGAGGAGGGGCTCCCCCTCTCTAGACCTCGGTTTCCTTTCCATTAAACGGGTTGAATTCATGCACGTAAAGAGCTCACAACAGAGCTGGGCCCACAGTGAGCATGCGGATTAGGAAACAGGCTGACGAGGGCCCAGGCTGCAGAGCCTTGGGCTCGTTTGTTCAACCAAGGTCACGTCTCAGGGTGCCCCCAGGATGCCATGATCTAAGGGGGGGCCTGTGCATGTCACCTGTGAACCTCTAGCATGTCATAAGACGGCTGGAGGGTCGGAGGCAGACTCTGGAAGGGGAGCTGCCCCAGGGCCCGGCCCCTCCGTCCTGTGTCCACGGAGCCTGAAGAGACGTGTCAGAATAGGGGAGGGTGGATGGCTCGCGGGCGCGTGGCTGGCTGGCAATGGTGGGCCAGACCCAGGCCAGGTGGGCAAGGGTCTCAGGCTCACGTGGGGACCCCCAGTGCTGCTAGCAGGGCTCCCATAGGGAAATGGGCCGTGACAATTTAAATGCTGCGTGTGGCCCCGCCTCAGGCCGGTCCCCTAAAGGCTGTGGACCTCCCACAGCCCTCCCTGGCATTCTCGAGGCCTGGGGCAAAGCTCAGATGTGGCACATCCATGAGACGGCTGGAAGTGACTGCCGCAGCCCCACACTGGGCAGGGCCGTGACAAGCCCTCTCCATACCCCAGGGAGAGGTGTTCTCGCAGCCGGGGGATGGAAGACCCTGCAGCGCACCCATGCTCCTGGCCCTTCTCACCTCCTGCCCCCCGTCCAGGCCCCCACCCCACTGGAGCCCTAAGCAGCTCTGTCCCCGTCCGAGCCGCTCTGTCCTCCTGGAATACTCATCACTGAGCTCTCCAGCCCCAGCAACCCTCACTTACATGGCTCCAGCAGAGCCCCATGGCGACCAGGACGGGGCTATTCCTGCCACCATTTTCCAGATGAGGACACCAGGACAGGGGCGAGGTTTGGCCGGGGAACGGCTTAGGAGCCCAGGCGGGTAAGGACCCTGTCCTGTTCCTTCCTCTGTCCTATTGGGTGGCACCCCAGCCCCCTCCACCTCACCTGTCTCTAAATTACCCCCTCCTCTGCACCTGTGCCCCACCCGGACAGAGGCGTCCCTTGGCCCAGGGCTTGGCTCCAGCCAGCCCAGCAATCCCACGTGGCACCCTCCAACTGCAGCCTGTGGCTCTCGGCTCCCCTGGCTGCCCCCCCCCACACCACAGAAGCTGCTAAGCTGCTCGCGTGTGACTGAAGTGGAAGGAGGGAGGGGGCGTGTGTGAGAGTTCATTCCACAAACAGTGACTGAGCCCCCGCCGGGCATCGCCCCAACCGACAGAACAGACGAAACCCCGACGCTCGAGGAGCGAACTCTGAGCAGGGGAGCCGGGCCGCCGGGGTTCAAAGCCCAGCCCTGCCACCCTTCCAACGTGCCAGCTGCTTGCTAGTGGGCGGGTGACTAAACCCTGGGCCTCAGTCTCCTCCTCCGTACGACGGGGGTGAACCACAGTCCCCACCTCACGGGGCTCACGCCGACTCATCGGCCAGTCACTGCGCAGGCCGGAGGCCCTGCCTGGCGTCAGGACCTGCGCTCTGCCAGTCCCTGCCACCATCACCACCGCCAGGAGTCACGGCGATGGCAGTGTGAACTACTGAACTCCCGCCATGCTCTAGGTCCCCTCCGTCGTCAGCCCCGTGTACTGTCCACAGCATATCGCCCTGTTCCACACTCTGCCCGCACATATCCTCACCTGCACTGACCTCGTTTACCTGGCCAGCGGCACAGGTTTGTTTCCTGCCCTACTCGGAATTCAAAGCCCCACCAGAAGAAGGCCAGTGTGGCTCTTATTCACCAACAATGATATCCTGACGGTTCATTGTCACAGAACACGGACCACGCGCCAGGATCTGCTCTCAACGCTCCAAAAGCAGAAACTCATTTATTCTTCATGACAATCCATAGAGGCAGGTCTTACTGTTCTCCCCATTTCCACAGATGTGGAAAAGAAGGCACAGACAGGCCAGGTGACATGTCCAGGTAACCAAGTGAGAGACGGCAGAGCCAGGATGCGAACCCCGGCAGCTGGCTTCAGGCCAAGGGGCCTCAGCGGCACTTGCACGAATGGGTGCTGGGTAAATTCGTGAGTGACCTGCTCCCAGCCTCCTCGCTCCAGGCACGCGCACGAGGCCGTCCTTCCGCAGCCCACCCACAGGCCCTGGCCATCCACCCCGAGGCCCGGCTCACCGTCTCGTAGTCGCGCAGGGCGGCCCGGAACTTGCCCAGTGCCATGTTGCTGGCGGCCCGGCGGTAGTAGCCCTTAATGTACTTCTTGTCGATCTCGATGGCTCGCGTGGCATCGGCCAGCGCGTAGCCGTAGCACTCGGTGCGCAGGTAGGCCAGGCTGCGGTTGCCATAGTAGATGGCATTGCTGGGGTTCAGCTCGATGGCCTGGCTGTAGAACTTGATCGCGTTCTCGTAGTCCTTGGCTGTGGAGATGGAGGAGGAAGTGGCA
Source organism: Pteropus vampyrus (assembly GCF_000151845.1). Taxonomy (NCBI): domain Eukaryota; kingdom Metazoa; phylum Chordata; class Mammalia; order Chiroptera; family Pteropodidae; genus Pteropus; species Pteropus vampyrus. The sequence goes on from NW_011888919.1 coordinate 682,577, forward strand.
TGAGGCCGGGCTGTCGTCACCCAGCAAGAACAGGCCCTCGGCTGAGTGCTGGCCTGGTCTCCCCATTTACAGATGGGGAAACCAAGGTCCACGGCTGAGCTCAGAAATGTCTCTTCGGTCTGCCCCCCTCCCCTGTCCTCGTCTTCTCAGGTCCGAATCCCCAGGACCTGAGGTCACTTCCACGCACCTGCCCACCCAACCACCTCCCGCTCCAGGCCCCAGTCCGGGACTTCAGGAGGGTCTTCCTGACTCCTCGTCGTGCCCGAGAGGACATCTTACTGAGTGCCAGAGCTGACATGTGACCCAGCACATGCGAGTCTGCTCTGAGCCCCTTCGCTGTCTAGCCCCCAAAGCAATAAACGAGTCCAAAGAAGGGACCTGGTAGGAGAACAGGAAGTGGGGAAGAAGGAGCCTTCTTAGGCCTCGAGGAGAAGAGGACCTATCAGCCAGGAGCCAAAGGAAGCAACGAACCAGGGCGTTCCCGACAGCAGGAACGGCAGGTGCAAAGGCCTGGGCGAGGGGAGGCGAGTAAGTTAGGGGAGGCTGGCAGGACCGATCCTGAAGGCCATGGCCACAGCAAGGTCTGGACACTGACGTTCTAAGTGTGGAGCAGCAGGATGTGCTATTTGGCCAAGGGGAGGAGGAGCATTTTATTTGAAGTGAGCTTTGGCTGAGCCCTGCATTTCACGTCTCGACCCGTGGAATCCTCCCGTCTCCGGAGCACCAACACCGTCTGGTACTCACTTTACAGATGAGTCATGAGGTCTTGTTCAAGGTCAAAAACCCAGTCTATAGCTACAGAGCCAGGCTTGGACCCCTTCCACGTGGCCGTTTCACAGGCAGGAGACCAAGCTTGCCACACGGGGCTCTTGTCACATGCGACTCTACGAATCCCTCACCAGCAACCCTGAGGATGACTATTATCAGCCCCACTATCCAGATGAGGGGACTGAGGCTCAGAGAAGGAAGGCCCATGCTCGAGGTCACACGGCAAGTGGCAGGCAGGGATTCTGAGCCAGGCCAAAACCCAATGCTCCCACTCTAAGCCTCCATGTCAGGTAGCTTCTGGGTGGAAGCTTGGCACAAGGACAGGTGGCCTGGGCCCCATCCCTGGGCAACTTACATACCCCTCCTGACTTGAGTTTCTAGGAGTCCTACTAACACGCGGCCTAAAATGGGAACCCCTGCCCTAACTCCCACTTTACTTTTCTCCAGAGCCACCTGATAAGCGATCAGATTTTTTTGTTTTGTCTGCTTATAATCCACCTCCCCAATTTCAACCTGAGCCCCGTGAGGACAGGGGCCCTGTCTGTCTTACTTCTCTGAGCCCCTGCCATGTCTGGGGACACATCACTCCTCAGCCCTGCCCTCCTGGGGCTCACAGTCCGGTGGGGGAGTGAAGGACAACACCCAGATCTGTCTCCAGAAAGTGATGACCCAGAGTGTTCAGGGCTGGGGCGGTCAGGGGGATGTCTGACCTGAGGCCTGGAGGATGAGGAGTGGAAGAGGGTTCCTAACTCCCTGAACGGTCCCTGAGTGGATGTGTGAAGGAGGAAATGAAGACAGAGACAGACAGACAGACAGACAAGGCTGACCGAACGACCAACACTAGAGAAAGGAGAAGCCGCCAGTTCCTGGGGAGATGGCCAGGAACAACAGAACGATGATTCCTTTTGCAGGCCAGCATCTGGCAATCTTTCAACTGGCTCAACGTCCTCTCTTTCAGAAAGCCCTCCTTGACCCCCAGGCTGGATCGGGCACCCCTCTGGGCTGCCCCATGCCTCGGGCTCCCCTACCCAGCCCTGCCCATTCTGGGTTGCCACCATCAGGTGTTGGGTGTGTTCCCCCAGGGCTGTGAGCCCGAAGGGCAGGCCCAGGACTTCCCAGAAACAAGCAGGGGCAGAACGAGGCAGCCCGAATCTGACCGACCCTCCCTGGAATGCCAGCGCCTTCGAGGACTCCTTCCAGCCTCCTGGCGGACTTCCAGGGGCCGCTGGCCAGCTCTCCAGACGGGAGAGGTGCTGCTTGAGTACCCTCTCGTATGGGGTGGGGAGCCTGGTGTCTGAGAGCCTGACATGGGGCTCTGCGGGTCCGACCACGAGACCTCAGGCCAACAGACTCCCCTCCCCGAGCCTCGATTTGCTCGTCTGAATGCGGAGTCACAGTCGGCCCCGCCTCCCTGGGTGGCTGTGAGGGCTGAATGAACTCATGTAGGGAATGCGGCTACGGCAGACGCTCACAAAAGTGAACGAATGACTAAGTGAGGGGAAGAAGAGAATGGAGCAGAGGAAATGGGAGGGACCCGTGCTTCACCATCTGCCGAAGGGCACTGTATCCCAGCCCTGTTCCCCGTGATCTACGAATATGAGCTCGTTCAATCCTCAAGACAGTCCCCGGTTTAGAGAGGAGGAAACTGAGGCACAGAGAGGTCACACGGTGGGGAAGAAGAACAAACGAGATTTTGAACGTGGGCAGCCTGAGCTCTTAAACAGGTCTACACACTCTCAGACCCGGGGGCCTCCTTGGGGGTTAAATACAACCCCTCCCGTTTTACAGAAAGGGGGTGACGAGGCCCAGACAGAAGGGAAAAGAGCTGAACAACGTCAGGGACCAGGCTCTGCTCAGAGAAGTAATCCAGTCTAACGGGGGAAAGGTGGGTGGGGATCCTCTGAGCCCTGAGGTCCCCCTCCACTGCCGGGAGCCCGGACGGCTCAGGTTAGGCCTCTGAGCGTGGCAGCCGAGCACGTGGCAAGGAAGGGGGATATCCGGCTGCGCCGCTCACACGCTCTGACCTTGGGGAAGTGGTTTTTCTTTGAGCCTCAGCTTCCTCTATTAAAACAAACAGGACTGCTGCTACCTGCCTCCCGGTGCCCCAAGGAGGAGCCAATAAAGCGGTGTACCTGGCCACCACAGGGGCGCAATTAAAAGGAGCTGTAATTATTCTTTTTATTGTTGTTCCCATAGGCCCCCAGGCTAGGGCTCTGTGCTTGCCGCTGCCTGCCACAAAGAGGGGCCTGGACCCCAGAGGGCGTTCTCCTCTGTGCCAGCTCAATGCCAGGACCTCTGGCAGCCCGCCCAGCCCCGGGGCTCCTGAGAGCTTGGACCCCAGGTCCTGGGGAGTAAGGAACCCCTCCCAATGGCTTACTGTTTCCCAGAATTCTTACGTCACCTCAACATCACCCCCCACATTTGCTGCTCCTCCTGAGCCCCATTTTGGGGACGATCCCACCTTCCATGCCAACCCCCAGCTGGAGACTGGGCCTTGTCCCGGGCGCCTCCTGGTCCCTCAGACCCCAAAGCCAGGTGGTCACTGTGTTCTGTCAAGTCAGCCTCCTGAACATCTTTCAAATCTACTCATTCACGTCCGTCTCTCCATCCTCTCCTGCCCGAGCTGCTACCCTAGCCTCCTCCTGGGTCTCCCAGCCTCCAGTCCCGCCCCTCTGGAGGCACAAAGCTGACCCCATCCTTTCCCTACTCAGAACCATCCGCGACGCCCCAGAATCCTCAGCAGCAAGCTCAGGCTCCGCATGAGCCTCGCCATGAACTTGCTCGTCTTGCCTCTTACTCGCCAGCCCCACGCTCCTCCGCGGCTCTGTGCGACTTTGGGCCTTTGCCATCTGCTCTTCCTGCCTGGAGTTCCCTGTTCCCTCGCTGCAGGTGGCCACTCGCCTTCCTCTCTGAGCCGTTTCTGGAGTCAGTCTGTCTCTTCAGCCGGGTCGGCAGCACCGCCACCTCTCGCCTGCCCACCATTCCAGTCCCCTGCCCCGTCTCCAGTCCGGCCCTCGCGTCTCATCTTGCAAGGCAGCTGGGGGGCCATTTCAAACACTAACGAGACCATGCCCTGCCCATGGCCTCCTACCACCCCCAGGATGACAGCCATACTCCCTGACCTGGCCCTCAGGGCACTACCTCCAGCCCCGCCACTTGCCAGCTCTACCTCATTGCCCCAGCCTGACCTAACTTTGCCACTCTTTGAACTCTCACCGAAGGCCACCTCTTCCCTGGGGCTCTGGCTCCATCCATTGCCCCTCCCCCACCTGCTCCAGGGCTTTGTGGCTGCGAATCTCCCCTCTCCCCTGTAGAATCAATTCTCCCTCTATCAAACCATATTCTTAGACTCTTCCATCCTTAACAAGAAAGCAGCCTCCTCCCCCATTTCTCCACGCGCCCCCCTCCGCGTTCTGAACCAAAATACTCGAAACGCTGCTCTCAACATTTGCTTCTGCACTTGCCATTCGCTCGCCGGTGCCTTCCCACATTCGCCAGGGATCGCTCTTGTCAAGGCACCACCAATACTGGTGCAGCCAAATGCAATGGAGCTCGGTGCTCGCCTCGGCAGCCCGTGACCCAGGACACAGCCCCTCCTTCTAGAAGCACTCTCCTCCCTCCTCCTTCCTGACACTTTTCCTTCCACTCCACTGACCACCCCTCCCCAGCCTCTTCCTCTCCTGTTCTAAACATCAGAATTCCTCAAGATTCCGTCCCAGGCCCCTTTCTCTTCCTAGGTGACCTCATCCATTCCTAGCATGTTCTATTCCATCCATAGGCTGATCGTGTCCAAATTCCTCTCCTCGGAGCCCCGGCCCGGCTCATCTATTTACCCAGCGTCTCTTCTCGGAAGGCTGTAAGATCCGAACCGGTCTTTGCAATGATTTACGAACCCCTACATCCGGCCCCCTGTCCCAAGCTCATCTTGTATTGGTTTCCCCGCTAACTGGCTCAACTTCCAGCCACACCAGTCCCTTTCCTGTCCTACCTCGGGGCTTCTGCGGCTCCACCCACCTGGAACGCTCTTCTCCAATTCTCCCCAACTTAATCTCCTTCTTCTAAGACCTTCCCTGACCACCGATCGAAAGTAGCCCCCAACCCTCAGCCTGGGCCGCTCTCTACTTCACACCCTGTTAGGGCTTCTTCAAGGCGCTCACCACGACCTCTAAATATTTTATTTATTTGTGCGGTTACTCAATGTCTGATTCTTCTGCTAAATTACAAGCTGTGTAAGGGCAGAGCTGCATCTGTCTCATTTGCTGCCACAGCCCCAGAGTCTAGCACGGGCCTTAGCACATAGCAGCGGCTCCATTAACATGCTGAATGAATGAATGAATGAATGGGTGCCCCCACACCTTTCTCTGTCTCAAGATCCTAAGTCATACTCTTCATGGGATTCCGCCACCTCTACTCCCAGGGTCCCCCACACGTCCCTTTTCCTCGTGTAACCCCCAAATCTCTTACTCGCTGGCCTTCCATTCTAATGATCTATTCCCCATCCCCACGACTTCCTACTCTATTGGGGCTGTCCCCGCTAACCCCGACTTGGCAGCGCATCAGTCCTCCGCCCCGTGTCACGAGTTGGTAGCGCTCTCTTCAGGTCTCGCCATAAGCTAGCATCTCTCGGGGTCTCACATTTGGTAGAGCCCTCACTGTCGCCGACCCCCTCCCCCCACCACACACTTGGTAGCGCCCTTATCAGCGGCAGCATCCGTTCGGTCCACTACTCCTGGGTATCACCCTTCCTCTCAGAAGCGCCCCCCCCGCCACCGCCCGTCGCCCCTGGAGAGCGCCATCCTGGGCCTCCCCACGCCCGGTCACTTGGTCGTGCCTGGCCCGCGCCCAGGCTGCCGCTCCGCGTTGCCATGGTTCCGCGCGGGGCCCGGCGCCCCTCAGCCTGGGCCGCTCTGCACCCCGCCTCGCTCCCTCCAGGGCAAGCTCACCTTTGAAGTAGTCGTTGGCCTGCGTCTTGAGATCCTCCGCCCGCTTCAGAGCGCCATCGGCCGGGGGTTCGTCCTGGGAAGGCTCAGCACACTCAGCCCGCTCGCCCTCCGCCATCGCCATGCCGCAAAGCGACCCCCACCCTGGCAACAGCCGCCAGCGGCTCCCAGCCGAATCGTCGCGAAGGAGTGCCGGGTGGCCGCCGCCGCTGTCGCGCAGTGTCGTAAAGCGCGGGCCGCGAAGGCGCCCTTCACGCGCCTGCGCAGGGGCCTTTCGCCACAGAGCGCGCGGAGAGCAAGGTGACCAGCGGGCCCCCAGAGGTCGCCCTTCCTAGAATGAGCCAATGGGGAAAGCGAGAAGGGGCGCGCGGCGGGGGGAATGGCCCCGGCTCCCAGAGTTGTCACGTTCTGAGGCCCAAGTTCGTCGGAGCTTAAAGTGAGATCTCCCGCGGTCTCCTAGGGTTAGTGGGTGGGTCGCAGATGTCGCTGGTATTCGTGGCTGGCTGTTCTGCAAGGCGGCACCGAGCCCACCGCGGAACCGGAGCTGGGAGAGTAGCCCTACTGTCAGCTACCTGTGGGACCTGGACCGCATCCTCCTCACCTCTCTAGGGTCTGTTACCCCTCTCTGAAAAATGGGTGATTTTTCAAACCGACAGAATAAAGGTCCAAACATATGATTAACTGAAAGCGCCTTGGATCCCCTAGCCCTGAGCGGGGCTCAGAAGCTTGTTGAACCATCTTTCTGCCTCATCCCTTCTTCCGCAGCCTTCCCTAGCTCCTTGGTGACGTTAGGAGAAAATTCAAACGCTTTCTGATGACCTAGGAGACCCTGAATAGCCAGCCTCCCAGGACAAGCTCGATTGCCCCCCCAGCTCCAACCCACACACACTGTACACCCTTCCAGACCTTTCCAAGCCCTCAGCCTCTACTCCTGCCGACTGTAGCACCGAATCTTTTAAGGCTCTGCTCTGGCTCCTCTCCTAGAAGCACAAGCTATGCCTCCCCCAAACCTTGTGGCAGTCTGAGCCCCGCCCCTCACCTAACAATCACCCTAGAATATACTAGTATCATCTCCATTTTATAGATGAAGACACTGAGATTTGCAGAGGCCAATGCACTTGCCCAAGGTCATTCAGTAAGAAAGTGGCAGAGCCAGCCCATCTAATTCCTGGGCTCTTAATTCCTACTGTACTATATGCTCCGCAGCCCACATTATGGAATAGATTTTTGAGATTTTTTTGGTGTGTGTTTGAGAAGGCTGCCATAATGGATTTGAATTCTGGATTCAAGTCCATCTCAGCCCTTCCCTGCTGTGTGACCTTGGGCAAGTGATCATCCTCTCTGAACCTCAGTTTCATCCTCTGTAGAATGGAGATAATCATGCCTATTTTATAGGATTAGAGGAGAGTTTGTAAGATCACATGAGTAAAGTGTTTGGCAGAGGACGTGACACAGAGGAAGTACTTTTTATATTCGCTCCATTATAAATACTTAGAATGGGACAGAGTACCTAGAGCTGTGATGGGGACAGCGAAGGGACTCAGGATGCTGTGGGAGGACCTCACCCAGCTGGAGCAAGCAGGGGAGACTTCCTGGAGGAGGAGATGTCTGAACCGAGATCTAAAGTATGAGTAGGCAATAAACAAGTGAGGAGAAGGGGGAAGGGAGAAAGGCATTTGAGGCAGAGGGAGAAGTGAATGCCAAGGCTTGAAAGTGGTTTTCGTCCTTTGGAGAGACCGCTTCGTGAAACACAGGAGAAAGGTTATGAGGGTGACACACAAAGGCATGACAGAACAGGCACAGCCATCTGCACATGGACCTGTAGACGCCCCTCCCAACACACAGAGAATCATGTCACACAGACAGACACCAGTGCACAGAATTATATGTCAAACAGTCTTATCCATGTATGCAGAATCACAACACCAAACAAGTACACACAGGTACCAAAAAAAAAAAAAAAGTCACAACCCCTCCCACACGCAGGAACACAGAAACCTGAAGTAACCAGAAGAAACACACATGAGGCAGAAACATTTCACCCAGATACTAATATATACATGTAGAAGGAATTGCAACACACATAAGGCAGAAACATTTCACCCAGATACTAATATATACATGTAGAAGGAATTGCAACCCCCCCACAGGTCATGAATTATGTCATGAAGGCAGACACATGTACACAGAATTACATCATTACTAGACACACATGTTACACAGACCCACATAGGAACACAGAGTCACACACATACACATAGAATCATAAATTGACATGAACACCTGTCACCCAGTATATTCACACCCCGGAGGCAATCCCACAGATGACTCAACACACAGAGTTCTGGTGCCTACCAAGGCGAGGTCTTTATGGTGGTATAGAGATTAATGGGTTTCAGAACTAGTGTGACTGGTCAGGCCCCTCTTGTCCCCGAGCCCAGCACAGTTCTCGTTATCGAGGACCCAAGTCACCCCGAGGGAGGGAGGGGTGAAACCCTTCACCCCCATAGCACCAATCTGGACAGGCAATCCCCTGACAAAACAGAGTAAAATGCGCCTTCTAAAAAGGGGGTGAATCAGGCTGAGTGAGGAAGGCCTTTTCCTGTGGGAGACCGAGAATAGCACCATCATAGAAAAGGGGCTGGGGCACATGGGTGCAGGCAGAGAACAGAAGAGTCAGAGCCTCTCTCCCCACCCAGCAATATGCAGATAGGGCTGCGCGTGTGCCCGTGTGGCTGGAGAAGTCTCCTAGATTGTGAACTCCCCCCAAAGGGGTGAGGGAGCCCCCAAGTCCCCCAGATACCTAGGATAAAGTAAAGGCGAGTGCATATCTACAGGGCTGAGGTGGGGGAGTCGAGGGGGTTCTAGGACAGAGAAATTTTATGGACAGGAGATTGAGAATGGAGAGGCTTGAGCATGGAGTCCATGAACAGAGGAATTTGGAATGGGAAGACTTAAGACAGAGAGTAGGAATTTTGGCAAGTTGAGTGGGGTGGGAAGCCCTGAATAGAGTTAAACAGTTGGATTCCAGAATCAAGGAGTCAGGGTCTCTAAGATTCAGAACCAGAGGAATCTACGGGACGAGGTCCAGATTCTAGAATCAGAAGCATTTGGAGGCTGAGTTTTGGAACCAGAGGAATCTATAGGATATGGTACATATTCTAGAATCAGAAGCGTTTGGAGGCTGAGTTCCAGAAGCAGAATTTGGATCTGAAATCAGAGGCAGTTGGCGGCTGTGAGGCCTAGAACCAGAGAAAATTATAGAGTACGGACTAGAATTAGAAAAAGGCTGAAGACCAAGTTCTAGAACCAGAGAGGTTTTGGAGTCACGAGATCTAGAACTGGGAGTTGGGAAATGTAAGGTCTAAAACCAGAGAGATTTATAAGGCAAGGTCTATCATCAGAAGACGTTTGAAGGCTGAGTTCCAAACCCAGGGTAATTTGGAGTCATAAGATCTGCAATGAGAGAGAATCGAAGATTGTGAGGTCGAAGACCAAGGGGATTTGTAGGATGAAGTCTGGAATCAGAGGACATTCGAGGCAAAGATCAACATCGGGGGGGCGGGGATCATCAAATCTGGAATCAGAGGGCCCTCGGAAGTGCAAAGTCTAGAGGTTGTGTAGTCTAGAACCAATGACTGGTGGAGGTCATGAGGTCCGGAACAAAAGAGAACTTGAGCATGGCATCTGGTTCTGGAAGCACTGGTTCCAAGTTCAAGACATAAAACCCATGTGACTTCTTTTTGATGGGAAAAGCAAATCCTGAGTGCAGAAAGTAAAAAAGGAATGAGCTGGGAGTCGTGAGATCTAGAAATTAGGAATTCTGGATTTGGAACCAAATCTGTTACAGGTCGGGAAGACTAGCACCACCGATAGGAAGCTTGGGGTTATAGGGTCCAGAATCAGAGGAAGTCATTATCTGTAAGATCTGAAACCAGCAAGAATTGGAGAGTGTGACATCTAGAACAAGGGAGATTTACTGGGAGAAGTCTAGAACCAGAGGAGGCAGGACGTTGTCTGGTCTAGAACCAGGGAGAGTTGGAAGTTGTATTGGACCGCCCGGAATAGGAGGTCCATGACTGACGTGTGTCCAGGTGGGGCTGGGGGCAGCAGAAGTCCAGAGTGGAGGGGGTAGGTAGAGGCAGGTGGCCACCTGGAAGGCTAAGGGCTCGAGCAGAAGTCACTGGGGGTTAAGGGAGAGGCTCCCCTCCCCAGTGACACCTGAGTGGCAGGGGGGTAGATCAGAGTCCCACATTCTTATGGACCCCAGGCAATTCGTAGCCATTAAAAATATATCATGAAAACAAGAATAAAAATAGTAATAAAGACGGATGGAAAGAGATGTCATTATGGTCATCGACACTCTCCAGAGCCCAGAAACACAGATCTGAACCCCAGCCTCCCCCACTCCCAATTACCCAAAATAAAGCCACAAGAGTTGGAGAGAGGGATGAGGTAACTAGTATCAAGAACCCCAAGGGAAGTCCTGAGAGAAGGAGGGGGAGGGGGCCAGGGACCCCCTCCCAGAGGTCACTGAGCTGAGACCACCCCAAAGAGCCCCCAGATGGGGTATAGGCAGTGGGGTAGGGCCTGAGGTAGGCCCGAGGCAGGCAAGGGCCACTGAGAGGGGAAGGGGAGTCACTGTCCTGGCTCCCCCATCCTGTGCGTCGGCTGCCGGCTTGGAGTGTGGTTGAGGTCCTTTTTGGGGAGGGGAGGAGAGATGGGAAGAGAGGCTGGCTCAGTTGGCCTGGGCCAAGCCCGCTGCTGGCTGGAAGCGGCTCTTGGGTTGGGCGTTGTCTACATCCGGATAGAGACAGAGCAGCGAGGTGCCCAGGCCTGCAGGGGAAGATAGAAGGTAAACCCGTGGGGAATTATCGCCCCAACCCATCCGCCTTTCCCGACAGTTAAACCTGTGGGCAGTGAGACAGACACACCTGGATTTGAACAGCAGTGAAATCTTAGGCAAGTTCTAGCCTCCAAACCTCAGGTGTCTAGGACATTTGGGACCGTAGTTAAAGAGCCTGGAGCCAGATTCTGCCTGAGTTTGAATCCAGGCTCTGCTCTTTGCTTGCTGTGTGACCCGGGGCAGATGGCTTCACCTCTCTGTGCCTCCGTGACCTCATCTGTAAAATGAGTCCCAGTGCCTCCCTCCTGGGACCGTTGTGAGGAGGAGCAAATGAGTGAATTTGTATAAAGTGCTTTGAACAATAACTTGTGCTGTTGTTACCTGGAACACAGAGATACTTATATCTACCTCATTTGTGAAAATTCAGTCATTTGAGAAATATTTATCGAGCACCTACTGTGTACAGTAGTAAACAGGACACATGAAACTCCCTGCCCTTGTGAGGCTGACATTCCAGTGAGGGGCGCCAATTAGGTCATGTACATAAATTTAGCATAAAGCTTGGCACCGAGCACTAAATAAATGTTAGCTCTTCATTTCCAAATATGTACTGAGGACCTGCTCTGGAGCCAGCTGCTGCCTGGCCTCGCACACATAGTAGAGTACACCGGTGACCAGGACCGGCCTGGCCCCTGCCCACGGAGAGAAGATAGCCAAGAATCAAATAACAACACAAAAATCTATGTAAATATGGATGAGTGTTATGAGCCAAGAGCTTAGGAATTTAGTTAGGGAGGACTTCGTAGGCATAATATTTGAGCAGAGAGCTAAAGGATGCAGTAATTAGGCAATGCATAGAGGGAAAAGCATTCCAAGCAGCTGGATCAGCATATGCAAAGGCCCCGAGGTAGCCTCCTCAAGTAAGATGACTTTAAAATCATCGCAATGCCCTACAGAGGCCCCTTACCTCTCTCCCCTCTTCTCTCTGCTTCAGCCAGAGGGGACTTGTTTTCCCCAAATAAAACAGACCCACCCACCCACCCCAGGACCTTTGCATTTGCTGTTCCCTCTGCCTGAAATACTCTTCTCCTAGAAATTGTCAGGGCTCACTCCCTCAGCTCCTTCAGGTCTTTGCTCAAATGTTACCTCAGCGAGACTGTGTCTAATTATCCTTAAAATTGAAATCCCCTCTTACCCGAGAACTCCCCTTTCTTTTGTATGCATTATTCCTCCCCCCTCCACCGCCAGTCAGTAGCACCTCTTTCCTTCCCCTGTACTCCTCATTACATTTGTTTCTTGGTTCCTGACAGTCTCCCTCACTAGAATGTCAGCCGGGGATTTCTGTGTGTTTTGTTCACAGTTGTATCTCCAGCTCCAAGGACAGTGTCTGGCATTTATTCTGCGTTCGATAAATACTGGTTACATGAACGAAGGACAGAATGAATCAAAAGGCAGTGACTATGGCTGAAGCAGAGGATGTGAAGCAGAGCCTGAGATGAGGCAGTGGGCAGACCCCAGGGACTTGAGTCCCAGGTGAGGACTTTGATCCTTCTCTGAAGGGCACTAGGGAGCCATGAAAGGGTTTTGAGGAGAGGCAGGCCCGGGTCAGATTCATGCTTTGGAAAAACCTCTCTAGCCGATGCCTGGAGGTTTCAGGTGGGACTGTGGCTGCTTATAGTAGTGCTGGAAGATGTCGATGACACACACGAGAGAGTGGCTTGTCTCGCACTCGGCAGAGGGGCCGTGGAAGGAGCATCACACCAGGACAGGCGTTTCTTGAGTGTTTACGACACAAAAGGTCTTGCTATGCGGTGTCTCCAGAAGCCCCCAAACATCTCCCCAAGGTAAGAACTACTATAATAGGCCCTAACTGACCAGGGTGGGGCTAGGGGGCGGGGAAACTGAGGCTCCAGAAACAGAAACCATTTCCCAAAGCTATATAGCCAAGAAGGACCATGGCAGGACTCAGCCCCAAAGTGTAATCAAATGCAGGCTTCAGGAGACCTAGGCTGAGGCCCGGGCTCGGCTTCCATCCCAATTGGCAGCTGTGGCAAGCCCCTGCCTCCCTCAGGGCCTCCCTTTCCCCCAACAATGCCCCTGAGAGGAGGGAGGGGCTGTGCATTTCCACCAAGGTCACATCAGGGCACTGACAGTCCCCCGCCACCTTCTTGATTGCCCCGCCCCTCTCTCAACCATCCCGGGCACCTCGTAGGGGAGATGGGGACCCAGGGCCTCTGTATACCCAGGTTGCCACTCACCCAAGGGCTCATTCAGTTCCAAGAGGTGGGTGCTGGGATCCTGCTGACTTGCCGGAGCTGGTCCTCCTGTCAGAAGGAAATTCTGCAGAACAGAGACAAAGGTGCCATCATCATCATCGCCATCATCACCATCATCACCATCATCATCATCATCATCACCATCATCACCATCACCACCATCACCATCATCACCATCATCATCATCATCACCATCATCACCATCATCACCATCACCATCATCACCATCATCATCATCATCATCACCATCATCACCATCACCACCATCACCATCACCACCATCATCATTATCATCATCACCATCATCACCATCACCATCATCACCATCACCATCATCACCATCATCATTACCATTACCACCATCATCATCATCACCATCATCACCATCATCATCATCATCATCATCACCATCATCACCATCACCACCATCACCATCATTATCATCACCACCATCATCACCATAATCATCGTCACCATCATCCTCAGCATCATCAGTATCCAAGGAGGCAGGATGGTGCAGTGGTTAAGGGCACTGTGGGGTTCAGTGGCTACCTACAACCTAATGGCTGTGTGACCTTGGGCAAGTCACTGTCCCAGACATCCTACACGTGTCCCTCCAGAGCTTTGTTCTCCTATTCTCCTGCGTGTGTGGACCCCATCAACACACAGCCTTGCTCTGTGTTCCTGTTGGGTTCATGTAATGGGAGATACCAGCAGGAGGCATGAGGAAGTGGAGGAGTGTTTGATCTTCTAGCTGTTTCCCAGATGGGTTGTCATTGGTTGGCTCTGTCCCTCCACAGAACGTTTCAGCTCTTATAAGCTGGCCCCTCTTCTCTCCAAGATCCAGTGACCATTTCCTGCCCTGTGCCTTCAGACTGCAGATGGTGCCAACTTCCCATACTGCAAACCCTAGGGTGCTGTACCAGCCCCGTCGATGCCCTCCATGCTGCCCACACTTTTGCCAACAGTCCTGTTATTGAATTCTCCTCAACACCCATTGGAGCAGGTTGTTTCCTGCCCAGACTCTGACTGATACAGTTGCCTAACCTCTTGTGTGTAAATGTGAATGATAACGATAATAATAAGATTTCAAGAGTGGTCGTGGGGATTGAATAATTTAATCGTGGAAGGCACTTAGTACAGTCAGTGTTTGACACATGGTAAGCACTCAATAAATATAAGCTGCCGATGTTATCAACCACACCCCTCCTGTCCAAACAGCCCTGTTGGGTGAAGAGCCAGAGAGCTCTTCTGTGAGTACTAGGGAACCATAGAAGGTCCTGGAGGGAGGACCTGTGGAAGTCACATGGTCTAGGCTGGCTTTGAAACTTGAGGCAGGGAGCCTCAGGCGGGGGGAAGGGATGCTGCTTTGATTTGGTTTGTTTTTATACTACCATTTATCGACAGCCCACTGAGGATCAGCTAAGGGCCTGATTCCCTGTGCTTCTCATGGCAGTCCTGTGAAATGTGAAATCCCACTTTCCAAATGAGGAAACAGGCTCAGAGTGGTGACATCGCCTGTCTGAGGTCTGAGGTCTCACAGTTCCTAGGTGACAGGCCTGGGACTTGAACCTAACTAAGTTAATCTGACTCTAGGGTCTGTATTCTTAGTGCTACACTGACCATCCAAGGCCGAGGCCTGTTCTAGGTTTGGAAGGGGGAGCCCATGGGAACAGAAGATTCCTAAGTTCTAACCCTTGTCATTTCTCCCCTTCCCCTGCTTAATTTTTTCTTAGCACTTCTTAACAACTCACATAAATGTGCAAAGCCCTTTCACACCCATTAGCTGAGCAAGCAGATCAAGGTCTTGGCCTCAGATGGACCGTAGACCTTCCCTTTGACTTTCATCCATCCCTTGTCCTCTCTGGTTTTCCCATCCATAAAACAGTAGGCTTCAGCCCGATGGGTTCTGAGAGTCAGAGAGCCCCAGGAATTCCCACACATACCAGGCTGAGGGGAGGCAGTAGGAAGTTTTCGGGTCCTGGGCTTGGGGACCGTTTGGGAGGTCTCACTCCCAGCAGCTCCACCCCTTCGGCCTCGTCCTCTGAGCGCTGGGCCAGGGTCCTGGAGGAAAACAGGTAAAAAATCTCAGAATAGAGCAAATGTGGGCAGGTGTAGGTAGATGATGAGCATTTATTTTCTCCCTTAAGCACCTATTAATCTAGTCATATACCCACCAATCTATCTGCCGTCCGTCTATCCATCTATCCATCCATCCATCCATCCACCAATTTATCTTCCCATCCATCTACCTAATGACCCATCACCCACCCACCCATACGACCTCCATCCATCTATCTTTCCATTCGTTCACCTACCTATCTGTCCACTCACCCACCCACTTGCTTTCCATTCATCATCTATCCACCCATCCACTTGCTATAGTCACTAATTTCCTCCCCCCCTCATTTAATCAGTCTTTATTAGGCACCTATTGTATATTCAGCGCTAAGATGGGAGCCTTGGGGAATACTGAGATATATTCAGAAAAGCTTCATTAAAATGGTGAAGAGACAGCTCTGGAGACTAAATGGGCACACGCCCATAACCTGGGGAGCAAACTCTTGAGCGTTAGCAATGTAACGTCTTTGGAAGAGGGACGAGAACCCTCTGAAATTATCTGCACAACGTGTGTCTCTATGTGTGTGTAAAGTTTCTTGGGAAAGAGTCCATAGCTTTCAACGGACTCTCAAAGGTATTAGGGCACTTGGTTCTAGACAGTTTCGCTGACATTGTGGCAGTGTCCTCTTAACTATGACAAAAATTGTTGCTAGGCCAGATATAAATATGTTCCTAAGGAAAGAGCTCTGGTTGACTGTTGGGATTTGGATAAACAATGAGAACAGTGAAGGGCACTCCGGAAGGAGGGCACAGCCTAGACAAAGACAGAGAGGTTGGGACAAACGCGCCACACGCGGGGGACACTTGGGGCCCAGCTGGAGCAGAGGTAAGGGTAGGAGGAACGATGAGGGGTGACACTGGAGTAGGAGACAAGAACAAGACAAGGGGTCACAGACCCTCACTACACTCCCTTGACATAACCCCCACTGTGGCTCACCTTTTCCGAGCCCCAGCCACGGGGGAGGATGCTGAGGGGCTCTCTCTGGGAGGGCTGGAGCAGCTCAGCCGGGGGTCACTTCCCCAGCGGGGCAGCGGGGAGGGCTCAGGGGTCGGGGGTGACAGGCCGTGAAAGCTCCGAGCGCGGGGCCGGGGGACAGCCCCTGGAGGTCTGTGGTAGGCCCTGGGGAGGTGCTCGCTGGAGTTGAGCTGGAAGTCATCATCCATGGAGATGTAGGGGGCCAGCATCTCCAAATCCAGAGCATCGACGTCCTGCAGAGGGCAGGAGGGAGTAAGAGCGTGAGCCTTGGCCTCAGGCCAAGCTCCATCACTTCTGAGTCCTGTGCCTGAGGTCAAGAGTCTGAGCTTCAGTTTCCTCATCTGTGAAATGGGCATAAGGACTCTGGTAGCTGTTCACCAAGACAGCCCCACGAGGGTTCTTGCCCCTAGCAGAGTCCCCTACTACAGTGACTAGGGCTGACCTGGTAACAATAGGATATTAGGAGATGATGGTGTGTGACTTCCAACATTAGGTTATAAAGACATTATGGCTTTTGATTTTGTTGTGCGCTCTCTCTCTCTCTCTCTCTCTCTCTTTCCCTCATCACTTGCTCTGGGGAAAGCCATGTCATGAGCAGCCCTATGGAGACACCCACATGGCAAGAAACTGAGACCCCTTGCCAACAGCCAAGCGAGTTGACCTGGGAAGTGAATCTTCTAGTCCCAGCCTTCAGAAGGCTGCAACCCTGGATGACATCTCAACTGCAACCTCGTGAGAGATCCTGAGCGAAAGCCACCCAGCCAAGTCCCAGACCCCTGACCCTTGGGACTTGAACCTAAGTTAATCTGACTCTAGGGTCTGTACTCTTAGTGCTACACTGACCATCCAAGGCCAAGACCTGTTCTAGGTTTGGAAGGGGAGCTCATGGGAGCAGAAGAGTCCTAAGTTCTAACCCTTGTCATTTCTCCCCTTCCCCTGCTTAATTTTCTTCTTAGCCCTTTCTAACAACTTACATTAATGTGTAAAGCCCTTTCACACCCATTAGCTGAGCAAGCAGATCAAGGTCCTGGCCTCAGATGGACCGCAGACCTTCCCTTTGACCTTCATCCATCCCCTGTCCTCTCTGGCTGTCAAGAATGGGGCGCTGCTGTAACAAAAGCCTAAAATACAGGAGTGGCTTTGGCACTGGGCAGCGGGCGAGGGCTGGAAGGACTTTGTAGAGCCTGGTAGAGTTTGCCTTGAACAAATTATTAGTCAACATCGAAAACGAGAGAAGCCTGCCAGTGAGGGCTTAAAGAAAAGTGAGGAACGTGTTATCGGAAAATGGACGAGAGGGGATTTTTGAGGTGTAGTGGCTGAATGTTTGGCAACACTGCCACCTGCAGTTGTGTGGAAAGTAGAAAATGTAGCTAGGGAACGATGCGATCTGGCTAAGAAGATTTCCGGCCAGATGTCGAAGGGGTTGCCTAATTTCTTCTTGCTACTTGTTGTAAAAGGCGAGAGGAGAGAGAAGCTAAAGGAATAAATGTTAAATGTGAGGAGCTTGGACTTGAGGTCTTGAAAATTCTCAGCCTCCCTGGAAATTAACTTTACCCCCAAAGAGCTTTGGCCTTTGTCCTGGCTCCTGGGAGGCTCCTTGAGTGACAGGCGTGTCGTTGTGGCTCGTGACCAGCTCCTTTGACCAGGCCTCACAGTTTATGTTAACAGGATGATTCAGGATGGGGACTGGCCATGCCAGAAAAAGGCCAACCATGTGCTTAAAGGGTTGGTGCTTCGGGCCATGTGACATCAGCCCAACCTCCAAGGAAAGTGTGTGTGCTGGGGAAGGAAGAGAGGGTGATCGAATTCAACTTCATGGGCAAGAGCTCAATCAATCGTGCCCAAACAATGAAACCTCAGTAAAAACTCTGGACACCAAAGCTTGGGCGAACCTCCTGGAGTGGCGATGCTCCATGTACACGTTACCACACGTCAACGACAAGAGGGTACCACGTCCCTGAGGACATGGAAGCTTTGTATTTGTGACCTTCCCAGACCCAGATTCCAACCTGTTCATCTCTTCCTTTGGCTATAACGTTCATTTCGCTATGATACAACTGTAATCATAAGTACAGTGCTTTCCTAAGTTCTATGACTGGTCCCAATGTGATATTAAACCCGAGGGACTCTCTGATGTCTATTCTGCTAGCTGGAAGTGAGGGTGGCCCTGGGGACTGATGAACTTGGGCAGACTTAGCAGTCTGGACGATTGTGCCCTTTGCCTTGGGTTTGGCTGACTGTGGGAACTCCCCAAATGGCAAATGATAAATTATAAAATGATTTCTGAGCAAAGAAGGGCACTCTCAGGAAAGCATGGAATAAAGACAAAGCCCCAGCTATGACTATAAACTTCCTTGTTGAGACCTCAGAAAGATCATAGGTGGTGCCTAGAACACCCTCTGGTCAGGCAAATGAGGCTCTAGAGTTTAAGGATGTGTCTCACAGACTTTCTCGAACAATAGGATTCTATTAAGCTCAGGGCACTGTCACTCAGCCATCTCAACAGAAGCCCAAGGTAGACAAGGGTTTATTTCAATGAGATTTGTGTGTGTGTGTGTGTGACATTTGTTTAATGGTGTTAACTCCAGAGAGATTCGCATAAGACCCACAGACTTGTTTTTAAAGAGAATTCAACGAACAGAAACATTGCCAGCTCGGACTGAGAAGGACAAAGATAGCACGAAATGAAAAGAGATCTTTGGACCACCAAACTTCTATAAGCAGGAAGCAGGTTATGAAAACACACATCACTTTTTTTGAAAAAGGAAGGAAGAGACCAGAGGGCAGAGCCAAGAACCACAAATAAAAACTCCTGAGAAGTAGTAGGAATCAGTTCTGATCCAAGAACTTCCCATAGTTGCCCAACTGGATTTCAAAACTGCTATGGACCAGTGACACCCGTGAGCTCTCCTTTCCCCTTTTGTTTTGAATAGGAGTATATGGCACAGAATTCTATGCCTCTCCTGCCACTGTATGTTGGGCATGTGGGTGGCAGATAACTTGTCTCTAGTTCACAGGCCAACAGATCGAGAGGGACTATATTCGAGGAGCCTCACTGCACCCAGATCTGACTCAGGTGAGGTTCTGGACTTCAAGAGGAGGCTGTAATAGGAAGAGACCTTTGGAGGCCTTGGGAGCAAGGGAATGTATTTTGCGTGAGGGAGAGACATGCATTCTTGGCAGCCCCTGTGATCTTTGCCTTTCAGTGTTCATGCTCATCTGTGGTTCCCTTCCACACTGCACTAGGGTTGGTCTTCCATCTCGGGCCCACTACCTCCGTCTCTTGGATTACTTGCCTTAGGGGAAGCCAGCTGCCATGGTGTAATGACACAGAGGCGGCCTATGTAGAAGCCCACGCGGTGAGGAACTGAGGCCAGCCAAAGCAGTGAGGGACCGAAGCCTGCCGATGACCATGTGGATGAGTTTGCAAGGGAACCCTCTAGCCCCAGATGACCGTAGCCTTGACTGAGAGCTTGATTTCAACATCACAAAATCAAGCAGCTCAGTTGCTTGATTCCTGATACTCAGAAACTGTGTGACATAATTAATGCTAATCGTTTAAAGGTGCCGCGTTTTGGAGTCATTTGTTATGCAGCAATAGATAACTAATACATCATGCCACTGTCATTTACCTACCCACTCAATCAATTATTCAAACATTATCCATCCATCTGTCATCATCCAGTCAATGAACCAACGTTCTATTTATCCAACTACTCATCCAAACACCAATCATCCATCCCTTCATCCATCCAAATATCTGTCTAAATATCACCCATCCATCTATTTGCCACCATCCACCTAATGAGTCCGTCCGTCTGTCTCTTTCCATCCATCCATCCATCCACCCACCCACCCATTCTTTTACCATCTCACTACCTTTCTCTAAAGTCCAGATATGTCAGCCCCCAGAGCACAGAGGTGAAGATGATCCCTTTGATGCCAGCCCTTACCTGAGCTATACCTAGATCTGTCTCTACTGCTTCAAGGTCTTTTCCAGAAGCCAAGACTTTGTGTGCATTCTCCACATTCACAAGAGGCTCATCTGGAAGATCAGCCTGTACAGTAGAGACAGAGTAGAGACTTCAGGAAATTGCGAACCTGGGCGATGTCAACAGTAAGACAGCCTAGACATTTGAACTCAGGGATAGAGTTCAATGTCAAGGTCAGACAGCTGGGACACCACAGGCGTCAAATAGCAAGTGCAAATGAGTTCTGAACCTGGGTGTTCAAAAGTCAGAGTGTCTGGCTATAGATCGAAAGGACAAACATCAAAGGCTTGAAAACCAAAGCCTGAGGCCAAGACATGCAAGCCCTCTGAGATTAAAGGTCTTGGAGTCTGGGGTAAATGATGCAGAATGCGGACATCCCAGAGGGAAAGCGTGAGGTCAAAGGTCACGGTCTAGTTCTCTAGCAGAAAGAAGATATTGGGGGATGGGGAGCCATAGGGTAGGGATGAGGAAAGTCAACACCAGATAATACAGGCCCCTGAGTCACAGGTCAGACTGCCTGGACTCAAGTCAAAATAGTAACTACTATGGTCTATTGAGCACCTACTAGGTGCCAGGCTCCTACTAAGTGCTTCCCATGAATGGTCTCATTGAACCCTCACAAAAGCCAATGAGGTGGCTGGCTCCTTGCTATTATCCTAATTTTACAGGTGGAGAAACTGACGCCCCATCTGTCCGGGGTAACACAGCTGGTAAGTAGCAGGTTCAGGATGTGAATGCAGGTTTTTGTAATTTAAGATATTAGATATTCTTGACTCTTAGAAGTCAAAATTCAGAGATCCTGAATGCTTGGTCACAAACCAGGCAGGGGCCCCATGACGGTCCCAAACATTCCAGGATTTGGTCCAATAACAGTGGAAGAATCTGGAATCTAGGTCTTAAAGGAACCCCAGATCCCATCTCATCCCAATATTCCCACTGTACAGATGGAGAAACCAGGCCCAGAGAACAGCAAGGTCCAAGCCGAAGGCCAGAGCAGCCCAGATCCCGAGGACTCAGGTGGGAGGGCCCGCTTACCGGAAGAGGACTTCGAGGGCGCCGTGTGGCTGGGGGTGCACTGGGGGTAGCAGCTACTGAAGTCCCATCGAGGATAGGTGCCAGGAGGCGGCGGAGGTCAGGGCTACAGAAACGGCGGGGGTCAGCGGCCAGGGCGGCCTCGCTCAGGGCAGGAGGGTGAAGGAAAGCCAGGATCCGGGGACCAGAGGCATCTGCAGGACATGTGGAGATGGGGAGGACACAGGATGGTCACCCAGGGCTGAGGGGCAGAGCCCTCCACATTGACCCCAGGGGACATAGTTGGCATTTCCAACAATAACTAATCATGGTGGACACCATTCAGAGTGCTGGGAGCTGGGTCCTGGAGAATCCCGCTGGGTGCCGGATTGTGGCGAGCCCCTGGAGGGTCCTATGGGAGGGGACAATGTGGGGCGAGAAGCACACAGTAGGCTTGGGACAGTAGCAACTGCCCAGTGGTGGGGAAATATTTTAATATTTAACTTCAACAGAGCTGGACCAGGGCACACGACTGACCCGATTTTTCCAGCAGCATAGAATAGCACTCGGCTATTTGGCCTGTATGTTAGGGGAAAAGACCGGCTCGAGGCCATCAAGGAGTTTCTAAGGCCCCTGCAGGTCAAGACGTGGCCCTGAGCCAGTTCTGAGCCAGAAAAAGAAAAGATACGGATGACCCCAGACCACAGCCAGGAGCACATGGGCTGCCAGCAACCGCTTAGAGACAGTGAGACCTTGAAGAACAAACAGGGAGGGAAGCTTGTCCAGGATTAGGGGAGCAGTAAGAGGTAGAAAGCAAGCAGACTCGGGAAGGTTAGGATTACCGGACACCAAAGAGCAGTGAGGTGGGACCGGGGAATAAACCGAAGGCCGGGGCAATAGGGAGCCACAGCAGAATTCAGAGCACAGCACTACGAGACCGAAGCGATCATCCCAGGGACGCAGGAGAAGAGGGAGGACAGAAGAAGCAACGAGGGCATTCTGGGCAGAGGAAGCTGCACGTGCAAAGGCCCTGAGGCATGACAGAGTCTGACACGGTCCAAGAACACTGAGGAAGCCGGTGTGGTCCAGAGAGTCAGAGACGGGGCAGGCCGGAGTCAGGGCACACAGAGTGAGCCGCGTTGAGGCACCTGGTTATCCGCGAACCGTCCAGGGCGCACAACCCCTCCCAGCCCCAGCCCTGCCCCATACCAAGGCTGCTCCCAGGATTCGGGGCTTCCTTCTGAGAGAGGGTGCCCCTCTGAGTGAGTCTGCGAGAGTGTCGCTCCGTTTGCTCCAGCGACAGCACCACTCCGGTCTCTTCCACCAGGCTGGGGTACAGAGCAGAAAGGGGAGTGGGGGTCAGGGAGGGACCTCGGCCCCCCACCCAGGCAGTGTCCCCTCACAGCAGGCCGTCCCATCCAGGGGCAGGAGGGCACTGCGTACACAATTTGCCACGTTGACGCGTTTCTTTTAAGGATTTAATTTTTGTTGAATGCTTTTTATTATAATAGCATTTAAAGGAAAGTTAAGGGTGTCTTCCCACGCTCCCTCTGTGGAAGGAAAGACAGAAAAAGAGCTGGCATTTAGTTGGGCCCGAGAGGGGAGACCGGGGATGGGGAACTGAGGGGCAGAGGAGAGGGGAAAGTTAACAGGCGTGAAAATGAAATAATCTTTTTATAGATCTTTCCTTACGAACATGTTCATACAGATATATTAATGAAGAATATATATTTAACATGCCTATGTTACCAAATATGAAGAATTCATAGGGATATATTTTAACGAACAAGATTTTATTTATAAAGATTCTATTCATAGACATTTTTCATATTCAAGGGAATGGATTTATAAATATATCCTTCTTCCATCCTGGTGCCTCCCCCTCCCTCTCTCCCGGTGTCTAGCGGCAGAGACAATCCAAATGTTTACTGAGCAAATTGACTCTTGGAGGATCTGTCTGGGGCTGAGGAGAGGCCCCTCATTTGCATATCATTTACATAACATTATCCAGGACTGAATGTGGGTGGTCCTCCCCACCAGCTCTTTGAGAAGCTACGATCCATTCCCACCTTCTGGGCTGGAAGTAAACCAATTTAGGCCGGGCCAAAGCCACCCCATCCCCTTTGAAAGATATCAGCATACAGTCGCACATGTACACACACGCGGTGTACACAGGCACAAACAGGAACACTCGTATACACCCAAGGGATATACATGGACAGATATGCACGCATACGCCACACACTGGGGCTGGCACATATGCCTACCCACCACATGGGGTTCACTCATTCAGTCACCCCACAAACATTCCCTGCACAACCAGTACTGCTCAGTAGTTAGGAGCGAGGGCTCTGCAGCCAGCAGCCGAGGTTCAAATCCCGGCTCAGCTCCTCATGAGCTATGTGATCTTGAGCATGTGCCTGAACCTCTCTGGGCCTCATTTTCCTCTCCTCTAAGGAGGGCATAATAATACCTCCTCCCCAGGTTGTTATGCAATTTAAATGAGTTAATATATATACAATAGATAGAACTGCCTGACACGTGGGCAGCTCTATGTAAGTATTGTCTACTATTGTTCATTGAGCAACTACTATATGCCAGGCACTGTTCTAGGCACTGGAGATTCAGCAGTGCTCTGGATAGGTGAGTTTTATTTTTAAGAAGCAATCGCACACGTACTCAGGCACAGAAGGGGCAGGGGTTGGACAAAGTATAAGCACCTGAACACACACAAATGGCCACACAGCCGCACACTATACAACATGTACACAGCACTGAGGATGACTGATACCATATGCTCCTCATTTCGCTGTTGCTAAGTAAACGCCTATCATTCTTCACCTATTTTCTGCCAGTAAAATTGAACTCTCCAGGCCTGCCCTTTGCTTAGCGAGCAAAAGATTGAAATCCCAGGGCCTGGCCATAAAAAGTCCAATCTTCCAGAAGAGATAGGGGCGGGTCCCCGCTCCTTTGCAGGAACAATGGAGAGACAGACCTCCTTCCAGGTCTACAAGCTATTCCAAGATTCTGATTCGAAAAGGTATTAAAGTAAGAACATTCAAAAGATGATTGATCTTGTTTTCTTGTGTAATAGGAAGACGTGTGAATTCTCCTGTTACCAGCTTGTTTTCTATCAGAATCTCTCCTTGATCAAAAAGACCTGGAAGATTTCCTAAGGCTTTAGAAATTGATGTCACGCCCTGGAAAGTAAGTAACGTTTAGGAAAAGTTGTAATTCTCTCTGTCTTATGTGATATTTTGCTGTCTTCGTCACCGTGTTGTTATAGCGGAAACTTCGAAGGTGCACGGTGTGGGGTGGGGGAAGCCTGTGATTTACCATTGCGCTTCCGTCAGAATGGCTCAAATGAAAACCAAACCGGACAATACGAAACGCTGTCAGGCATACAACTGGAACCCTCACGCATTCTTCATGGGGAGGCAGAATGGCACAGCGACTTGGGAAGACAGCTGGCTAGTTTCTTCTGAAGTTAAATATACACTGACCATATGACCCATCCATTCCACTCCTAAGTGTTTACCGAAGAAAAATGGAAACATATGGTTTCACAAAGTCCTGTATGAGAATGTTTACAGTAGCTTTTTTTTTTTTTTTTTTGTAATCACCCAAAATAGGACACAGCCCAAAAGTCCTCCAGCTGGTAAATGGATGAACACACTGGGGTCCGTTCATATTCAAACCACAGACTACTACTCAGCATTTAACAGGACATAGTGACATACACCGCAATGTAAAATTTAAATACATCGTGCTAAATCAAAGAAGCCAGAATCAAAGGCTCCATACTGTAGGATCCCTCATATGTGACGTTCCAGAAAAGGCAAAATTCTAGGGTCAGAGAAGAGATCAGAGGTTGTTCTCTGAGACTGACGGTGTGTGGGGGGGTTCACTATAAGAGAATTTGGAGGGGGGGCGATTAAACTATTCTATAGCTTGAGTGTGGTCGTGGTTACACAATTCCATGCATTTGTCAAAACTCATAGAACCATATACCAAAGAGAGTGAATTTCTAAAATGTAAATTACGCCTCAATTTTTAAAAAGCTAAAAGAGTCCCCATGAATCTGCTAGAGTTCTTATTTTAACTTGAATACAGAGTCCTTTTAATTTAAGTGAACAGAACACTCACCCGTGACTTTTGTGTGCACACGCAGACCTGTGTGTGTATGTTTGGTCACACGTGTTTCACACACATGCATGCGTGTACACTCCCTCACGTACGAGTGCACAGCACACATGCATGCTTGTGTACACACACACACACACACACACACACACACACACAGCTGTCCACATACATGCAGATCAGACCCAGGTACAGTCACCCCACCCGCCTCCCACTTACCTGATCAGGAAGTGGACGCAAACAATACTCTCAGACTGGGGGCCCCGGCCCCCTGACACCACTGTGGCCTGAGTCTGGGTCCACAGGTAGCCACCACTGCGCGCCAGGAAGCGATAGCGCCCCGTTACTGCCTGGCCTTTGCTC
This sequence comes from Pteropus vampyrus, assembly GCF_000151845.1. Lineage (NCBI taxonomy): Eukaryota > Metazoa > Chordata > Mammalia > Chiroptera > Pteropodidae > Pteropus > Pteropus vampyrus. The sequence continues at coordinate 708,013 of NW_011888919.1, forward strand.
AGCACTGGGGAGGAGGATGGGGAGGGATCAGGGCCGCGGAAGAGGCAGTTGGGGTGAGGAGGTGCTGGGGGCAGGGGTTTAGGTGGGAAGGGCTCAGGGAAGACACGGTTCCTTGGGGATCGGGGAGCAGGGAGCTAGCTGGCGTTGACAGGCCTGGGGCTCAGGCCCAGGGAAACAGAACCCGAGCACGTACAGGTGTGAATGCTCTGGCCGACCGCATCTGAGTCCAGCGCGTGGATGTACTTGTAGGCAGAACAGCCGATGAGGTCATCGGGGCTGTAGCCAGCGACTTCGGCGATCCTGGAGTGGGTGCAATGGAGCCGCGTCAGTTCGACTAGCTGAGGGCGAGGGTGGGTGGAGGGAAGGGGCAGGGGGACCCGGGGAAAAAGCCAGCAGGACAGGCAGAGACAGGGCTGTAAAGGAAAGAAAGCAAGAGAGTAAGAAATAGAAAAAGAGAGAGCTGTGGTAGACTGAATAATGACCCCAAAAGAGGTCCTGTCTTCATTCCCGGGTGCGTTAGTTAATTCCTGGAACCCGTGAACACCTGACCTTACACGGCAAAAGGGACTTTGCAGGTATGATTAAGGATCCTGAGGAGATTACCCTGGATTATCTGGGTGGGCCAATGTCATCACGGGGTCCTCATAAGAGGGAGGCAGGCGATCAGAGGGAGAGTGGGAGACATGATGGGGGCAGAGGTTGGAGCAATGTGCTTTGAAGACGGAAAAAGGGGCCGCGTGTCAAGGCATGTCTTCAGAAGCTGGAAAAGCCAAGGAGATGGATTCTTCGCCGGAGCCTCCAGAAGGAATGCAGGCCTTGATTTTAGCCCCATAAGACTCATTTCCTACTCCTCCCCTCCAGAACTCTGAGACAGCAACCTTGTCTTTTTTGAGCGCTGCATTCATGGAAATATGTTACAGCAGCGACAGGAAACTAAAAATACCAGCGGGGAGAGAAGGTGGTACTGGGAAGAGCGAAGAAAAGAAAGCAAAAGAGAATGCGAAGAAAGAAAATCACAAAGATCAAAAAATAAAATCAAAAGTAATAATAACGACGAGGCTTAAAAACACAGGCGCTTCCAGAGCGCTTCGTACCAGGCAACTCACTGAGCGCTCAGAACGACTGCTCAAGGTAGGTTCTGTTACTCGTCCGTCCGTAGGACGGATGGGGAAATAGCACAGAGAGGTGAAGTCATTTGGCGAAGGACACACAGCCAGGATTTAAGCCCAGGCAGTCTGAAGCCAGAGTCATCGGGGCGTTGGGCTGACTGCGGTACCTGACTGTAAGGACCCATTTAAGGAAAGCCACAGAAGGACAGAGAGGGAGAAGCCCAAAGAAAGAGGCAGAGAGAGAATCAAAAGGAAGAAGATCCAAAGAAAGGTCAGCGAGTGAACTTGGGCAGAAAGAAAGAGGACCCGGGCAGGCGGGTGGGTGGGCGGGCGATGGGGCAGCTGAGCTCCTGGCCACCTCTCGTCACAGTAGGTGAACTTCATGTCCAGGCTGTGGCGGCTGAGGAAAGCCCCCCGGCCCAGCGGGGGCTCCAGGCTGCCCGGGTGGGGGATGGCTTCGCAGATGAGCACCAGGCATTGCAGGGGGGGCTCTCCGCCGGGGCTCCCCGCCGGGGAAGTCTGTACCTGGGGCTTGTAGACCCTCATGTGTCCTGAGCAGTGTAGCACCTGGTGGGGGAGGGGTGAGGCGGGGATGCACTTGGGCCTGGAGCTACCCATGGGGCTGCGGGGTACGTCTTTGTGAGCCCTGCAGGGAGCTGAGAAGAAATCCCTGAGGACTAGAGACCCCGGGAGCACAGCTCTGAGGACCCCCAGTCCCTAACCCCACAGAGACTCAACCTGAGGAGCTCCGACGAGTCTGGGTTCTAAGCTGCAGGGAGGTCTGAGAACCCCAGATTCCAACCTCATGGAACCTCCAGGCCCAGGGGGCTGGGAGCCTCCTCCCCAACCCAACTTCTTGCCCACAGAACCAGACTAAGAAAGGGTACAAGGCCCCCGGACCCCCAGCTGCACAGACCCCCCCCAACCTCCCAGATATCCGGAGGGCCCACCAGTCCCAGCCTGAGGGAGCCCCATAGGAGACCCCTGGACTCCAACCCGCTGTAGAAGCTTCGGGGCTCAGGCCCAGCCCCTGCCCACCTTCCAGGTGGCCGCCTTGAGGTTGAGAGGGCGCCCGCGGCTGGTGAGGGTGCTCTTCATGCGCAAGGAGAAGCACCGCTCGCTGGGGGCCTCCGGCTTCTTTCTGGACAGGCCTGGGGAGGACCACAGGGGTGGGGGGCGGAGCAGGTCACTGGGGCAGCTTCCGGCAGGACTCAGTTCCCTCCACAACCCCAGCTACGTAAGTCTCCCCAGCCTCATCCCCAAACTTGAGACTTGGAACCAGAAAGGGTCTTCCAGGGCTAGGGTATGCTCCTTCAGACCCGGGGGGGGCCGGATCCCCTCGGACCCCCATTTTTCTCCACCCAGTCTTCCGGAGGGAGAGGGGATATTGGGGGACATTGAGGGTAATTTGGGGGACAGAGGCCTCCCGGAAACTCACTCTGCTGGGGAGTCAGGGCGTCCTGAAGCTCCTCATGGTCACAGGGATGGATGAAATCAAAGATGCTGTGGCCGATGAGCTCCAGCTGTGGGGGAGGGGAGCACGGAGGAGCTGCTGGAGGGAAAGGGCCTCTCGAGGGCCTCTGACCCGTCCCTCTCCTCCCTCCCAGCCTCCTCGCCTCAGCCCTAAGCCACGAGCCTGCATCATATCACCAGCCTTCCTACTCATTTGTTCATTCGTTCATTCATTCCTTTCTCCACCATACTATTTGCCAGGCCCTCTTCTTTCTAGACGGTGTGGGCACAGCAGTGACCACAAAGAAAAAGGTCTCTCTGTCTCTCAGAGCTAACTGGCTAGTGGGGGGAGAGAGCCGATAAACACACAAAAACAACACAACACGCCCGTATTTGAAACAGCATAAGAAGTCATATGAAGAAAACTAAAGCAGGATAAGCTGAGGACATGGTGGCACGCTATTTTAGAGGCACTCGTCGGGGACGGTTTCTTTGAGGAGGCGGTATTGAAACAAATTGCTGAACACAGCCAGTGAGGTGGTCTTGTGACTCCCTGGAGTAAGGTGTTCTGGAAAGCGGGACCAGCAAATGCAAAGGTCCTGAGGTGAGTCCCCATTCCAATCCCTCCTGTTTGACAAGCTAAAGACC
>NW_011888919.1:711976-719078 GCF_000151845.1 Pteropus vampyrus
ATTCTGAGTCTTCCTGCCTGGTGACACGTCTGTCTCCCTCTGTACTGTAAGCCCCGTAAAGGCAGGGCTAAGGCGGTCCTGGTCGCCTCTGTATCCCAGCATCACCTGCATGGACCAGGCACAAAGCAGGCAGCTCCTCTCACCTGACTGAGGCCCAGGTGTTTGCTGACATTCTCCGACAGGTAAGCCATGTCTCCCTCGGCGGTAAGCACCATGACGAAGCCCTCCAGGGCCTTCAGGTAGCAGGCATCCAATGGTTCACCCCCTGCTCCCACCTGGCTCCACTCCCCTGGTGTCCGGGCCAGGGGGGATGGGGCATCTCTAGTCAGCCATGGGCCCCTCTGGCTATCCCCCCTCTGCCTTCCCTTACTCAGATAGCTACCCCCAGGTGAGGGGGCCACATCCCAGTGGCTTGGAGTCCCAAGGAAGAAGGCAGGGCCACTAAGGATTGGAATTCTCAGGGAGCAGGGCCTTCTGGGGAGACAGCATTCTAAAGAGGTAGGGGTCTCCCAAGGGACCAGAAATCTTAGGAGGACAAAATTCTAAGGGAGTGGAATTCCCAGGGGTCAAAATTCTAAGGGGCCAGGGCTTAGCAGGAGTCAGAATTCTCCTCGCAGAGAAGTAAAGTTCTATGGGGCAGGGAAGTTTAATGGGCAGAGCCTGCTGGAGGATGACTTCATTTTCTCCACAGCACAACCTCTTCAGGGTCCTGGGGCTCTAAGGGAGTGTGTGTGTGTGTCTGTCTGTGTGTGTCAAAGCCTCCTGTAGAGTGGAATTCTAACTGGGTGTGAATTCAAAGAGATAACTACGAGGGGGACAAAAAATAGAACTAGGGAGCTGAGGAGGAGAATGGGGACTCCCTCAAATAATTAAAAATTGGGCAGCGAAGCCTCGCAGCGACCCAAGAGAAGGTCTCCCAGGGGACCAGATCCTAAGGGTTGAGGCGCTTTAGGGAGTAAGCCTGGGAGTTCTCAGGAGGCGGAGCTTCCCAAGGGTGCATTCCAAGGGGCGGGGCCTCACAAGCGATAGACTTCTTAGGGAACTGGGCTCCGACTGGCCCAGAACCCGAGGGGGCGGGGCCTCACCGGGGATGTGGATTCCAGGGACGCTGGGGCTCCGCTGGGAAGACATCGGGGGGCGGGGCCTTGGACGGACGCGGATTCCCAGAGGAGGGGCCTCCCTGGGATGCGGCTTTCCGAGGGCGGAGCTTCGCCAAGGTGGGAATTCCCAGGGACGGGGCTCACCTGCGGAGCAGAGGCGGTGCATGCGCAGGTAGCTGATGGTCAGGCGCATGATGGAGGCCTTGTCCAGGTGGGCGCTGACCCCGCGAGCGAAGGGCAGCGTGTGTGCCAGCTGATACAGCACCTCGGTCTCCTGGCTGCGCCGGCTGCGGGCCGCATCCCGGGACTTCTCCTTGCGCAGCTCTGTGCTCGACCTGCGGGCATGGGCAGCAATTACTGGTGGTGCCTCGGGAAGGGAAAGAGGTGGAGGGGATAAGCACGTGGGGTGCTGCCACATGGGGCCCAGGCTCGCTGTGTGGTCCGGGAGCATTCCCAGAGCACTCTGGGCCCGGAAGGGCTCTCCTCTGGAGCCGCTCTTAGCCTCGGGTTTTTATCTGTCTCCCCGTCAGCCCATTTGCTGCGCTCCTGTGCCTCGCAGGGCCCGCTCTGTCCCCTCCCCGACTTATCTACTGTTCCTTCCCTGGCTTGGGACGCCTGGGGGACAGGGAGGCCTCCTGCTGGGAGGGGGGCTGGCCCAGCTGGCCCAGAGCCAGGGAAGGGAAGGAGCACGAAGATGCATGCGGCCTCCCAGGCCCCCTGCCCTACATAGCCCCTCAGAACCCCCTCTCCCGACCTTCCCCCTCCTCAGCTGAGCTGAGTCCTCAGAATCTTGGAGCACAGATCTCAAAGTCCAACGACCCACCAACGGGGGCCCCACCAGGGAGGGCTCTGTCCAGCCAACAGCTAACCACTCACCCCTGCCCTTTAATCCACTTCAAATGCCTGAATTCTGCCAGCCGGTTTGGGAGTAGGAGGATGTATATCATTTTGTCAGAAATATCTGCCACTTATCCAGCTTTTACTATTATGTCAGTCCCTGTGCCATGTGTGTTACTTCCATTAACCCATTTAGAGCTCAGACGACCCTAGAAGGAAGGTAATTATCCCTGTGGGACAAATGAAGACACAGGCACCGCGCTTGCCCAGAAGGAGCGAAGCCAGGATTTGAACGCTCTCATTTTCTCTGTGTCTCTGGCTCTGGGTTTATCTCCAGGTTTCGGCGCTTCTTTTCCCTATTTCTGCCACTGTTTGAAGGGTCAAGCTCCAGGTCTGTCTGAATCCAAACGCTATAGGTTTTTTCTTTTTTTTTTTTTAAAGAGTATATTATATATAGCATATATATTCTTATCTATATAATATTGATTAAACCATTAACAGTAAGCAGCTATAATTTGCTAAGCGTTTGTGTCTCTGACACTGCACCACACTGTGCTCTGCCCGTGTGTACTTATTCAATCCCAGAAGTCTTGCTCAGGAAGTCACAAAGCCAGGAACTGGCAGAGCCGGGATCTTAACTCGGACAATAAGCTTCCACGATTTTAATTCTTTCCTTTTGACCCACCCCCAGGAAGCAGAACTCTAGGGGGTGAGGGGAGTCAGTCCCTTCCTAGAAACCAGAGGCCACTTCTGGGGGTGGCATCAACTCACTCCCAAGCTGCAGACCTGCAGCCCCACCCACAGGCAGGATGGGGAGAGGGGTGGGGACTGTCCTGTCTGGCTGCAGGAGGGAAGAAACTTCAGTGCAGCTGGGAGGTACAGAAGGGGGCAGGCTGGGTGGAGGGTGGAGGGAGCCAGCGATCACCCCCATCCCCTCCTTTCTGGCTGGTGGGGGCGGACAGGGGCCTCCAATCCTGCTCTGCCTGAAGGACATTCCGTCCTGTCCTGTTCTGGTTCTGTTCCAGCCCTGTTTGTCTTCCTGCCCGGAGGTTGGGGGTGGGTGGGCCCCCACTGAGCTGCCCTCCCCCCCGCAGAAGGAACAGGGGTTGGGAACAGGGACAGGCGTGGGGCCGGCCCCCACCTCCTGGGCAGCTGAGCTCTGTAATCTTCTCTGTGGCAGGCTTCTCCCTCCTCCAAGGAGCCAGCTGGTGGCTGCAGTGGACCTTCCCGCTCCCAGCCTGTTCTCTGACAGGAAATGTGGGCCTCTAGCTGGCTTCGCTAACTCCTGGGTCTCTGGCCTTTCCCATTCAACAGAGTGGGGGCTAATTCCTCTGGTTCAAGGTTCCAATTTCGACTCCATTGCTAATTAGCTGTGTGGCTTTGGACAAGTTGCACAGCCTCCCTGAGCATTATAACCACCAACCTCACAGGGTTAAATGAGTTAATATGAGTTAATATATGTCAAGGGCTTAGAAGAGGACCTAGCAGTCGATTAGTGCTCTATAAAGGTTACTGCCCCCCGCCCCCATGTCCGCATCAGGGGCGGAAGGCTTAGGGGCCTCTTGGAAACCAAAGAAACTGGGGGTTTCAGTGGTAACCCCATGGTCTCGTGTGTGCAGTTACATACATGAGTTTCACACAAGCACCTTGGGAAGACTAACGAATAGCAATAGTAATAGTAACGGTAGCTTTAGTGTACTGAACGATCATGGAGCTCAAGACCCCATTAAACCCTTTCCACAACCCTGTGCAGCAGGCCAGTGGCATCCCGCGCCCTCCGCCAACGCCCACCGATGCTCAGGGCTTCTCAGTTAGTCTGACCAGGTATCTACCAGCATTTCCCCCATCTTCCTCCCAAGCAAGCAAGCTCAGCGAGGTGATGGAACTTGCCCGAGGACACGCAGCTTTTCGCCAGCAGCGCCAAAAACCAGGTCTGTCTAGTTCTACCCAGAACTCGGACTGACTCGGGACGGAGTTTATTGCATACCACCAGGGGGTCCTGCCAAGGGATCTGTTCCCTCACTGCTCTCCATCTTGATGTGGCGCGGGGGTGGGAGGGAGGGAGGCATGACCCCTATTTTTCCAGGATGTAAAACAAGCTCAGAGAGGCGGTCACTGGCACCAGGCCACACAGCCCGGAAGCGGGTGAGCTGGGATGTGAACCCTGACATTAGGTGCCTGTGCTCTAAAATGCCGTGCCTCGGTGGGTGTGCCCACCCAAGGGGCCCCTGTCCTGCCTCTCCTTTGCCCAGTAGCCTCAGACCCTTCCCATTGTCCTACCCCTTTGCTTCCAGATTGCCCCAGCTGGACAGTCTCCCCAGCTGGCCCTGTGCCCAGTCCTGGCCCAGCCCCCTGGCATTTTGCCCAGCTTGGGACGTGCAGCTGGAACCCTGCCACCCTTCCTCTGTGTTCCAGCAGAGAACAGGGGGTGTGGCCAGGGCCGGGAGGCCCCAGAGTGAGGCCCGAAAATGGGGACTGGGGCCCGATGCCCTCCTCCCCCAACCAGGAGAGGGAGAAGCCCACTACCTCCCTGTCCAGAACAACTGACCACCCATGAGCAGAGGCCCGGAGAAAGTGGGGAGACCCTGGCCCACACTCAGAGCTGCTCCTGGCCTCTCTTCTGACATCAGCTGGGTATTATATCAGGGGCCTTGTAAAAAGCGTAGCGGATTGGGGGCGCTGTACCTGGGCAGGGATTCCTCTTGGCATTACCCAGGTGGCCTGAGAGGCCAGGTGGCCATAAAGGCCAGAGGCAGGGTTTGGATTTGAGAAGAGATTTTGGGTGGGGGCTAGTGTGAGCCTCTCTGCTCCCTGATTTGCTCATTCCCCAGGACATGGCATCCAGCACGGGGTGCCCATACCAAAAGTCCTATCTTCTATGGGGACCCTCTAACCTAGGGGTCACCTGGGGCCCTGCGCCCAACAGGAACATTCTAAGAACATTTCTAACTGGGGCGGGATGGCAATAAACCCTAGCTGGAAGAAAAGAAGGGGCGAGGGGATGTGGGGGGCCCACTCACCATCGCCCAGGCCCCCCTTTGGCCCAAGTGACATCCTAGGGGTGCAGGAGGGGATGGAGTGTGGCCGAGATCCGGGTGCGAGTTATAAGTGGGTGGTGCATGGTGCTCGGATGACACTACAGGAAAGGGCTGGCCTTGGGTAGAGGTGGGGAGCACCCCAGCTTAGCGAAGAGGGGCCCCTACCCAGCCAGGAGGGGGCGCTGGGAGGGGCTGGGCCTGGGGTGGCCCAGAAGCGATGGGATGGAGTTCCCTGGTGGGCTCCGAGCCAGAGACGGAAATAGAACTGGAGAGGGCAGGTTGGGGGGTGTGACGGATCCAATCAGACCTTTGAAGCCAGGGAGGAGGGGAGGGGGTGAGGCTTCCCGGACGCCTCAGATTGGACAGGGAAAACCAAGGGTCTGGGACATTTTCCGGGGCCCTCATGAAAACACGACCAGATAGGACCCTTGGGGGTGGAGCCAGAGCACAGGTTCCGCGCGGCGGTCAGCAATCTGCACCTGGCCGGAGCCGAACGCCCACCCCCACCCTCCGCCCAGGATGGCCCTGCTGGGCACGGCGGCAGGGGCGCTCCCATCACAGCTCTCTTCACGGGGTCTTCCCAAAATAAGGCTCGAGCGCCCCCGTCCCCATGGTCACAGAGGCTGGGCGGGGCGGAGGAGTGGGAGAAGGCGCTAACTTCGGCAAGCGGGTCAGGCTGTTTCCTTGTTATTCAAGGAGGAGACCCTACCTTCCGAAAAGATACAGAAAGGTCCCCGGGGAGGGTCCCAGGTAGCTTCTGGAAGAGAATCCCCTCTGCCTATTTCTAGGGCACCTAAGTTTGGAAGACAGAGTGAGGGAGCGTCCAGTGAAAGGGGATCTCTCTTCTCTTGCACTCAGGAGCTGACTCCCCATTCCCAGGTGTCCCTATATCTGGGAAGGCTCAATTTGTGGGTAGCTATCCCACATCTCATTAGGATTTCAGGAGTCTGGCGGCAAAGCACAACCTCAATTCTGGGGGTTCAGAGACCAGAGGGTCAATATGTGGAGGGAAAACGCCGCCCCAGAAGCCCAGAAACTGCTCAAGTGCAACATACCCCCAACCAGGCGGGGAGCTGAAGCCGGAGAAATCCGGGGATCACGACTCTGAAGTGGCAACTGGCTAGAGGGGCGGGGCAGCCGGGGACTTGGGGAAACCCACTCCCGGGCAACCCCCTAGGGTGGAGAACGCGGCGGGGACTTGCCTCCAACCGCGCGTCCCGGGGCGTCCTTGCGCTGCGCCCACGCATGCCCACCCGGCTCAGGGGTCCCCGAAGAAGAGCCCCCCAATTCTCATCATTCTTGCCCCGGAACCCCAGTACCTTGCGCGCTGAAGCCCCAGCGCCATGGCTCGCGCGTCGCGGCTCGGGAGCCCTTGCAGGCCCCTAGCCCCCTCCCCTGCCCGGAGCGCCCCCTCCCCAGCTCCGCCCCCGCTGCGTTATTGGCTGCGCTGCGCCCCGCCCACGGCTCTGATTGGCCGACCAGTCTGTCACTTCCGAGAAAGAGCCCGGACTAGAGACCGAGATTGGTAAGGCGGAGGGGGCACGGCGTGGAACACACACACACACACACACACACACACACACACACACAGCCACGCCCCCTGCTGCCTACTTTCTCCGCACTGTCGCCTGCCTCGCCCAGCCTCTCTCGCGACGTCTGACACCAACCCTCTTCTGACCCACCCAGTTAACCGAGCCCCGAGCCTCCAGCCCCCACCCGCCGTCGGGCCCCTCCGACCTCCAATCCCACCCCCTCCAGTTGTCAGCTCTGTCTCCTCCGTCTCCCCTGCCTTATCCACCGAGTCCCTCGCTTCTCTTCGCCACCCCCACCTCTGGACCCCACCATCCCCTCTCCGTCCCCAGCAGCGATCTTCTGTCCTCCTGTCCCCACCCCTCCAGTCTGGCACCGTCTCTGCCTCCTTGCCTTTCAAACTCCCTTTTCAACCACACCCACATTCAAAAAGAGCAGAGAAATGGTCTCTTTCTACTAGTGAAGTAAGGAGGGCGTACCCAGTGGCCAGGGGTGGTGACAGCATTATGATCGGATAGGCGCAGGGTGTGTGTGTGTGTGTGTGTGTGTGTGTGTGTGTGTGTGTGTGTGTCCACGGGGCGCTAATCCACAGCCGAC
>NW_011888919.1:720278-725684 GCF_000151845.1 Pteropus vampyrus
GGAGCGGCTGCAAACACAGATGAAATTTTGCACGTTTGATCACCGCTCACCTCCTGCTGTGCGGCCCGGTTCCTAACTGACCACGGACTGGTACCAGTCAATGGCCCAAGGGTTGGGGACTCCTGTGTTTAGTTTACAAAACAAACAACCCTGTCTATGGCCATGCCACCCTGAACAAGCCTGATTCTGTCTGATCTCGGAAGATAAGCAATGTCAGGCCTGGTTAGTACTTGGATGGGAGACCACCTAGGAAGACCAGGTGTTGTAGGAGTAAAAAATAAAAAATAAGAGATTGTAAGCTGACAAGGTCCTTGCGATCTGTGAGGTCAAGCAAGGGTTGCCTTGTCTAAAAATAAAACAAAACAAAACAAAACACCCTGATGGGAAGATTTATCTTGCTCATGAACGTAAATCTAGGCAAGGCTCAGTGAGGACAGCTCATCTCTGCTCCACGTGGCATCAGCTGGAGCAGCTTAAAGGCCGTGTGCCGGAATGATCTGAAGCTTCCTCACCCACCTGCCTGGCAGTTGAAGCTGTCTGTCAGCCTCACCTGGAGGCTGTGGCTCGAATATCTACATGTCACCTTTCCATATGGCTGATTAGGCTTCCTCACATCATGTCAGCTGGATCCCGAGGAAAAGAGAGAGGGTGCAGGGTTACAGGCAGAAGCCGCGTCTCCTTTGTGACCTAGCCTTGGAAGTCATACAGTGTCATTTCCATCCCATTTGTTACATAAAAGGCAATAGCAAAGCCCTGACCAGCTTCCTCCCACTCTGCCTATGAGCAGCACTGTGGAGGTGGAGTTGACTGGCCTTGGGATACTGGAAAAAAAATGTTTGTCTTGTCAACAGGGAACTAGAGTTTGGCAACAAAATCCCATACCTGTGCTCACAGCCAATTCTGATAAGCTTTCACTATCTCTGGTTACTTTCTCCTGTACATCTGCTCAGCTGCTGATGTTCACCTTTGTGTGACTCACCCTCCCTACTGCCCACGACTGGGAGAAATCGCTCCAAACCTCTCTGCAGCTACCTCTAGTGATCTGATTTTATCTCTACTCTCCCTTCCCCTGACTCTGACGCTTCACACTACGGGTTTATAAAGGCCAGCTGGCATTCTTGGAACACTGCCAGGGGCTGAAAATCCCTCCAAACCGAAGCCAAGGCCAACCTGGAGTCAGGTGATGGAAACAAACAGCGTGAATCCTGAGCAGTGTGCCCGGGGTCTGTGCCAAGCGCTGTACTGAGCCCTTTGCACACTGGCTCTTTTTGAAACCGTGACAGCCCCAGTGGTGACCGCCATTATTTTCCTGTAGTGGAGCAGTTACAATCCCTGGCTCTGGAAAGAGCCTGCCTGCATTCAGATCTTGCCAGTTTTCTGAACTTGGGCAAGTTACTTCACTTCTCTGTGACTTGGAGAGTCGTTTCTGAAAAATTCATTCGATAAAAAATAATCTCCCCTGTGATAGGTTGGATTATTACTTCCGAATCTCCACTCCCTCCATGTTATAGAACTATACATCCGTGACTTTTTCATGTGACTTTAGAGACGCTCCTGAGTCAGCCGAATACATCCCCAGCCCATTGATGTTGGCCTTGGTCATGTGACTTCCTTTGGCCAATGAGATGGGAAAGACACTTTTCATCGTGTGTGTGTGTGTGTGTGTGAGCACACACACGCAAAAGAAACACCCAAACTTCATGTGCCCCCTGAAGGAAGGATGCAGCACCTATGCAATATTTTCACCAGAATAACTAAACCCGAAATTGATTAAGCTTCCAGATGTAACTATAGTTTACAAGAAATACAGTGAACAGAGGAACAAGTTAAATGACACCATAAAAACACAGTCAGCCAGAGATAGACTGTAGGAAACTCTAGACCAGCATCGTCCAATAGAACATTCTATGATGATTCAAATGTTCTGTATCTGTGCTGGCCTGTATGGTGGTCACTGGCCACGAGTGCCTATTGAGCACTTGAAATGTGCTTATCGTGATCGAGGACTCAGCTATTTTTCTTTTTCTATTGAGGTGAAATTCACATCACATAAAATTAAGCGTTTTAAAGTGTATGAGTCAGTAACATTTAGTACATCCGTGATATTGTGCAACTGCCACCTGTATCTAGTTCCAAAACATTTTCTTCACTCCAAAAGAAAACCCAGGTCACTCCCTATCCCTTCAGCTTCTGGCAACCACCAACCTACTTTTTGTCTCTATGGATTACCTATTTTATATTTCATATAAATGGAATCATACAATAAGTGACCTTTTGTGCTTGGCTTCTTGCACTCAGCATAACGTTTGCAAATTCATGCAATCAACTACCTTGTAGCAAGGATCAGTACTTCATTTCTTTCTGTGGCTGAATATTATTCCATTGCATGGACCGATCACGGTTTGTTTATCCTTTCATTGGTTGACAGACGTTTGGGTTGTTTCCACCTTTCAGTTATTGTGAACGATGCTGCTACGGACATTCGTGTACAAGCGTTTGTTGGAACACTTGTTTTTGGTTCTTGGGGGTGCATGCCTAGGAGTGGAATTGCTTTTTGAGCTGCCAGACTGTTTCCACAGAGGCTGAATGATTTTATATTCCCACCAGCAATGAATGAGTGTTCCCTAGAATTAAGTGTCCACAGGTCAATCTACCCCCCTCTCCTCCATTCATGGGACCAGGAGTTACAGAACGTACAGAACTTCTCAGCCTTGTGGGATTAAAGTGTCTCTACCTCTTTCCTCCTCTTTGAATTGATCATAAAAGGCCGCCTTCTGTCCTTCCAGTTTACTGAGTGCCTGCTCTTGAAGGATGGCGGTGTGTCCCAGGAATTGGGGGAGGGGATTGTCCCATCACAATTGGGACAGGCTAGTAGTTAAGAACACATGTTTTGGAGATTGGAAGACTTTGGTCAACTCCAGGCTCTGCCATTTACATGTCGTATGACTCTGGGAAAGTCACGTGGTGTCTTGATGACTCAGTTCCCCTCATCTGTACGGTAGGTATCATCATAGTCCCCTCATCATAGAGACCATGGTATAGATTTAATTAGGTCAGGCATGTGAGTGTTTAGCACAGCACCTGTCACCTGGTGAGTCTGAAATATTGTCATTCATTCATTCATTCATTCACTTTCTCATTCGTTGGAGCATTTATGATGCTTCTATCCTCTGTCCGATGGAGGGGACACAGAACTTCATCAGAACCGCCTCTGTGGGCTAAGGGATCCCAGCCTAGAGGGTGGACAGACAAGGCTCAGACAGGCACTTTGACTACCCATATGTCCACATGCGTACATGTCCATGTGTGTATCGATGTCACACACAGGTGTCACATATCAGGCTGCCGTTAGCACACAAGTCAATATCAACCCCCGTGGATTCTGACAGTACACGTGTCGGGGCACACCATAATATCAAGCAGGCCGCCTTGGCGTTAGCATGCTGTTAACCCTGGCACCTGGATGCCTTTCAGAGCACACACTGATAGTGACACAGGTGTCTGTCTGGGTTCTGTAAATAAAGGCACTTGTCATCAATAAAACACCCTGAAGCTCGAAGTCATGTCTATGTAAAACACATGCATGGCATGGTTCCCCGTGCCGTTACCGAGGTAAATGCTGACATTGGCGCTGCCCTAGACAGCGGCTTGTCGGATTCTGCGGCCCAGGTTCCCAGCTCGCGTCCTCAGCGCTTTGGCTCCCCCTGTAGGGGAATCTCTCACTCGGCTGCGGGAGGCCCCGCCCCTCGCTCGAGCTGAGTGAACGGGTCTCCGTACCTGCTGCCGCCTGGGGCAGGTGTACGCACATCTGTCGGCTTCTGGCAACTGGAGGCCGAGCCAGGGACTCCTGGCTTCTTGCCATGCGCTGCGCAGCCCTGACGTGGAGGGGTTTCCTGAGTCCTGCCGCGGTTTGCGTTGTGCAGGAAGAATCTGCTAAAGATCATCAGTCACCGATCATCGATCAGAGGCTACAGCTGCTCCCATTTTACATAAAGACAGCAAGAATTTTGCACCCTAAACAGTCTCTTAATTTTCCAGGAAAGCAGCGACATACGACTCAAAGGGAGAATGCCACTCTGTTTGGGGCAGAAGTTGGTACTGGGAGACGTTCACGGTGTCAGAGGATTGTATCACCACCGTCTCTGCTCCTCATGGTATTTGAATCCCACACAATCCAGCAGGTCACGCTGTTTTGGCTTCTCTCCTAATCTACATAGACACCCGAATGTTCTCATTTAGCCCTTATTTCCACTTGTCAACTATAAATGGAAATAGACGTTTGACTGAATATTGTCTTATTCACCTTAAATCTCAACTTATAATTTATTACAAGCAAGAACACCTGGCTCTGTTCTGTCTGTGAGCATCGACCTCATGGAACACCTCTTCTTTATTATAAATTATCGCCTCAGCATCAGGCACCCACAAGTTCAAGACTCAAATAATGTAAAGGAGAGATGGTTGTCTAACTTACCTGACCTGACACGGGCTGTTTTAGTCATCTTCATTTACCCCACTGTGCTGTGAATAGCCCACATTTCACTGCTGAAATATCAATGTGTTTTATTCCAGGAGCCATCTTGAAGCCAGCTGGGCTGTAACATCCTATATGCCACACACACACACGCCACCTTTTTATAGATCCAAACACCTCCTCCGTGCTTAGACACCCACGTCTGGTAAAGGACTGTAGACTATTTTTGTTTTGCTTCTTCTCTATATCACAGAGAATGTGTTACCATGACTTCTAAATTAGAGTTTATTTATACACAGGTACAGGTGGGTTATACTGAGTATAAACTTTATTTCATGATACTAAAAGGAATATTGTAAAAGATTTATTATTTTTTAAAATGTGGGGTACTGGATTGACTAGAGTTGAGAACAGAAAGTCTAAGCCTAGGGTTCCCAAGTATGACCTGCCAGCCCCTGTGGGTCTCTGAGATGCTTTCATGGGGTCCACAAGGTCAAAACTCTTCTCATAATAATACCAAGAGGTTATTTGCCTTTTTCTTTTTTTTTTTTCAGTGTAAAGTGAAGTTTTCCAGAGGCCACATGATGTGTGTTGATGTCAATTGCTCTAATATTAAAATCAGACGGATTTGTTATTGCTATTTTAAATGACTAAATAAATAAAACTTTATTTAGTCATTTAAAATAGCAATAACAAATCCGTCTGATTTTAAAAATTAAAATCAATTTAATTTTAAAAATTAAAACTTTTCTCAGTCTAAATTTATATAAGGTTAATATGAATAGCTATCTCGTGGTACTGGTGCGATGCCCTACTGGCGAGAAGAGCCAATAGATTAATTTTCAGGCATGTGAGCCATTTGTTAAACCTTCGAAGTGAGCCACAGAATCACTATTGCATGGGATTACTTATCCTTCAGAGAGCTGATTTAC
>NW_011888919.1:726634-731699 GCF_000151845.1 Pteropus vampyrus
TCTATTGTATTCATTGGGTTATAATCTATTACTATTATTTTGATTCTCTAATTGTCCAAGATTTGATGAGTGGGAGCCCCTACCAGTTGTTTCCTGTGTCTTTTTTTTTTTTTAATAGATCTTGTTTTGTAGAGAGGTTTTCTGGTCACAGCAAAGTCGAGCAGCAAGTACAGAGTTCATATATATCTCTTGCCCCACACGTGTCCAACCGGCCCCACTATCAACCTCCTGAGTTGTTTGTTTTCTTACTGTTACCGAACCGAAGAGGGTCTCATCACACAGCAGAGTCCGGCACTGAGCTCCGAGTTCTGCTGTGGAGATGCTGAAGCAGTTTATTAACAGGGCACTAAGCCAGGGGAGGAGCGAGCTAGCACTGGGAACCCGAATTCCCCGATGGTTTTTGATCAGGCATTTTTAAAGGCAGAGGTTGAAGGTTAGGGTTCAGGGGTCATGGGCAAAGCGGATTGGTTAGTTATTATGTAAATGTCAGTGGTTTTCCTTAGAAACTGATTAATTCCTCCCCCTGTCAGGTGATCTCAATGGGTAGAAGAACCAAGATTCTGCAAAATCTCTCGTATTGTGTGTCAGTGATATTATCTTTGAAACAAAAGGCAGAAACTAGACATCTTGTTATGGTTTAAGTTATTATTGTCTTGTGCTTAACCAGCTACATTTTTCTATTATCTCTAGGAAATTGTACTTTTAAACATTTTTCCTGGGACTTTCTTTACAGGCAGGCCTTCGGCACATGACTACTATATTTTATAAATCTTTGACTATGAGTGACTAGCACACTTTCTTAACCTTTGACTCTAAGCTACGTGACAACCAAAACAACTGAAACATTTAGTTAAAGCCCATACCGACATCACTAGACTCTGCGATCTAACACCTAACATGTTTACTATTGACTGTCGCTTTCATTATTGTTCAGTTTTGAGTTCTTTATATTTTTTGGATAACGGTCCTTAATCTCCCTTCTGAAAGCCGGAGAACTGGAGAAGCCAGTGGTATAATAAGTTTAAGTTTGAAAGCCTGAGGATCAGGAACTCGGATGTCCCAGCATAGGATAGGAGAAGATGTACATCCCAGCTCAAGAAGAGAAAGAGGGAATTAATTCATCCTTCTTCTGCCTTTCTGTTCTATTCCAGCTCTCAAGGGATTGGGTGATGTCTACCTACATTGCTGAGGGCGGATCTCTTTACTCAGTCTACTTATTCAAATGCTAATTAATCTCTTCTAGAAACACCCTCACAGCCACACCCAGAAATAATGTTTCACCAGGTATGTGAGCATCCCTTATACTACTCAAGCTGACATATAAAAATAAACATCACATTTTCCCTTTGCCCAGAATATCCGTGTTTTTCTAAAATGGACTTATATCCCATCAACCCACATGGTCAATCTAAGCCTTGAAATTTTGCCCATAAAATTTCTGTAAATTCTTCAGACGTGTTCCACTTGGCTCCACAGGAAGTATGAGCAATAAGTGGACTTTAGTGCTCGTAAGAATGGCAGGTCTGTCTTGTCTCCTATCTGCCTACTAGATTTTCCTATGGAACGTATGAATGGAGATAAAGAAGGAGAGAGTGATGTCCACTAAGCTTTAACAGAACAACTTCATTCATTTGGATTCACCGTTGAGCTGTGCCTCCATCAACCACAAAGTCACTTCATCGCGGGCATCTGTGGCCTCATTTCCATGAGCTAATGCAGACCCCGTGTAGGAGCCCTGATTTTGGGGTGGGGATGGTGCACAGTCCTGGAGAATCTGGGTGGAGGAGGAACCATGAACCTGGGCTCTGGTTACATGAACAGAGCTGTTCATGTAACTCTCATTTGAAAGGTGTGATTGAGACCTTTCTTCCCACAGTCACCTCCAGGGCATATTAGAGACAACTGTCAGGGGCTTGAAGTGTTCTTGACTAGTGCATTTATGGGTCCCCAGAGCCTTGTACAAGACCACAGCAGAGGCAATCTCAGGGAGGTTGTATGACGATAAACTTCTAGGCTGGAGAGATGAGTCGATTTACTAGGGAGGAGGGTGATTGTGGTGGAGATCACAGAAGGGGAGACTGTGGCTGCGCTGGTTCTCAATTCTCAATCCAAATTCCCACAATTCAAACAATGTTGAGCCTCTCAAAACATCTCGCTTGACTGCATGATGAAATTACTTTTGCTGACTGACCATGAATGAACTAGGAGACCTTGATGAAATTAAAAATGGCCAAGTTTTATTCAAGGGTCTTAGGATTTGTAAATCTAAAATGCTACCAGGTAACACCTGGAGTTTTCAAAAAAAAAAAAAAAAGAAATCAGAATTCTTATATTAAGAAGTATATTCTTGATTGTTCAATCGGTCCTCCATCCTTAGCTTCTGGATTGGTTCCAGATGTCCAGTGGCCCGGATAATTGATATCAGGTGGTCTGGACATGTGAACATTCTTTCCTAAGTTCTTCATTCTTTCCTAAGTCCTTCGAACAGTGATCTATAGGAATTTATATATCTCCAGGCATGCACAACTGAAAAGTTCAAAAATTTAACTCATCAGGCTAAAGTAAAATAAAATCTATTCCTCAGGCGTCAGCCCATTTGGTCTGAACCAGTGTGTCCGCTTGACGACACAGACTCCATTTTAAGTCAGATTAGCTATACTTGTTTTCTTCACTCATTTCTCACTTTCGTACATTGGTGTGGAATGTGTATGCAAATTAAGTTCTTCATTAAAAAGTCCTCTACGTAAACTCCAAAGTAAAGACAGACGATTGTTACTTTATTTTTCTTGTAAAACACCGCATAATATTCCCCTGATGGATGTCTTACCAAATATTGTAAAATATGTCGTAATCCTGGATGGGAAGAACTTCTTATGTTTTAAAACACTACAAGATATAAAAACATACAGGGTGTCATTCCAACCAGTTGTTCATAGAATTTGAAAGTTAGATTATGAATTTTCTGGAAAAAAAATATTCTCAGACAGGCAAAAAAGGTAAGACTGGGAAAATAGACAAAATTACTTGCAATGTTAATTTTAAATCAAACCACGGTGTACATCTGTGTCGATTAGAAGCAGTAAAGTACGTGGATGTATATCAGGTGAGCCGAAGCAAAATAAAAAGCTGGTCAATTCATAGTTGTACATATTGTGTAGCGAAGATAAAATTTCAAATCGATGCAAGTAAATGGAATATTTTAAAATAACACCTTACACAGGGCTATTAATTTGAAGTAAAATAGTTAGAGGCCAACTTCACAGCATTCATAAGACTATAAAGTGATCTGGGGTAGAATGATAAATATAAAAAAAAGCTACAAAATTATTAGAAGAAAATTTAGGGGAATATGTTTAAGGAAGTTGGTAAAGTGTCTTATAAAGGCATATATGAAAAAGGTTTATGAATCAGATTCTATTCAAATAAAATCTTCATATTTTTGTGTGTGAGACTAAGCAAATGATAATGTAAATTGACGTGTTGTGAGGTACCATGGTTTTCTTTGTGGAATAATGAAGTCGGAAATATGGATGTCCATTCCGGGACAGTGGATGAGAACTGGAGATGCCAGCCTGGGAAACCCACTGATTTCTCAAGACCATCCCCCACCCAAAGGAACCAGAAAGAAATCGCTGACTTGAGGCCTGGGTAAGTAAAAAGGCCAAATGAGTCTGGCATGTATTATTGATACAGAGAGTGAAGATGTTCTCAAATAGAGATAGGATCGCAAGAAGACAAACAAGCCAGCACAAATAGGATCTTTGTATACCAATTTGGGAAAATTGGAGCACCCTAAAAATGTCCTGTGAAAAATGGATTGCCTCCATTTTGATAATAAAAAGGGAGAAGGGGAAAGGAACACTTTGGCTACTGAGAGGAACATAAGCTATATAAGTACAAAAAAATAAAAATAATAAAAAATAATAAAAAAATAATTAAAAAAAGTAAATTAAAATCATATAATGTGATAAGTGTCGCCACAACGGCAATCACATTACAACATATAATTTTATTAAAGTAACATTTGTAGACCTTAAATTTACAAAATGTTATATATCAAATACATTCGATTAAAAAAAAACAGAAAATTAACGTTCGGCAAGCACCTAGAAAAACTGATTCAATAATTCCTTTTTACTTTTGAAAGGAGAAATTCATCAGTTTCTAATGTAATTTTCCAAAACCAAAAGTCTAAGTTCTTGCCTTCTATTGGTTGACATTTTGAATATACTGTCAAGTGTAGAGAGCAATTTTCTGTTGAGCGGAGTTACCGGGGACAAAGTTAAAATACTCGGGTGGTAATGAGGTGTGAAACCACGCCCCTTCTCCCAGCATGCCCCGCCCGACCACGGCAGGGCCCGCCCCTTCCCTCCGATGACCCGCCCCTTCCCCCTCATCGGTCCCGCCCACTAGTATTTAAACCCACCCCGTCCTGGCTCGGCGCACAGCGTCTCCGAGGAGATCCGCGACTGGACGGTTTCGTCTGCGGTGCTCGTGCCTGTTGCTTACAGCGTCCTGCGACCTGGAAGCGAAATTCGAGGACAGGACAGAACACTTGGTAAGTGGTCTTCATTTTGTCTGCCTCGTTGATTTGCGCGTTTGTTTGAAGGACACGCTCCCATACCGCACACACACAATCACGCTACCTCCATTGCTGTAGTCGAAAGAGGGGGCAGGGTGTCCTGGGAGCGGCAGGGTTCTCAGCCATGGCTGCACCTGAGGACAGGGGGGTCATGTCGGGCCCCTCCCGTGAGGGCTCCCGGAGCCCTGACTCCTCAAACTCCATGCCAAGCTCACTGAGCTTCTTACTCACCCCTCCAAACAACTCAGCCCTAGGCGGCCTCTCCTCACAAGGGGCCCAGAGCTATTTTCCGTCCTCCCCCGGGATGATGCCAGCTTCACCTCCACCACACAACTTCACATTTCTCTCTCCAGATCAGGCCGGCCTGTCACCAGAGTCGCTTAGCTCTACCCCGACTCCCCGCCGGCGGTCTTCAGAGTCAACCTGCCCAGAAACAATATACCATATGTTTGTACTGTCATCACCTAGTCCTTCACCACGGGA
>NW_011888919.1:733049-733462 GCF_000151845.1 Pteropus vampyrus
ACTGTCATCACCTAGTCCTTCACCACGGGATCTTAGAGACTCTCCCGTGTCACCCAGCTACTCCCCCACCATCCCCAGGTTCCCGCGAGAGTCCACCCATCCTCCACAGGAAACACCTAGTAACTCACAGACCTCACCGGGTTCCTCCCCAAGGTCTCCCATGTCCCCACCCCTTGTCCTCAGAGAATCTCCTGTGTCACCCAGCTACTCCCCCACCATCCCCAGGTTCCTGCGAGAATCCGCGCATCCCCCACAGGAAACACCTACAAACTCGCCAGGTTCCCCCACAAGGTCTCCCATGACCCCACCCCTTGTCCTCAGAGAATCTCCCGTGTCACCCAGCTACTCCCCCACCATCCCCAGGTTCCTGCGAGAATCCGCGCATCCTCCACAGGAAACACCTACAAACTCGC
>NW_011888919.1:734700-736157 GCF_000151845.1 Pteropus vampyrus
CTGTGTCACCCAGCTACTCCCCCACCATCCCCAGGTTCCTGCGAGAGTCCGCCCATCCCCCACAGGAAGCACCGGGTAACTCGCAGACCTCAGGGTTTTACTCTCGCGTTTACATCGCGTTGTCTCCCAGACATCCTCCAGCGTTCCCATACTCATCTTCTTTCACAGTCGGGCATACCCAGGGCCTCACGGCTACTGTCCATTGTCCTTTTACCCCAACACGTACAGGCCAAGGTAGGGGCCAACATGAACCAGGGTCTTGTTTACTTCTCCACGTCTCTGGTCATAGTCACACAACCAGCTGCAGGAGAGACCCTCCTGCGTCCGGCCCTCACCCACACCCCTGCCCTTCTACTTGCTATTGCCACACGCTCGCTCTCAGGAGAGACACTTCGAATGGCCGACTTCACCGCCCTGGCCATTGTCACCCCTCAGCTGTGCATCGTGAGCCTCCTGCCTGCCGACGACCCTGCTGCTGGCGACCACGCCAGCGCGACCCCCCAGCTTGCCTGCGTCCTTGTGGGCGACATTGCAGACGACGGTGACCCCATGTCTCCCCGGTGCTTCACTGCTAGAGGGACCCCCTAGCTTATATATGACCCTTCTGGTAGAAAAAAAAGGTGATAAATAATCACCCTGTCCCTTCCCCCTTCACACGACTTCTCAGCCTCCCAGCGTCTCGCCATTTGAAACCACCTCCCTCCGCATTCGGCTTTCCGCTGTCCGGCCGCGGGCCCTTCCACTCTCTGCTCTCCCCCTGCCCTGGCCCCTCTCCGATGTGGTCCATCACCGCCTCCGTGCCCGGCCCGAGGCTAGGCCTTTTCTCTCTATTCCAGGGAATAGAGGTCTCTGCGTGCCGGTCCCTCCGTCTCCGCTGTTCCTCTCTCTCCGTCCGCGTCTGCATCTCTACTCTCGTCCTTTCTGTTCCCACACATCGTCTCTATGAATCTTCCTAAGTCCCCCTTTCTTCGTTTTATAGCCCTGTCTTCTCTTTTCTCACTCGCTACTGTCTCTTTCATCATTTTACTCCTGCCTTTCTACCCTTCCAGGGTCCCTTTCTCCTCCCTATCCTCTCTCCCTCCATCTTTCCTCCCATTTGTCACACACCCGTTTCGTGCCCCATCTCTTATAGTTTCCCATTCTCTGAGTCCCACCCCTCGTTCCTTCTGTTAGACCCATTATCTGATTCCCTTCCTGAAACCATGACCTTGAGCCTTCCCAACCAACGTATATCTTTCTGCCTCTTTCCTTTCTTCTTCTTCATTTTTTTTTTGGTAGCAGCTTTATTTATTTTTTTTTAAAGATTTTTATTAAAATATAGCTAACGTACAGTACTGCATTTTTCGGATATACACCATTGGTATTCGACATTTATATACCTAAAGTAGTGATCACCATGATAAGTCCAGACAGCAACCATCTGACACCGTCCGACGCTATCAAGCATTATTGACTAA
>NW_011888919.1:736207-743179 GCF_000151845.1 Pteropus vampyrus
CCTCTCTCCCTCCATCTTTCCTCCCATTTGTCACACACCCGTTTCGTGCCCCATCTCTTATAGTTTCCCATTCTCTGAGTCCCACCCCTCGTTCCTTCTGTTAGACCCATTATCTGATTCCCTTCCTGAAACCATGACCTTGAGCCTTCCCAACCAACGTATATCTTTCTGCCTCTTTCCTTTCTTCATTTTTTTTTTGGTAGCAGCTTTATTTTTTTTTTTAAGATCTTTATTAAAATATAGCTAACGTACAGTACTGCATTTTTCGGATATACACCATTGGTATTCGACATTTATATACCTAAAGTAGTGATCACCATGATAAGTCCAGACAGCAACCATCTGACACCGTCCGACGCTATCAAGCATTATTGACTAAACTCCTTACGCCGTACACCACGAACCCATGACTTATTCATTTCATACATGGAAATTTGAACCTCTTGTTCCACTTCATTTTTTCTCCCCTTTAAAAAAATTTTAATTTCAATTTTCATTCAACATTATTTTATATTAGTTTCAGGTGTACGGCTTAGTGGTTAGACATTTGTAGAATTTACGAAGCGATCCCCCTGACTAGTCTGGTACCCACCTGGCACTACCAACCCCAAGCTCGTCTGCTCTGAGTACCAACCCTACTGTGCTCTACCCTGGATTCTTTCTGTCCCCCACCCCGAGCTTTACTCTCCACCCAACTTTCTGCCCTGTCTCCTTTATCCTCTCAGCTCTAGCTGTCTTTCCTGCTACACCCTCTCCCCACTGAAACCCCATATATAAATTACAGTTCATTGCTAAAATTCCTGAGGGTTAAAAATCTCTATTATCCAGACCCTGGCTGATGCTGATATCACCACCATGGAATGAACGTGGAAGGGATGGGGAAAGTAAAATTCTCTCCAACAATTTAAAAGTATTAGTCCATTCTGTTATTACTACGAGTAGTGGTCAATTTTTAAATTTGAGCTTATTAGTTGGATCAGTAATTCTTCCTATGCTGCAGCTGCCTGGGGACCTCTTCCCCAGGGTCATTGCACTACCTGGGGACACACCGAAGAGATGGCCCTTCTCAAGAGATGATAGATGGAGAACATTGACTCTCAGGGTCCCAGGCAGTGAAATCCCAAACATACTTTATGGGAACATAGTCTCCAGATGGAACTTTACGCAGGATTCAAGACTTGGGCAAATTTCAGATATTCTTCCTTTTAGCTACTGAAGTTCTTACAAAAATAGCAACACAGCATGTTGCTTGTATAACATTGTAGCCTGAAGACAGGATATGGTATAGAAAGTATGTACCTCTCATGATGTCCATTGTTCTGAAGTTTGATTGGTGAGGACAAAGAGCATTGTGGGTTCTTCATTTTCTCTGACTTCTTTCATTTTCTGAAAATGCTTCAAAAGATCTTTTCCTAAAAGACACAGGGCCCAAGTGGAAATTAAAGAACTGAAAATTATTAAATTCTGAAAGGTTATTTTATTACTTAGGCAGTTTATGATTTGTTATGAAACCAGCAAACCAAACAATGCTTCAAATATTAGAGTTGATGCTATTGTTCTGTTTAATGTCATTTTATTGTTCAGAAACATTTACTTGATCATAAAGTATTAGGATCATCCTAAATTCAAGATTGCATGAGCATGTTGGGCTCCGGTTTGTAAAGTTTTAAGAGCCACTTCGTCCTCAGGACAGCTGCGTAGAGACAGGACAGTCCCCAGCCCAGGGCTCATGGGCCTGGCTGGGGTTTGGGCTTGGGGACCTGGGATCAATGGTGATTTGGTAAACGCGTGAAGGTCCTGTGCTTCAGCTTCCACCTCTGTCAGAGGCGGGGATTAGCTCTGGTCAGTCAGAGCAGAGTCATGTGAGGATTCGGGTGACATGGGTGCAGAGTCACCTCAGCAAGTGTCCCCCATCCTGACAGGTGTTCAGACAGATTCTCTTGCTGACAATCAGGGGAGTCTCTGAACCAGACAATAACAAAGTGGAACATTTTATTCAGTTTGGCTGACTCTCAAAGTTCTGTCTTCCTTTCCGGATTGGTGTCATACCAAATGCAGCAGAACTGATGATTCTGTAAAGGGCGGCTTCCTGTCTCCGCCTAGATGCCTGGGGCCCTGTTCGGGCGGGAAGCCCAAGGTAACCCTCTGGGATGGATTCCAGGTGTGGGTGTGGGGCGGCCCCAGGCTGGTAGAGGCTCTGCGTGTCTTCAGGATGCTTGTCCCAGATAAAGTCGTCCTTACATCTCTGTACCGTGTGTGGGGGACGAAGGCAAAATGGTCGGGTGGTCCAGGGACTCCAGATCCCTTTAGGACAAAGCACCGCCGCAGCTGGTTGGCCTTAGATGGGCGAGGACTTGACCCGGACTACTGGGCGCATGCGCGAGGTCGAGGACGGGTTGGTGACGTGGGAACTCTTCTCGCCTTCTCCTGGAGGACCTCATTCTGGTCTGGGAGTTGGGGGAGGCGGGAAGAGGATCCGCACCTGCTGCGCGCATTTGCGAGTCGCGGGGAGCACACGGCAGGTGGCGCTCAGGCTTCCAATTCAGGGAAGCCCAAAGGTGGCAGGACCTGGAGAAGACTGTGCGGCACTGAGCGCCTCTGTCCAGGGTACTGAACGTCTCTCGTCCCGCCCACGGCCCACCCTTCATCCTGGCTGGGCGGCCCTGGACTCTCGTGGCCTCTGCGGCGTCTTTTCCTCCTGGCCCCGTGTGATCCGTGCGGTGTGTCCTGGACGCCCAGACTGTCCTCTCCGAACCTGGGTCCCTCTTTTGGAAGTTGGGTCTCTGGTGTCACAGCCCGACGCCTGTGACCGCGGTTCCCTCCCTGTCGAATTGTAGTTGGGAGATTCCAGGAGCTCGCGAGGAAGTTCCCACTGCGGTTTGGGGTGAATAATGACAGTGGAAACGTCCTAAATTAGGTGACATGAAGGAGGATGACCAGGCCGTAGAGGGACGGGGCAGGGACAAGGATTTGATGATGCAGAGGGCGGACATGTTCCGTGTCCTGGGATAAGGTGGGTTTTGAGTAGCATTTAGAGATCATCAGACTGAGGTTTTCGATTTCGAAAATTTTTAATTCAGATTATATGTACAGTTGTAAATGTGTGCTCAGGACATACTTTGACCTCCCAAATGTCAAAGTACTTTTAAGTTGGGAAACATTGAATTTTGCCCCCAATTTGCTTACCTTTATATGCATACTTTTACGCAGTAGAATTTTCAGTGAAGGCATTTCAAAAACATTTTTAAAACTTCTTGCAAAAAATTGGGGGATAGCATTTAACCATAGAAGTGTAAAGTCACCTACTGATTGGATATGCTCTTATTATTTAGAAAAATGTATTTGAACCTTACTATTTCTTATTTATTTTACTTTTTATCGTTGCTATGTAAAAGTTCTTGTTATATTCTGGGTAGAAATATTTTATCAGGCACGTGATTGGCAAATATCTTCTCCCATAGTGCAAGTTGTCTTTTCACTTTCTTGATGATGTTCTTTGTTTTGAATTTTGACGAAATCTAGTTCATCTATTTTTATTTTTTTCTCTTCTGATTTTGGTTTAACAACCCATTGCCTAACTCTGGGTCATGAAGCTTTATTCCTAGTTTTCGCTAAGAATTTTATATTTTTAGCCTTTCATTTAGTTCTGTGATCCATTTTGAGGTAACTTTTTGTATGATTTGAGGAAAAGTTCAACTTTATTCTTCTGCATGTGGATATCCAGTTGTACCAGCACCATTTGTCGAAAACACGATTCTTTTCCCATTGAATCGCCTTGACACCCCTGTTACAAGTCAATTGACCATTCATGCGAGGGTATATTTCTCGAATCTCAATTCTACTCAATCGATATATATGCCAATCATTATACAAGTCCACACTGTCCTCATTTATGGTAGTTTGATAGTGAATTTTGAAATTGGGATGTTTAAGTTCTCTGACTTCTCTTCTTTTTCAAGCGTTTGTTGGTTATTCTAGGTCTCCTACATTTCCTTATAAATCAGGATCAGGTGGCCAATTTCTGCACAACGGATGGGTGGCTTTTGATAGGGGTCCTGTCGAATCCGTAAATCAATTCTGAGTTATTTCCATCTTAATATTAAATCATCTGTTCCATGCACATAGAAAAATAGTTTTACTTCATAAAACATGTCACATGACATTATCTATGTAGACTTTTGTATTGTAAGAATAAAGTAAAATATTCTGAAGTCTCTTTTTCTGTTATGGCCAAGAAGGTATTGATACGTAAATCAATTTGGGACATAAATAGGTCATGATTAACTAGTCCAAGATAGTCACACTGTCTCTGAGTCTTCAATATGCTCTCTATTCCCTTCCAATTCACTCTAAGATTGGGAGGTTCCCATGATGACCTCTTTCCTCCAATGTTAACTGTGGAATCCAGCTGTTAGGTTGCGGTCTAAACACGCAGTTACTTTTTGGTTCCTCTTTCTTGTCAGGGAGCACTACTCCACTCTCCATACTTAACCTACAAGCTTGAGAAGGTTTGGGGTGAAATGTTCAAGGTCATTCTCCGCCCGTGTTCTCCCGCATCACTGTCAACTCCTACCTGTATTTCCTTATGTCCCTCTAGAAGGAAGGAGTTGGGAATCTGTCATTGTACAGATGTGGGCTGAGTTCAAGTGATAGTGATAATAAAGGTTATCTGAACTTGTGCACCATGTGGTCACCTTCAAGACACGTGCCCGAGGATGGGACCCTCAGTCACCCCCGATCCCCACCTGGTGCATCCTCTACCAAATCAGACATCTAACTGTGGTTGCTCCAACCACAAGGGAAGGCAGAATGACCCATGTACTTGGATACTTCTCTATGGTTTTGCTGGATAGAGTCCAATTTTTTTTTTTTAATTAAAAATGTTAAATCTTTCCAGTTTGACAGCATCGTGCTGAGACATGTCTGGAGTCCCAGCATGAAGCATGTCCAGCCCTGCTTCTCATCCCCTGTACTAAAAGCCCCTTCCACTCATATTTTATTGAGTGGTTTCTCTTTGCTGCCGCTGAGCGTTTTCAGCAGGGAAAGGATCTCCTCCAGGTGGCGATCACCTAGTGCCCGGTTGCAGGTAACAGGAAGCGGGACCGAAACCAGGAAGAATTCAGGTGGAGCAAAAGATCAGCGTACTCACCCAGGCAGCAAGCCCAGGACAGGGCCTGTGGCACCGGGGAGTCCCCATCCTGCATACCTGACATTCTCGGAGCATAGCTGACATTCCTCCACGTCCCTGCCTATCCCCAGGAAGGGGCTCCCCTGAGGCCAAGTGGAAATAACACCCCAATACTGTCAGATGAGGATTCAGCCTGTTTAGCCTCCGGGGCAGAGGGAAAGCCAGTGGGAAAGCCAGTGACAAGGGGAAATGCTGGTTTCCTTCCCTTTCACATTCCAGAAGCACAGATACATCAGCACCAGCTGGCAACTGTCGGGACGTCTTACTTGGAGTTTGTCCCAGTAAGTCAGGGATGCCTGACACCAGGGCCTGCTGGCCCTTTCTGGAGGGTCTGGGCCTGGGCCCAATGGAGACCCCTGGCTGAGGACTGGGTGGGTGTCTGAGTCCAGTCCAGATGGTGTCTGTAACCGGCAGAGGGATCACATGCCAGGGTCTCTTGGGAAGCAAGGTGGTTAGCCGTGGCTTTTCTCTTGGCCAGGAGTCCGCGAAGGTCTCGTTTTTTTGAGGTTTGAACTTCCTGTAGGGGCAAAGGGAAAGAACCTGAGGTCTTTCTTAAGGGCTAGCCCAGCTGTGGGGTTGAAGTGGGGGATGGGTCTTGAAGGATGTCAGAGTCAAATAGCTCCTTGATTCCAGGGAGCTGAATAGGGCTATGTGTAAAGGGTTTCTCTGTCTCTACTGTTTCATTTATCCATGGCGGACTTAATGCACTTAAGCTAGTTTGCAGTTTGGCTTCATTTCTCCATTGACGAAGTCTGTGCATTCACTCCCCTTTATACATTACTGTATGGAAATCCGAGCTAGCCCTCATAATGGTCTACAGAGGGATGAGTAGACATGCTTCTGTTGGTCTTGAAAGAGTTAGCATTTCTTTCTGGTGGCAGTATTGCTGAGAATCTACACACATTTTCAGTGTATTCAGGTATTTCGTATTTTACAATAAAGTCTTTTTATATTTGTTATGTCCTTTTAAATGTCCTTCTTTTATTATTATTTTTTTTTTTGCAATTTTATCTTTTTTTTATAGCAAAATTGCCTTAAGGCCAATTAGTTATAGGGCAAAAAAAAAAAAAAATGTTTGCAGCAAAGATGTCGATGACAAAAATACCAGACACGTTTTTTAACACCTCGTGAAGGGACAGAGGTCGGATTCCAAACCAGGGTCGTCCAACCCCAAAGCCTCAAGCTGTTGAGTTAGAGGCTCTCAGCGTCCAGCCATCTCAGGACCAGCCACTGCCCTTCAGCTGTCGCAGCCTCCCAGACACCCCTGCCCTGCCCTGATCTCCCTCCACTTTCCTGCCCCAGAACCTGACTCAGCTATCCTGAGAGATGAGGTTTCTCCTGCCTCAGAAACTCCAGCCTCAGCCCTGCCCCCCAGGGACCACGCTCCTCTCTCTCACCCCGGCTCTGGCTCGATCTTACCTCGTTCCTGGCAGAGACGGCCAGGCTGGGTGCCAAGCCTGCCTTCGGCCTCCCCAGGAAACGCCTGGAACCAAGGACGTGACAGCTGGATTCCTTACTGGATGGCATGATAGGTAGCTGAAGTCACTGGCTCTCAGGAAAGGAGGCAGCGAGGCGGTGGCTGGAATTTTTCCTACATTCCTCTGCTAACTGGCTTCGACTCACTAGGAAAAATTGATATTACGTCGTTACGCGGATTACACACAGTCCAAAAGAAAGTTGCATTACACAATCATCGATAAGATTCTGTGTGAACACCACACTATTTCCTAATTTTGTTTTCTTTCAAATTTAAAAAACAATAGTTATGAACTGGTCCATTACTT
>NW_011888919.1:744469-746426 GCF_000151845.1 Pteropus vampyrus
GCAGGTGAGTTTCTGGGGGCCATGGAGAGGGTGGGGGAGGGCCGTGAGTGTTTGTAGGACCTCGAGACACTGCGATGGGGGTGGTGAGTGTTCCCCAGAGCCACACGGGGGGGCGGTGAGGGACGGAATGTAAGGACCTCAGGTGAGTGGGAGTCATGTGGGGAGGGCTCTGAGGGGCGCCGATGGGGGATGGTGAGGGTCTCTGGGGCAGGGGAAGGGAGGCAGGCGAGGGTCTGGGGGAGTCAGTGTGATCGAGGTGAGTGTAGGTGAGTGGAGGCTGCGAGGGAGGGACGTGGCTGGGAATGTGTGGGCGGCCACGGACTGGAGGTGTCTGGCGGTGTCTTAGGGGAGAGAGGTCCGCAGGAAGCAGGCATTTGGGAGCCACAGCAAGTGATGGTGAGTCTGTGGGTCCACGGAAGGGGCGGTATCTGAGGCTCGCACAGCTGTGGCTCTTGGTCAGTGCAGTGGCTGTGTCCCAGGCCACCTCTAGCAGTCCTGGGCCCAACCCTCCAGGAGAGACTGAAGACCTGAAGCAGACACTCTGGCAGAGATCAAAGACCAAGGGGGCCAGTGGCACGTGCGCCCAGGGACAAGTCAGCCATCTGTTCTGGTCCTAGAGCTCTGTGAGGACAGGCACCGGGGCTGCTATGGCCATCACATGTGCCCAGTTGCTGGAGACTCTGTCTCTTCCCACTCAAAGGATGCTCAGGGTCTCACAGGAAATAAGTCTCCCCCAAATCACCACTGGCTGTATTCTTTCCCCATGTCCCAAGATACAAGGAAAGAACCCTGGCAGGAGACGCCACTGCAGGTCACGGCCATGTCACAGACACCCTCACTCCCAGCCCAACCCCATCAGTCCCTGGCCAACCCCTCCAGAAAATGCAAGAAGGCCCTGGCCTGAGTGAGGTGAGACAGCCCTAGAGAGGCCCTAGCTCCCATGTTGCCACAGCTTCTGCACGGTGTCAACAAGTCTGTGCTTCCGGAATGTGAAACAGAGCAGGAAATTGGTGTTTCCGTTTGTCACCTGCTTCCTCGCTGGCTTCCCCTTTTGTTCCAGGAGCAAACGGGCTGACGCTTCTTCCTGGAAACATGAGGCTGTTATTTCCATTGGTCCTCAGAAGGCCCTTCAAGGAGAAGAGCAGGAATTTGGTGGCATATTAACTGAGCAGGGAAAGAGTCAGGCATGCAGGATGTCATCGGTGGGGCTGGGACTCCCAGGGCCAGAGGGCCGGACTGCACATGCTGACTGGGGAGGTCCCATCGTACTTCAGGGTTTCAGGCCTGATCGCTGCTACCTGCAACAGGGCGTTAGGTGACCACTACCTGGATGGGCTCACCAGGGCCCTTCCTTGCTTCTCACAAGATGGAGTTGACAAGTTCTCTGGCAGGGCTGGCCGTGCAGGCTCCGTGCTAGGACTCCAGAGATACCACAGAACAATACTGCTGAACAGGGAAATTTTTTTTTTTCATTGAAAAAGAATTGGAGCTTTTTTTTTCCTTTTTCCTTTGCTACTTTTCGGCTGAGGGCAGTGCTCCTGTTCTGACATTGGCGGCCCTCCGTGAGGAGAGGCGAGCCAGCGGAACCGCAGCCATGACTGAGGCCCATGTGAATCCTAAGGCCTACCCTCTCGCAGATAGATGCCCGCCTCACCAAAGAACTATTAGATGCTGTTCAACAGTCTTGCAACTATAAGCAGCTTCAGAAAGGAGCTAACGAGGGCACCAAAACCCTCCACAGAGCCATCTCTGAGTTCACTGTGATGGCTGCAGACTCCGAGGCCCTGGAGATCATTCTGCATCTCCCGCTGCCTTGTGAGGACAAGAATGTCCCCTATGTGTTCGAGGGCTCCAAGCAGGCCCTGGGGCGGGCTTGTGGGGCCTCCGGGCCTGTCATCGCCTGTTCTGCCACCATTGAAGAAGGCTCACAGCTGAAGCAACAGATCCAGTCCATTCA
>NW_011888919.1:751076-753196 GCF_000151845.1 Pteropus vampyrus
TGGAGCTAGGGCTCTGCCTTTTGGGAGGTGGTTGTCTAGGGTTTGGAGGGTGCATAAAACCTAACAGCAGGAATGAGGGCCCAGGAAGGGAGAAGTGGATCACTTAAGCTGTCGGTTACCTAGGTTACCCAGGGCTTTCAAAAGGGGGACCTCACTGATGGTGAGGGCGGCCTGGCTTCTTATCTAGTTGTTTCATCCTACAGCTTGCAATTTGTTTACCGGAGATGGATATCGGATGTGGATGACTCAGCAATCAAAAGCTTAATGCCGGGTATTATTTGTGTTACAATCAAAAGCTTGTCAAGCACTTGTACTACAATGGGTAAACAAAATGTGGTTAACCATACAACGGAAGATTATGGTCAGTAAAAAGAGGTGGCACACCGATACATATTGCAACGCAGACAAAACCCCCAAAACCTTACACTAAATAAAAAACACTAATGACCACATAAGGTGATTTTATTTCTATGCAATATCCAGAATAGTCTAATTCATAGAAATACAAAGCAGATTAGTGGTTGTTGAAGGGGTTAGAGGAAGGGCAAATTGGGGGTGACTGCTAATAGGGATGGGGTTTCTTTGTTGTAGCCGCCAGCCCCCGATAGACACACAGACCACCAGAAACCAGTGAGTTATAGGAAACACCCTCTTTATTCAGCCAGCTGGGTCTGCCAGGGATACGCAGACCCCAAATTAAGCAGCCCCAAAATGTAGAGGTACAGAGTTTTTAAGCCCTAAACCCCATTCCTCATTCTATCTTAAACACAAAGGTCTATTTTTCTTCTATTTACTGTCAACCCACAGGTCAGTTGTGCAAGCGGGGGTACAGAAGCAGAAAGCTTATTGTTAGAATGTTATGTTTCCATGGGTGACAGCCTGTGTTACCATGGATGATGACCTATGTTCCCATGGGCGATGACTTATGTTCCTAATTAACCAAGCAGTAATTAGCTAGCACATCTTGTTGGGCTGATGGGAATATTCTGGAATTAGTGTCACACCAGACACTTCCGGGGTATGTTATTTGAGGGGAGGAAGACAAGGGCTGAAGATGGGGATGTTTTTAATTTTGTTTATTTCTGTGTTGCTAACATTTACAATGTGTACTTATAAATGACATAAGTCCAAAATGAAATAATGGAACTACAACACATGAAAGATGAGCTATGCCAGTATGGAAATCCATAAGGAAAAAAATTTAAAGATCGAAAGTAAAACATGAAATAAGATTACAAAAGAAAAACAAGCAGATCGTTTAACCAAATATTTGTAAAGACTCCATCGTTTATGAGCAAGAAGAATAAAATGACGGGAAGCAGAAACCTACATATAGTCAATTTCCCTGGTCACAGAGCATCGTATCCGGTCACTATGTGAGTTAATTTTTTGGTTAAATGCTTTCAACAAATATTTTCTGTGAAGATATTTAAAATATTTCAAAATGTTTTAACTCGAAAATCACTTACAGATATGAAGGGAAGTAAGTTGAGGGCAAAATCTATTTTTCACAACCTAAAAGTATTTCGAAACTGTTGAGGTCTGTAGTGCCAAATGTGTCCTGAGCACACACTTAGAATGCTACGTATAATCTGAATTAAAGTAAAAAAAAAATACCAGAAACCTTAGTCCAGGGATCTCTATCTAAATGCTACTCAAAACCCGCTTTACCCCAGGAAACGGACCGTGCCCGCCCTCTGCATCAGCAAATTCGTGTCCTTGCCCTGTCCCTCCACCGGCTTGTCACTCATCTTCATGTCACCTAATGTAGGACGTTTCCACTTGTCCACTTTCACCTCGAACCGCAGTGGGAACTCCTCTCCGAGGTCCTGGACTCTCCCAACTGCAATGCACGGGGAGGGGATCGCGGTCATAGGCGTCGGGCTCTGGGACGCCAGAAGCCCAGCTTCTGAAAGAGGGACCCGAGTTCAGGGAGGAGGGGCGTCCAGGGTACGCCTGAGGGTCACCCGGAGCCGAGGGAGTCGCGATGCCGGCTGGACGAGGGACTTCCACGACCCTGGACAGAGGTTGGATATGCCTCCTGTCCTCCGACGCTTCTTAATTTGTGAAAGAAACACACATTATATTCTATGTATTAATTTTATTTTTAAACAATTTTA
>NW_011888919.1:753246-756900 GCF_000151845.1 Pteropus vampyrus
AACCTAAAAGTATTTCGAAACTGTTGAGGTCTGTAGTGCCAAATGTGTCCTGAGCACACACTTAGAATGCTACGTATAATCTGAATTAAAGTAAAAAAAAAATACCAGAAACCTTAGTCCAGGGATCTCTATCTAAATGCTACTCAAAACCCGCTTTACCCCAGGAAACGGACCGTGCCCGCCCTCTGCATCAGCAAATTCGTGTCCTTGCCCTGTCCCTCCACCGGCTTGTCACTCATCTTCATGTCACCTAATGTAGGACGTTTCCACTTGTCCACTTTCACCTCGAACCGCAGTGGGAACTCCTCTCCGAGGTCCTGGACTCTCCCAACTGCAATGCACGGGGAGGGGATCGCGGTCATAGGCGTCGGGCTCTGGGACGCCAGAAGCCCAGCTTCTGAAAGAGGGACCCGAGTTCAGGGAGGAGGGGCGTCCAGGGCACGCCTGAGGGTCACCCGGAGCCGAGGGAGTCACGATGCCGGCTGGACGAGGGACTTCCACGACCCTGGACAGAGGTTGGATATGCCTCCTGTCCTCCGACGCTTCTTAATTTGTGAAAGAAACACACATTATATTCTATGTATTAATTTTATTTTTAAACAATTTTATTTTTAAACGATTTTACATGAAAATTGGACAGAAAAGGCAGGGGCTTCTGGGTCACTGTGGCGATGTGTTCCAAAACGGGCGTCAGACAAACACACCCCTGCGTCCCTGTTTCAGACCTTAGGGAAACCTTGGTGTCGCGGGGTGTGGCCCATGCTGGGGGGCGGGGCCTGAGCTGAAATGGCCTTTGGCAGAAGGTTCGACCATCACCGTGTCGTCAGCGTCCCCCATCCGTCATCGCTGAGTGACCGAGGGGAGGAGGGTTAGAGTCTTACAGATGTGTCCACTCTGACCTTTTTCTCTACTTTGGGTCACTAAATCTAGACCCGTCGCTTTCCAGAATCTTATCATGCTGTCATCTTTTTTGAATTATTCAGAGGAAATGTTTTCCGAGGTGAGTCAAGTCTTCCTGTGTGAGAGTCCCAACCTCCCTCACTGCAACTTACCGGCTGGTGGGGTCAAGTGGAAAACCCAGGCCCGGGGTTGCGACGCAGGAGAGGCAACTTGTCTGTCACTAGCTCCCAACCCGTCGCTGGTCTGCACTCAGGGCAGCCCCGCCACGCCCTGTCACCGTCGACCACCAGAGCGCACAGGTGGGGACTCAGGTCCAACGCGCAAACCCCATCTTTCCCAGCGGGCTGCACCCACCTCCTGGTCCCACACCCTGGTGAGGTCGAAGCAAGAACTGGAGCCCTGTGTCTGAGATGAAATTTTTATTCAACGAAACCAGGAGATCATGGTGGACATCTTAAAATGGTTCACAAGTGGGAAAAGCGGACACACCTATCGAGAAAGAACCCCCTGTCCACCCTTCATGACCCTTCCCAACCCTTCAGACGACCACTACAACAGTAGATATAAAATTGCCAGATTTATTAAGTGCCTGGTGTTTGGCACCTGGTGAGGAAAAGGGCCTAAAGTAAGGAATTATCTCAGAGAAGGGTCCCCAATGCCAGCCCGAGGATTCTGCTTCGCGATATTGGATACGGGGGTAACTGTGAGAGGCCGGGGTCCTCGGGCCCTCCAGCAACAAAATAATCTGTCCAGAATTATAGAAAGAGGACCGGTCTCCCTACCAAGAGCAGATTCAGAGTTAAAGGAGAAAGAATGAGAAGGGGGGATCGAGTCTGAATGTCTCCTGTCCCCAAACATCCACCCCACATCCCTGATCTAAACCGACGCCAGGGCCCTCTCTCCAGACTCATTCAGGAAGCAGAATCCAGGATCCATCGGGTCATCTGGTCCTCTGCCAGCTGACACTGAGGAGAGAGAGGGCCAGAAATGGAGGGACAGACAGAACACGGGCAGAGGAAGAGCAAAGAGAGACACAGAAGGGACAGCGAAGAGGTCGAGAGAGACGTAAAAACAGAAAGAGAACAAACCAGGAGAGAGAGAAAGGGGTAGATTGGATAGACAAGGGCAGAGGGACACCAAGAGCAGGGTATGAGTTTGCATCCTAGACAGTGCCGGCGTGCAGACCCTCCCCGCTCCCCTGCACCCCCTAAGTCCATGGCAGGGATGGGACCTCACCTGCTACACACCCTGTCGTCCAAGGACGGAGCCAGGGCGCATTTCTGGCCTTTCACCTTCACCACGAAGGCCTCCTGGGGCCGGAGGGACCAGGGGCAGCACTGCTCGAAGCAGACCCTGAAGGTGCAGTTCCCACACTTCCGGGTCCTGCCCAAGGGTACCACAGCGTCGTCATAGCAACAGTGCTGCTGGGGGTCGTAGAACTTGTCCCCGCATCTTGTGTGGGACTGGCACAGCATCAGGTGGGAGCCCGTGGGGGAAACTGGTGGACAAAGACAGCAGGGCGGGTGGGTCCCGGCCTCAGGCCGTCTGGAAGCTGCACCCCGCCCCACCCCGAATGTCCCTGTCCCTCCTGGGCTCACCTGGGGCTCCGTGGGAGCAGAGGAGGGTGAGGAGGCAGAGAGTGGCTGAGACAGCTGTGGGAGAGGGCAGGGGTGAGGTGCGGCTGACGGGGCCACCTTGGGGAGGGGGCCCAGCCTGGGCCAGGGGAACGTCTCAGGGGGTCTCTGTCCTGACTAAGTTTCCAGGGAAGGCTAGGAGCAGTCCAGGCTGGGATCTGGCCACCTGCGTTCAGGTGTCTTGGGATTACAGGCCCATGGAAGGTGAGGGAATGCAGGCGGGACTCTTGGAAGAAACGGGTTTGGATTCTGGGGAATACGGGGTTTCCTGGAAGTAGGAACTTGGAGCAGGCGGTTCAGATGGGACCCGACGGTGAAGGGGACCGAGCCGGGACTAGTGGCCTGTTGTGGGTTTAACTGACATTAAAGTTTAGCAGACTGGGGTTTGGAGTGGGAACCCGGGGTACGTGTGGCACCGGGCAGGAGTTTGGGAACCGAATCGGGGATGTGGATGGAGCCATCATCGGGATGTGGGTCGGCTCTCTCGGCGATGAGGTACCGTGTGAGTCCCGGGTGGTAGTGGCTGAGATTGGGGATGGATTCCGAGGGAATTAGGGTTGGGGCCTCCTTACCCAGGACGTCGCACTGGGGAGTCATGCCTCTGGGTTGGCTGCAGCGGAGTCAGAGGAAGGTCTCTGGTTCTCAGCAGGTGCTTTTATCCTGTCTCTCGCACAGGTGATCTCATCTGATCTCCTATCTTGGGCCCAGCCTGCACAGACACGCCGGGCTCTCAAAGGATTTCGTGGTGCCAGACACGAAATTTCATCATGTCTGGCACCACGAAATCCTTTCAGAGCCAGGAGCATACAGATGCCCCCTCCTCCACCGCCATGATACTCTCCCCAAATGCCTCCCTCTCATGCCCGGTGCCGTGGCCTCTTCATCCAGCAGGA
Organism: Pteropus vampyrus; assembly: GCF_000151845.1. NCBI lineage: Eukaryota > Metazoa > Chordata > Mammalia > Chiroptera > Pteropodidae > Pteropus > Pteropus vampyrus. The sequence goes on from NW_011888919.1 coordinate 756,674, forward strand.
TGGCGTGATGATGCTCTCTCCCACCACGGACCCACCGAGCAGCTTTTCCATCGGGCCACATGAGTCTTCTGCTTTCCTCGCGTTCCTCTGCACATTGTTAACCTCTTACATCCTCACGGGGGCGCCCGTCGGCCCCCTGACCTCACAGCCCCAGACCAGGACCTGCTCGCTCAACTACAGCTCAGGGGGATTCGGGGTCAAAGAGGCTGGCTTTTTACACGTTTGGA
>NW_011888919.1:756950-764980 GCF_000151845.1 Pteropus vampyrus
TCATGCCTCTGGGTTGGCTGCAGCGGAGTCAGAGGAAGGTCTGTGGTTCTCAGCAGGTGCTTTTATCCTGTCTCTCGCACAGGTGATCTCATCTGATCTCCTATCTTGGGCCCAGCCTGCACAGACACGCCGGGCTCTCAAAGGATTTCGTGGTGCCAGACATGAAATTTCATCATGTCTGGCACCACGAAATCCTTTCAGAGCCAGGAGCATACAGATGCCCCCTCCTCCACCGCCATGATACTCTCCCCAAATGCCTCCCTCTCATGCCCGGTGCCGTGGCCTCTTCATCCAGCAGGATGGCGTGATGATGCTCTCTCCCATCACGGACCCACCGAGCAGCTTTTCCATCGGGCCACATGAGTCTTCTGCTTTCCTCGCGTTCCTCTGCACATTGTTAACCTCTTACATCCTCACGGGGGCGCCCGTCGGCCCCCTGACCTCACAGCCCCAGACCAGGACCTGCTCGCTCAACTACAGCTCAGGGGGATTCGGGGTCAAAGAGGCTGGCTTTTTACACGTTTGGAAATTCCAGATTGAACAAGGTGGGGGGGCGAAGGGAAATGTGCTGGAAGGATGCTGGGGTGGCTCATGAAACAAATGTGGGGGAGGCCCTGCAGGACCCCTGGGACTCACGGTCCCCCGGGGCGCTCTCCTCCTCCCGTCCTCTGCCTCTTCATTAGGGGCCATTTACTCAGGAGCACATATCCACTTAGCACCCCCTATGCCCAGGCTTTGTTTCAGGCACAGGTGAGGGAGGACATTCAACAATCACAATTTTCATGGGGTTCAGGAGAGGGAGGGAGGGAGGGAAGGAGGGAGAGAGAGGGAGAGGGAGGAGATAATACATCGTAGTTTGGTTGTTGCGGTCAATGTTCTTATCAGTATTACTTGTCTGGAAGGTTCTCTGAGAGAAATTCCAGCACGGTCAGTAGATTCTCAAAGACTTTGATCCTTAACATGCATCTTCAGAGGGCGATGGATGTGGGATTTCCCCCGAGAAGAGAGAGACGCGTTGGGGTCAGGACGTGAAGACAGAAGGTGAAGGCGCCTCACCCTGGAGGGACCCCGTGGGGTCAGGTCACCCCGTGCAGTGAGGCGTGGGAGGCCCCGCCCCTAGCTCCTGCGGGATTTCATCTCAGTCACTTCCCAGCACCGATAAGGTTCTCTCCAAAGGTGACCTGTCACTCTTCTGGGCAGCCATGCCCCTCTGCTTCGAAAGTTCCCACCTTCCGTGCCTCTGCTCTCCTCAGGGAGCCTCCGACACTCGCACCCACCCAGACTTCCGCCCAGGCCCAGATGCAGGTTCCTCCGTGAAATGCACCCATTTCCGACAGAAACCCGGGTGAGGACCTAGAGATGCGGGAGTGGAACGTGGAGCTGGGAATCCTAGCAGATCCAGCAGAAGCTGAGGGTTTAGGAAAAAATATCCAGGTCAGCTCCGGGTCGTCCCCCATGCCAGCTCCGGTGTATCCCAGACCGGGGGCAGAGGTGTCATCACAGCCCAGCTCTGCGGGGGAGAGGTAACCGCTGGCACCTATACACTGGCTTTTCCAGGGGCAACCAGGAGAGGGACTTTGCCTCTCTGAGCCTCAGTTTCCTTCCCTGAAAAATGGCAGTAACCAGTCCCAATGGACCCAATGTTCTGAGGACCCGCCTGCAAAACAAGCTCCAGAAGAAATGTTTAAAAGTGCAATTTGCTCGAAAGACTAGAAAAACAAAGCGTAAAACAAAGATAGCTTAAACAATGGCGAGAAGTCCAGTTTCTGCTTTTTGCTTTAAAGATAATGTCGCAGTCTCACGATTGTGAGATATTTTGCAGGATCTTGGGTTTTCAACCCCACGACCCTCGTTCCCACCGTATAATTTTGTGTCGCTGATGTCCTGTTTCTCTGTCAAGCAGGAGGAGATAACTCCAGGGCCACAAGGAGAAGTTATGAGCTTGTTTTGCAGAAAGAATAAATGCCTTTACAAAGTCGTGACCAGTCGTTAACATCCAGGAGTCAGGTTGCACAAAATGTTACGTGTGACTCAGGAAACACAGACTTTCTCCTCAGGTCCCTGAAACTTCCCCTCCCCTACTCCCGAGCTACGTAAAAACTCGTTACTTTTGCTTTTGGGGGGAAGATGGGTCCTTTCACTTTGGCCAAATCGAATAAACCTTTCTCTATCGTTAAGCACCCGAGTGTCAGTGTCTTGGCCTACTAGCACACTGGGCACATAAATCTGAATTTTAGGAGGTGACTCAGTAACACTGTCCCATCGTTGGTGGTCACGGACCATCCTCAAAGCATGATGGCTCAGAGAGGTCAGGTCTGAGCTGAGGAAACCCAGGAGCTATGAGAGCTGGGGGTGAGTGGGTGGGTCACCACTCATCTTGAAAATTCACAGAGGGCTTCCTGGAGGAGGGGATATTTGAGCTGAGGTTTCAAGGATGAGCCAGAACTGTGAGTGTTTCAGGAAGGCTGAGCCCAGAGAGGGTGTGTGGAGGGCAGGGGAGTAGGGTCAGTCCCTTGCGAAGCTCAAGGAGGGCTCACAGAGCTTTATACTCAGTGCACTGGATACTATGGCTGGGTCCTGAGCAGGGGAGGTAAATGTTCAGATTCGTGTCTACAAACATCCCTGTATCTGCTGTGAAGAGCGTGGACCGGGGAAGTAGGAGACCGGGGAAGATCCTGCCATAGCAGAAACATCTGTGCAGCGACGAGAACCCTAAATGTATTCTTCCTCCCATGGGGCAGAGGCACAGTGTGCTCCTCTCCTAGTTCACATTTCCTCCTGTTTCGCGACCCCGCCTCGTCTGCAGCCATAGAATGGAGCAGCGTTGTCCAAACTGTGAGGTTAACACTTCAGGACGTTGGATAACCACTTGACTTTGTCATAAACTATATTATGGTTTAATTGAAAAAATAGATTAGGAAATGGAATTATGTCGAAGTTGTTTACTGAAACTTTCCTTTGAAGGTGTTGTAAATCGCGTAAGGATGTAAAACTTTTTTACTCTCGGCGAGTAACAGCCGATTAGTTAATAAATTTATTAATAGAATAGGCTCTAGGCAATTCCTACAGGCTTAGTTACTGAGTCTTGTTTACCAGTTGTGTGTGTGTGTTGCGGGGGGAGATGTGTGCTCGTTTCTCGTGGTTTCGGTTCCAGAAGTTTCCTGAGATGGCTCAAGGCAGGCTGGAACCCAGGCTTGATTGCCTCTGCCAAAATCTGGGATGCCAGCCATATGAAGCAGAAAGTACATTCCCCGGGGGCAGGGCTGGGGTTGTGTCTGATTAGAGATATTCCAGCCTGCACTCCTGGGCCTGGAGCTGAGTCATAAAAAGGAGAGAAAATCAAGGGAGATAAGGACTTGGCAGGGGGTCTGGGAGCCTGTGTTGATGGGAGGGCAGTGGCTGGTTCTGAGATTTGGGGACACCAAGAGCCACTAACTCAACAGCGTTGAGAATCTGGGGTGAGACAGCCTGAGATCTGCATCCTGCCTCAGCCCCTTCTCAGAGTATCGAAGAAGCCTCTGCACACAATCCTGCCCCATCGGAGACCCCTTAGAGACCCCCTCCCTAATGTGTCCTCTGTGGGCCCTCACTGTCCGTGGGCAGCTCTGTCTTCTGCATGAGAGCCCACATCTGTAACCATCACCAGAGGCAGGACCACAGCTGTCTTGGTTGAAGCCATCATTAGATGCTGGGATTCTGCCTTTTCTTATGGCTAGAGAAGATTCTGGCTCTCCTGGCAGAAAGTGTAAGATCCTGACTTCAAACAGCCGTGTGTTTTATTCCCTCATTCCGCTCGCTAGATCCAACCAAGACCCTGAGCCGGGGTCCTCCTGGTCCGTGACGCAGGCTGGAACAGACCCCAGGACTCCTGAATTCCAGTCCAGGAACTTCCAAAGCCCCCTGGCTCAGCCCCTCTGGGAAAGGACAGGCGGGCTCTGCTCACAGACACCCCTGACAAGACCTACATTGATATCCCAAGGCTCCTGGTCAGGACTGACCAGAGCTGGGCTCCTGGCTTGAAACCCAGGAGGACGCTGGCATTTCCTGCTTTCACCCACTTCCCCACTGGGTGAAATTCATTGACTAAATTCAATGACTAAATATCCTTTTCCCCAGAAATTCATTGACTAAATATCCCTCCTGTTATTTCCATCTGGCCTCAGGGAGCCCCGTTCCCAGGGGACAGGCAGGAATGTGGTGGTTTTGGGAGTGGAGAAAGAATGCCAGGTATGCAGGAGGAGGGGCTGGGGCTCCCCAGGGCCAGATGGTCCTCCTCTGCTGGCTGAAGAGGCAGCTGTGTCACTCCTTTGTTCTAAGCACATCATCGAGGTTTTAGTGACTGACCCCATTTCCTGCAAAGGGACTTCTGGCGACCAAAATATGGACGGTCTGGCCCTGCTCCAGCCCTGGTTGGATCCTCCAAGGAAAACAGTGAATTAAGAGCCTGGGTGTCATAGGAGGGGCTGGAGGAGCAGGCTTGAAGCGGGGACATCCAGAGCAGTACCACCAATGTGACTCGGGGATCTGGACGTAACTGCTGAAGTTCCAGCAGCCTTTCGTCACCTCGAAGGCTACTGCTGGGGCTCACAGTTGCTGCTGGGGAAGCACCTGGTGACTCCATGGCTGTGCCGTCCAAAGTTTCAAAGGCCTCCAGAACCCCAGCTGCAAGGCCATCGGGGGAAGGCAGTCTGAAGCTGTCCAGCCTCTGCACACAGGGAGCCCCTGAATGGGTGGAATGGGTGCCAAGCATCCTGTATACCTTTCACGGCTCACCATTTTATTACACCTCCTTATTGCAACCCCAAATATCTCCCATAGCTCAACCCCCATGTCTCACAGCTGCACCCTCCCCCCACTTTCTGTTCCTCAACCTCAGTGTCTGCACCCCAACTCCACATCCCTATGTTCCAGTGTTCATGCATGATGGTTCTCATCTGACTGTCTCCGTGGTCTCTTCATATGCATTCTGTTCATTCTCCCGGATTCAGTTTAAATGTCACCCCCCCCCCCAAAAAAATCCCTGAACCCAGAGGCTTCAGGGAGTCACCCCATTACATCTTGACGGCACTTTGAATGTCTTCTACGGAGCACTTATCACACCTGTTTGTGGCTTTGCCATCAAGGAGGAAGCTTGAGAATCAGACCTACTTGTGGTTTTTGATCATCAGTGAGAAGGGAACAGGTTGTTTCAGGAAACAAGTAGATCAAGGGTTTTAGGTTTAGTTGAACCAGACCAGCCTCGGCTCTGCACAAGCCAACGGGACTCAGAAGCACACTAGAGAGTGGAGAGACTCAGGAAGAGTATCAGTCCAGCAACAGAAATAATGACACAGATCAAAGTGGTCAGCACCAGTGGTGTGGACAGTTCCCTCTGCTCTCTGGACACCCACTCCCATTCAAATGCTTTTATTTTTCATTTTTATACGTGGAGAACACACATGACATAAAAGACACATCACCGTTTTTAACCATTGTCCATTCAGTGGCATTTAGTACGTGCAAGACGTCATGTAACGATCACCAGAATATGTTCATCACCCCAAAAGAAAATCCCAGATTCATTAAGCAGCTGCCCATTCCTCTCTCCTCCCAGTCCTCGAATCTGCTTTCGGTCTCAATGTATTTACCTATTTGGGGCTTTTATATAAATAGAATGATGTACTATGTGGTGCTTCGTGTGTATGGCTTCTTTAACTTATCACAATGTTTTCCAGATTCATGTTGTAGCATGTATCCGTACTTTATTCCTTATGAGAAATAATATTTCATTATACGAATATACTACATTTAATTTTTTATCAATTGAGGGACATCTGTGATGTTTCCACCTTTCGAATCTACTGAATAACGCCACTCTGAACACTTCCGTACAAGCAATTATTCGAATGACTATTTCAATTCTGGGTATCTACCCAGGAGTAGAATTGCTTGTTCACGTGGTCATTTTGTTTGACTTTTTGAGGAACACACAATTTTCCCCAGTGGTTTCACCATTCTACATTCCCACTAGAAAAATGTGAGGACTCCGATTTCTCCACACCCTTACCAACGCTTTTTTTTTATAATTTAAAAAATTACCATTATTCTAGTGGATATAAAGTGGTAGTAGTTTTGATTTGAATTTCCCTTTTAAAATGACTTTGAGGGGAATGGTTCAAGATGGTGGCATAGCAAGGTCCTAAACTCGCCTCCTGCCATGGACCCAATAAATCTACAGCTCCATATGGAACAATTTTCTATGAAAAAGACTTGAAACCAGCTGAACAGCTCCTCCATAAACAAAAAATTAAAACATCCACTTTGAGATGGGTAGGAGAAGCAGAGACTCAGCCTTGCCAAAATCCCCACCCCCGCTGCAGTGACTCACTGGGGGGTGGGGTGGGGGGAATATAAAAAACGTGGCACTTTTCCCTGAGCAGCGAGGGGTTTAAGCCCCACACAAAGCACCCCAACCCTTGAGACCTGCACTAGAGAGATGAGTCCTAAAAATGTCTGTTTAAAAATGTCTGTCCAAGAACCCCAAAGGGCTGTAGGAAACTAAGACACTGCTATAGAGCTCACTTGCCCCAGGACCCAGTGCAAAAGTAAGACTTTACTGTAAGTGAAGGTGTTTCAGTAACTAATCTTAAAGCATCAGACAGACGGGCAAGATCCTGCTGGAGCTCTCTGCAGGGCCAGAGGTGCTGGCAGGCACGTCCTCTGGGCTTTCCTTGGACCTTGTTAGCACAGTGCTGGCAGGTGTCATTTTTGGCACTCTCTGTCCATCACGCTAGACCATTTATTCAAGGATGTACAACTTGTACATCTCAGACAGTGTTGCAGGCTCTGGGATTCAGTGCTGAGGCTTCCCTGGAAAAGTCAAGGTTTTCATTTGGTTCATGGGGAGGGTGAGAGGAGGGGAGGGGAGAGGAGGGGAGAGGAGGGGAGAGGAGGGGAGAGGAGGGGAGGGAAGGGGAGGCAGGGAGAATATGAATGAGAGAATGAAAGGAGCTATTCCAGGCACTCGGTAAACAACTGATGACTTTAGAGGTGATTGAAGTAACCAATGTCATTATCATACTTACTTGTTTCATTGACATTCTGGACCAAAATAAAATAAAATAAAGGCCACAGCTGTCACGTGACTGCCCAGTAGATCGTGACCCCATAAGAGCTATGACAGAACGAGTGAAAGATTTTCACTTGTGTCCTTCAGAGGAATTTGTGTTTTCTTGTGCTTGAATATGCTTCATCCAAGGGAAGTCTTTTCCTCTGACAGAAGCCACATGGGATCGAAAGCCGAAGGAGCCACTCCCCAGAGGGAGGCTGACAGTGCATTTTATCATGTTTTTATTTCGCTTTCCTTTGAACTGTGTGCAAGCTGTACGATGGTGTAATATCTGTTTTTCCTAGTAGATGCGGCCAAGAAATTGACGACAATCAGGACTAGAGAAGGCTCCGAGCCCTGGCCCGAAGTACTCACTCCAAACAGGGTGCTGGTTTTGGCAGCCAGGGTTGGGTCCCGTGGTGGGGGGAGCAGAGGAGATGAGGCTGGGAAGGAGGTTCTTCTGCACAGAGGGGAGCTTTGGCCTTCCCAGCATATGGGACCCCACAAGTGCATTACAGGGAGGACAGGCAGGCTTCTTGCAGAGGGAGAGGTTTGAACTTCAGTACCAGTTCTCAGAAAGTCACTATGTCAGGACAGACATGTTGAGTTAGATACATCCTGAACACAGAACTTTCATTCATTCATCCATTCGTCTCTTATTTCATTCATTCATTCATTCATTCATTCATTCATTCAATATTCCCTGAGCATCTGCTCTGTTGTCGGTCCTGTGCTAGTTGATGCTGGGGACCCAGTGGTGACTTAGTCCCAGACCCTGTCCTTCTGATTCTCACATCCACTGGGGGACATAGACCACTCTAGAGTGAGTAGGACTGGAAGGAGGGCCAAAGGCATCAGAGAAGGCTTCCTGGAGGAAGGGACATTTGAGCTGTGATTTTTTTAAGAACGAGCAAGAACTGTGACAATTTCGGCGGGGCTCAGC
>NW_011888919.1:765725-771810 GCF_000151845.1 Pteropus vampyrus
GTGGGAGTGGAGAGGCTCCGAGCACAGACTTGCTATCTTTTTTTCCTAAGGGCCACTGTCTTAGCTGCTCAATCACGTCCCCTAAAAAATGGGTTCCGCTCCCACCTTCGCTGTCCCAGGTGCTTCTAGGGGAGACAGAAGTTGGTCTCAGCACCCAGTCTGGTGTCTCTGCCAAAAAGAGGGGTGAAGGTGGCCTGGGGAGTCGCCAGGTTCCCTGGGGAAGGGCTGGGGATGGCGCCTCCCAGGGTGGAGAAGCCCAGTCTACCCTCTTGGGCTTGGATCCTGGTCTCTGCAGGCAGCCGAGTCAGGACCTTAGTGGAGAAGTGGAGGGAAGCTCAGCGCAGGAAAGGGGGTTTGGGGGGCTGTGCTGGCCAAAGGGCATTGCGGGCCAGTCCGTGGCCACTGAGAGCCCCCGACTGGACAGCGATGAGGGTTTGGGGTCAAACAGAGTTGAATTAGAATCTTGTCACTTTCTCAAGGGGTCAAAGAGGCCATTTACAAGTAGTATGGTTCACCTTCCTGTTAAGAGGAAGATTCGGTTGTTCATCCTTGATCCTGACCCTGACTCTCGCTGTGAACCCACCTCACTTTCGCCGACTACGTGCCCCCTCCCTTGAGAGCAGAACACAGTTCAAATTCTCCACTCCAGCCCACGTGCAGGAACCTCACCTTGGCCCCAGGCCCTAGAACAAACAAATAAAAGAGTCAACATTTCCACTTCATACTTGTTTCGCACAGGACTGAACCTGAGCCTTTTCCCCCAAGGGAATCCTGTGCTGTTTTCTGGATGAAAGATAAACATTATTTCATATTCAGTGGTATCTCAGTGTCATCCGTCATATTTCCTGGGTGGGCATCTATACAGTAGAAGACTAAAAGCCCATACAGTGTAAACAATCCCCGACAAGCTGCCTCTACACTCCCCCAAACCCCATCCCCGTGCTGCCTATCCTGGTTGTCTCTGTCTGGGGGATACGTCTGGCATTTCTACTGGACCTAGAGCTCCATGAGGGCAGGAACCAGGCTGCCTCAGTCACCATCATGTTCCCAGATGTTCCCACTGTAATAGATGCTCAGGGTGCTGTGGTAGATAAGAGTCTATTGGAAGTCTCATTGGTCATATTCTCTCTGCGCGGTCCCCTGGATGTCAGGAAACTCTGGCACGAGGCCCCACTGCAGGTCATAGGCAGTCTGGACTGGACCCAGTCACCTCAAATCCCAGCCAGGGAACCTCCATCAACCCCAGGCCCAGGCTCTCTCGTAGGATTCCCACAGCTGTGGTGGTGCTGGCAGATCTGTGCCTCTGGAATGTGAAACAGACAAAATGCTCCTGTTTTGTGATGTCACAGGCTTCCCCTGAGCACCAGGTGCTCCAGGTTGCATAGGATGTAATTTCCACCTGACCTCAGAGAGTCCCTTTCCAGGGAACGGGGCAGACCTTTGGCGGAATTTCCTGTTTTCAGAAAGAATGTCAGGTATGTAGGTTATGTTTGAGGAGGAGGGGCTAGACCTCCCCGCCCCGCCCCCAGGGCCAGCGGGCCCATCTCCCTTGTCTGATTGGGTAGGACAGTGCCCTTTGCTTCACCTGTAGACTTCAACCTTGCAGGCGGGTCCCTGCTACTACTGGCAACGGGCCATTCATCATATGCCAACACCTGGATGCTGGTCAGGCCAGATCTCTTCCTGCTTCGAATGCTCTGCTGCTGAAGCAAGAACTTCAGGAGGCAGAAAAAACACTCGAATGACTACAAAGAGAAGGAGCTTTAGTAGAGATCAGCTCTGTGCTAGGACTGCATTGCTGAGCCCATGCCAGGGTCCTGGAAATGACCTGTAACAATACCTCTGAACTGGAGACTTTACATTTTTTAAGTAAAAAATATAAATGGAAACTATCCGCCATACACAACACAGAAGTACCCCAAATCCAAGGGTAATCTCGCCTTCAAATATGAATGGAGGATTTCCAATCAGATACTAGATTTAGATAGACGATCTATAACAGGTGGATGCTGGCATGACTGAGTGTTCCTTTTCTTTTTTTTTTTAAACAGGAAGGCATATATATATTTACACTGTGTGTTCACTTCCCATAGTTAGATTTCTTTCAAATATATTTCATATATTTGACCCCCTTTACCCCGTTTACCTGTCCCCTCCCTCCTCCCCTCCGGTAATCACTAGTCTATTGTCCATGTCCATGAGTCTCCGTTTGTTTGTCCTGTTCATTTATTGCTTTAGGTTTATATCCCACATATAAGTGGTATCATGTGATCTTCAACTTTTTCTGTCTGGCTTATTTCACTTAGCCTGATTATCTCAAGGTCCATCCGTGTTGTCGCAAATGGTAGTATCTCATCTCTTCTTACGGCTGAGTAATCATCCATTGTCTATATGTACCACAGCTTCTTTATCCCATCATCTATCATAGGACACTTCGGTTCCCTTTTCTTGAGGCCACGTCTCTGAAGTGGCCACACTGTACACAGGTCCAGGAGACTCCACTCTCACCATCGTCTGGCCTGTGCAAACAGAGGTTCCAGCTCCCTCTTCACAAAGGGACATAGAAAATCAATTAATAAACAGTAAGGAACATGTGCAGATGACGACTTTGGAGATTTCACTAAAAATCTTCTTGAGCCATTAGATAATCTTGGCTCTTTACGAACCTAAATTTCAGTGTATTCCACTGACCACCTCCTGGACATAGTATATTCTGGGAGAGAGCACACCACTCATACGGGTTGTTGGCAGAATATCAGTCATTTTTAAAAGACAGAAAATTCAGAAAGTTACACCCATAAAAGTTGCACTTGGCCTAAAAATGATTAGCAAGATTAGTGTGAGAGGCACGGGGGGCGGGGGGCAAATGTAGATGCAGATGGACACAGAGCAAGAGAAACAGAGAGCAGGGTTGATCATCACCCAGTGAGCCTTCAGCTGACTTGGCAGCCTGGGTATCAGTAAACCAGGACTGAATAAACCCATTGGGAAGGGAGTACAGTTGACCTTTGAACAATATAAATTTGAACTCCTGGGATCAACTTATAGACAGATTTTTTTTCAATAAATATACAATGGGCCTCTGTATCCCTAGGTTTCACATCCTCTGATTCAGTCAACTGTGGATTAAAAACAGTATTTTCGATCCACAGTTGGAAATCCATGGATGGGGCAACTGTACGCGTGATTTCACGCCATTTTATATACGGGACTTGACCATCGGTGGGTTATGGTACCCACCAGGCACCCCGGAACCAATCGCCTGGAGTACCAAGGGACAACTGAGGTTTGGGGTGAGTCAAAAGTCGTATATGGATTTTGGACTGCACGGGGGTTGGCATTCACGGTCAGCAGTAATGCACACTGGACGAGGAGAGGTGCCAAAGAATGGCTAAGTTTCTAGAACTTGACCTAACAGCTGGATTCCAGGATTTCCGAGAGAGAGAGAGAGAGAGAGAGAGAGAGAGAGAGAGAGAGAGAGAGAGAGAGATCATAATGGAGAATGATCATAATGGAGAATGCCTTAGAGTGTGAATATTCATGTCCCCCGGGAGGGCCAAGGGGACAGCCCAGCCTGGAGGGTCAATCTCAGTTTAAACAGGAGAGAGCCCGGGACCCAGGACCGAGGACACAAGTGTCGCGCTGTCAGCACGCGGTCGAGTCTGGGGATCAGAGGAGAGGAACCCTGAGCGCAGACAGCCTAGTGCTTCCAGTCGAGACTGCGCATGCGCGAGGGCGAACGTAGGGTTCTCAGGGAAATTGAAAGAAGGCGCCCCAAACCGCGTGCATGTGCACGACGATTCTTTACAAGCCCCGCCCATGTAAGGCCCACAATCTGCAGCACCGACCTCGCCCTACAGGCGACTCGTGCGTCTGTACCGATCTCCCAAAGTCCCACTTTCTCTAAAGAGTTCTGCATTCAGGGCATAACCTCGTCTGGGACAAGAATCTGTAATACACAAAAAAGTCCCTCTACAGATCTGACGCGGTCTCCACACCTGGACCTGGGACTGACCACCAGAGTCAGATCTTTGGGTTCCCACCCAAACGCAGCATCTGGAGGGGGCGTTTCCTTCAAGGACAGGAATCCCTCCGTCACAGAATCATTCGCTCTGCTTTTAAAAGTGTGAGATCGATCGGTAAAGGAGGAAGGAGCTAAAGTCAGCTAAATCGAATGGAAAATCGAGTTATCTTATTGGTTGCGGCTGGTGGAGCAGTGAATGGGTCTGTGTCTGAACAAGCGTGGGGATGAGGTGACCTTGCAACCACGGCACCCCATCTCCTCACATGAATCACATTACTTCATCCTTACAGTAGCTCTGAGTGATCAAAGCTCATTGCTATTGACAGAGTAGGAGGCTGATGCCAAGGATCTCTCATGCGTTCACCGCCCTTGGCCAGGACCCACGCCTGACACATCTTGCGGAGCTGGGGAAAGCCCTTGTCTCTTCCACAGCCTCTGGGGACTGAAGAGTGTGACACAGTGGGACCCGAAACATTAGTGAGAGTAAGAATCGGGGGGAGGGGGCAGTTGATGAACAAGGTTAAATGATCCTCAGCATTGTTGAAACTAATTACAGTAGAATGAAGGAGAGAGAGCTATAGCTATGTCCATCTGGCATATTAAAGATAGGAATTATTTTAAGGAACTTCTGTGTCATCTATTCACACCGAAACGAAAACATTCAAAGGCCTTTGTAAGTCTGAAAAACCAAGTGCTTTTCTCTTGGTCATTTTCCTAGCTTTCATGACAGATAATAAAATTCACAATGAAGGATATCACCTTTAAGAATGTATTTTTCAGCCATTAAATTTCAATTTGGTCCTCGAGTCCTTTAAGAAAAAAACATAGGAGGGAATATGACAGAAGAGGTAGAGAAAATGGGAAACCCATTATGTCCTTCGTCCTTGTCTGTAGAACGTCAAAACAATGGACATCATGAGAAAGCTTTAGGTACACGCTTCTTGTACAGCATGGTGTCTTCAGGCTGCATTGTTATTCAAGCAACAATAATTATGATGCAATTGATACAGTAGCTAAAAAAATCAATATATTTGAAATTTACCCAAATCACAAATCCTGGGTCAAAGTTCCTTGTTGAGAATATGTTACCAAAAGTATGTCCTGGATTTCAGTGCCCTGGACCAGTGACTCATTCATTTCTATGGTTAAACTCTTTGGTCAAATATTTTGTGAGATGATCTTAAAATATTTTTGAAATGTTTTTACTGAAAAAAAAAATGTATACCGTGTAAAAGTATTCACATGAAGGGAAGTAAATTGGAGGCAAAAAGCAATGTTTCTCCAACTTAAAAATACTTTGATACTTTTTGGATCTGTAGTTCCAAATATTTCCTGAGCACACGTTTAGAACTCTACTTGTGATTCCTAAAAACTACTCAAAATCCATCTCCTTCCAGGACACAGACCCATGCCCGCTCTCGGCATCAGCAAATCTTTGTCCCCGCCCCGTCCCACCGTGCCTTCATGTCGCCTAGTTTGGGATGCTTCCAATTGTCCATTTTCACCCCAAATCGCGATGGAAACTCTTTCCTAAGGTCTTGGACTCTCCTACCTCCAATACATAGGGTGGGAACTGCCGTCACAGGCGTCGGGCTCTGTGACCCCAGAGGATCAACTTCCGAAAGAGGGACCCGGGTTCCGAGACTGCAGGACACGCCACGCGGATCGCACTGGGCCGGGAGGCAAAAAAAAAAAAACGCCCTCGGAGGACCGGAGAGTCCAGGGCCGCCCAGCCAGGATGAAGAGTGGGCCGTGGGCGGGATGAGGGACGTTCAGTACCCTGGACAGAGGCACTCAGTGCCCCACAGTCTTCTCCAGGTCACCGAGTCCTGCCACCTTTGGAAGGACTCACCTGGAGAGGAAGCCTGAGCACCACCTGGCGTGTGCTCCCCACGACTCGCAAATGCGCACGCGGCAGGACCCCACCCCACTCCCAGACGAGAATAGGGTCCTCCAGGAGAAGGAGGGAAGAGTTTCCACGTCACCAACCCGTCCTCGACCTCGCGCATGCGCCCAGTAGTCCGGGTCGAGTCCTCGCCCATCTAAGGCCAACCAGCTGCG
>NW_011888919.1:772430-784582 GCF_000151845.1 Pteropus vampyrus
CAATCGGGAAAGGAGGACAGAACTTTGAGTCAGCTAAATTGAATAAATGTTCAATTTTGTTATTATCTGGTTGAGGCCGGCAGGAGAGTCTGAACACCTGGAAGGATGAGAAACACTTGCTGAGGTTCGGGCGGGAAGCCCAAGGTAACCCTCTGGGATGGATTCCAGGTGTGGGTGTGGGGCGGCCCCAGGCTGGTACACTTGCTGACCCCCGCACCTGTGTCACCCAAATACTTACCTGAATCAGCTCTGAGTGACCGGGGCACATCACTGCCTCTGACAGAGGTGGATGTTGAAACATGGGACCTTCACGCATTTACCAAGTTACCACCGATCCCAGGTCCCCAGGCCCAAACCCCAGCCAGGCCCGTAAGCCCTGTGGCTGGGGCCTGTCCCATCTCCTCCATGTGGCTGTTCCGAGGACGAAAAGGCTCCTAAAACTGGCTCTACAAGCTGGGGCCCGACATGCTCATGCAAACATAATAAATATAGGATGACCCTAATACTTAACGATCAAGCAAATGTTTCTAAACAATAAAATGACAATAAACAGAACAATATTAACTCTAATTTTCGTCGCATTGTTTGGTTTGCTGGTTTCATAATCATAAAACTCCTTAGTGAACAAAATGACTTTTAGATTTTTATAATTTTCAGTTCTTCGATTTCCACGTGGGCCTTGCGTTTTCAGAAAAGATCTGATTTGGGCATTTTCAGAAAATAAAAGCAGATTCGGAGAAGATGAGGAAGTCCTTTGTCCTCACCAATCAATCTTCAAAACAATGGACATCATGAGAGCATTGTAGCTAAAAGGGAGAATATTTTCAACTTTCCCAAGTCATGAATTCTGGGTAAAGTTCCATCTTGAGAATATATTCCCAAAAAGCGTGTCCAGGATTTTACTGTGCTGGACTCAGAGAGTCAGTGGCCTCCTTTAAGGTGTCTATTGAGAGGGGCCATCTCATCAGTATGTCCCCGGGCAATGTGGTGACCCCAGGGAGGGAGTTCCCAGCTAGGCGACAGGTAGGAAGGATTACTGATCTGCCCAGTGAACACACACTTTGAAACTGATGACTAATCATAGTAAGAATACAATGGACTAATAGCAAAAAACACACAGTAACTAAAGACAAAGCTCCCTCTGCTCTGTGTGTCTGATACCTGCTTTACGATATCTCGGCTGCAGGAAAATGTCTTCACAGACTGAGTCTCTATTATCCAAGGTTTTTCCTTCCTGGAAACTAAATGACGATTGAGAAGTTTGGGGGCATCTTGTGGGATATTGTAGGATGTGAGGCCCTAATTTCTCGATGATTACTTCACCCCTTTGTCCCATGAGTGGAGAGTCATCTCCAGACCAAGGAGTCTGAAATTCTCCATCCGAAGATACTTTCCAGAACCTTAAGGGCTCTCTCCTTTCATGGCCCACACACGACTTTCCAATTTCTCCCTATTTTTTCTTTGTTTTTCCTCATTTGTGCATGAATGAGAGGGTCGTGACTTTGGAGTATTATCCCCAAAACATATTATATCTGAACTTTACATATTAGAGACTTCTGGGGTATTATAGGTTAGCCCTGGATCCGGTAGCTAAGAAATGTCCCCTTAAGCATGAGTTGTGGCTGCAACTGCTAAACTTATACACACTGTATAAGCTACTCACCTGTTAGTCGCTTAGTAGCTGTCCCAGTTATCAGACTGACTGTCACGGTGTCACAGTGCTTGTGTTCAAGTCACCCTTATTTTACTTAATAACGGCCCCAAAGCTCAAGAGTAGTGATGCTGGCCATTTGGATATGCCACAGAGAAGTGCTTCTTCTAAGCGAAAAGGTGAAAGTTCTTGACTTAACAAGGAAAGGAAAAGAAAATCGTATGCTGAGGATCCACGGTAAGAACGAATCTCCGCCTTTGACAGCGAGAAGAGGAAAAAGAAATTCATGCTAATTGTGCTGTCGCCCCACAAACTGCAGAATTTGAGGCCACGGTGAGTTAGGATGGAAAAGGCATAAAATGTGTGGGTGGGGGACACGGACAGAAAATGTCCTACTGACGGCAGCGTGTTGTTCCAGAAAGCATCATCCAACGACTTCGGCAAGGGATCCTAGAAAACGAACGATGCCAAGCCATCGTCTGCAAGTAAGGGAGAGCTGCAGATAGAGTCGGGAATAGGTGTGAACCGAAAAATGTCAAAATCACTGGAGAGGCTGCGTCCGCTGAGGAAGAAGCTGCTGCCACGTACCCAGCAGCGTTGAAGGAGTGATAAGCCCTGCTCGGAGCAGAGCTTCAAGTGCAGTTTCCACATCTTTGGGTCCCGTCGAGGGTACCACGGCATCGTCACAGCATCAGTGCTGCCGGAGGTCACAGAACGCGTCTTTGTAAGTCGTGGGCTGCTGTGAGGGACACTGGAGGAAACGGAGCTGGTACGGCTCCAGGTTAAAAAAAAAAAAGTCATGTTTTTCTTTCTCTGCATTGACCAGAGCTTTTCTTGTGTCACATATTGAAGGAGGAAAAATCAGTGCATACTCTCAGAGACATCTGGGTGGTGTGTGGGACAGGCCATAGGGGCCAGCCAGGGTGTGGGTCTCCAGCCAGGCAGGACGCTGAGGGCAGCTGCAAATCATTAATCGTGGTCCCTGGGGGGTTGTGGACAGCCAGGGGTCCGTGGTGGGCCTCAGTGTAAAGAGAGCTGAGGAGAGGCACGCTGGGCTGCGAGCACCTTTTCAAATGTGCTTTACACCCATCGCCCAAACTGTCTGGCATAGGAGTCGGTCAGCACATAATCAGCAGTCACGAGGCCACAGGAGTGAGAGTCACCACAGCTCGTGTAATAACAGGTCAACTCCAGGATGCAAGAGAAACTGTTCCACCTTTGAACAATGACATGGGTGTCTAAATTCACCTCGGAACCCTCACTAACCCTGACGCACGCACTACCGTGTTACCTGCCTCTCAGGGGCTGGACCAAGGACTGATCTGGGAGGGTCAATGTCATGTCAGTTAAAACTGTCTTTGGTAAAGACAGACTAGGGGTGTAACTGGAACTTTAAAAGTGAATGTCCCCCCTTCGCCACATGAGGGCGCCAGAAAACAGGTTATTTAGTCAGGAGACACCTGCTCAGCATCGAGGACTGGTCAGGTGGCAGACACCAGCAAGCAATTCTACACCTTCTCAGTCGGCTTCTGGGCTGCCGGTGGGCATCCCCTACAAGAAATGCTGAAGGAAGTTCTTCAAGGTGAAGGGAGATGATGTCTGAGTGGACCCCAGATCTGTAGGAAGAAATGAAGAATACTAGAACGGTAAATATGTGGTCAATACAAGACCACCTTTAAAACGATTAAAATTCCAATGCCTCTGTGAAGTGATTGTTTATATATATACATCATAAATGTATAAAATATATACATATATATGATGGAATAATAAAAAAGGGTAAAAAATAATTTTAAAAAGGGTAAAATCTTGCTGTTTGCAACAACATAGATGGACCCAGAGGGTATTATGCTACTTGAAATAAGTCAGACAAAGAAAGACAAATACAGTATGATCTCACTTATATGTGGAATCTAAAAAAGCAAAATAAATGAACAAATAAAATGAAAAAAAAAAAAAAAAAACAGACCCGTAGATATAAATAACATGCTGGTGGTTTGCCAGGAAGGAATGGAAATTTAAAAAAAAAAACAAAACCATTGGACAATTACATAAAAATCTTAATTACTGTTATTTCCAAGAAGAAGGTAAAAAATAGAGGCGTGCCGGAGGAAAAAAAATGGCGTAGATTATCCAGAGAGGCTCTGTTCATCTCTCTGGCGACCAAATCAAAGTTGTGACGGAAACAAGGAGCAACAGCAAGGAAAAATCTGGGATCTTGATGAACCAGCCATACAACTAGGGAGAAATCCAAGAAAGCTCCCTGCAACGGCAGAAGGTAAGACGGGGTGAGGACGCGGAGCTGCCCGGTCCCCAGTGGCCGAGTGAGATGGAGGCTGTGGCAGTGGCAGACGCCTCTTTAAGGGGCCGCGTCCTGGAGCGGATTTCCGCCGTGACAGACTTGCCTGCTTTGAGCACCAGTGCCAATTCAGCTGTGTGCAGGAGGAACCAGGGACTTACAGGAAGACACTGTCGGAGGGAGGGCCTAAGCGAGATGCGCAGGGTAGAGGTGCCTGCAGCATCCATTGTTCCCTGTTGTGCCCTCTGCCTCCCAGGGCGTGGACACAGCACCACCATAGCCAAGACATCAAACTGGATAACAGAGGTCGCTCCGTCCAGAGGATTCCCTGAAACTCATCTCCTCCAACTCATGGCCACACCCAAGCCACATCCAGGTGTATCCTCAGCGAGTCAGGTGCTCCTTGCTGAGCAGCACCTAGACTCACACTGGAAGCAGCTGGCCTCAGTTTCTGGTGTGGCCTTTTGAGGCAACTATAAGCACAGCATCTGTGTATTGCTGGCTGAATCTTAACACGTGGCCCCAGAGGTGTAGAGGATTGGGCTAAGTTTGGCCTGCAGCTTAACCCTTCTCAGGACTGTGCCACGGGACGCCTACTTCACAAATCCATACTAATAAGATAAGGAGACTTCGGAGCTTTGCTTAGTACATAGAAACGGACACAGAAAGGCAGCCAAAATGAGAAGACAAAGAAGCAGAAACCATATGATAGAACAGAACAGAGATCCAGGCATAATGGAGTCAAGTAATCTAACAGATGCAGAGTTCAAAACACTGGTTATAAAGATGCTCAATGATCTCTCGGGAAGTGTAGAGAACTCCAACAAAGAGATAAAATGCATAAAAATAGAAATGGAAATTATAAAAGGGAACCAGTCAGAAATGAAGAACACATTATCTGAGATCAGAAGTATATTAAATGGAATAAACAAAGAAATAAACAAAGTGAATAAAGAAAAGGATCAAATGCCCTATCTAGAGGACAGGAAAGCCAAGGACACTCAATCAGAACGGCAAGAAAAAAGATGCCAAGATTATAAAAATAATTTAAGGAGGATATGGGACACTCTTAAGGGTCCAAATATCCATCTGATCGGTGTAACTGAAGAAAATCAAGATGTTGAACAGCTGTTTGAAGAAATGATCATGGAAAACTTCCCTAATCTGGTGAAGGAAATGGACATAAAACCCCAAGAAGCTCAGAAAATTCCAAAAATCAGGGATCCAAAGAGGGCCGCACCCAAGCAGAAGAGCAAAAAAAAAAAAAAAAAAAAAAAAAAAAAAAAAAAAATTTAATTTGGAAAATTTAAGGGACCACTGAGACAACATAAAGCATACCAAGCTTCACATCATAGAAGTACCAGAAGGGAGAGCAAACCTATTTGAAGAAATAATGATGAAAAACTTCCTTAACCTGGCAAAGGAAATAACATACAGGCCCAGGAAGCACAAAGAGTCTCAAACAAGAGAAGCCCAAACAGGCTCAGACTAAGACACATCACAATGAAAATGCCAAGGGTTAAAGACAAAGGGAGACTCTTAAAGGCGCCAAGAGAAAGACAGCTAGTTACTCACATAAGAATGTCAGCTGTTTCCCCAACAGAAACTTTACAGACCAGAAGGGACTGGCACAAAATATTTAAAGTGATGAAAAGCAAGGACCTTCGGCAAAGACGACTCTATCCAACAAAGCTATGAATTAAAATTAAAGGTGAGATAAAAAGCCTTTCTGACAGAAAAAATACCTAAAGGAATTTACCACCACCAAGCCAGTATTATAAGAAATGTTAAAAAAAAAAAAATCTTTAAGAAGAAGAAGGGGGGGATATAAACGTGAATAATAAAATGGCAATAACTATGTACCTATCAATAATCACTTCAAATGTAAGTGGATTAAGTGCTCCAATCAAAAGACATAAGGTGGCTAAATGGGTAAGAAAAAAAGACCCAGGCATATGCTGTCGAAAGACACACACGGACCGAAAGGAAAGGGATGGAAAAAGATATTTCGTGTAAATGAAAATTTAAAAAAGCAGGGGTAGCGATACTTAGATCAGACAAAATAGACTTTAAAACAAAGGCTATAATACAAGACAAAGAAGGACATTACATAATGATAAAGGGATCAATCCAATAAGAGAACATAACCCTAGTAAATATATATATATATATACCCAATATATATATATATATACTCTCTCTCTCTCTCTATATATATATATGTAAATTTACATTTATATATATGGTGCCTATGTTGGGTGTATATATATATATATACACCCAACATAGGAGCACCTACATATATGAAGCAAATATTGACCGACATAAAGGGAGAGATTAACAGTAATACAGTCATAGTAGGGGACTTTAATACCCCGTTGACACCAGTGGACAGATCTTCCAGACAGGGAATCAAGAGAAAAATAGCGGCCTTGAATGACACACTAGATCAGATGGATTTAATTGATATTTTTAGAGCATTTCACCCCAAAGTAGCAGAATATACATGCTTCTCAAGTAGATATGGAATATTTTTCAGGATAGACCACATGTTAGGCCACAAAACAAGTCTCAATAAATTTAAGAAGACTGAAATCACATCAAGCGTCTTCTCGGACAACAATGGTATGAAACTAGAAATTAATTACAAGGAAAAAAACTGAATAACACGCAAACACATGGAAGCTAAAGAAGATGCTACTAAACAATGAGTGTACTAACAATGAGATCAAAGAAGAATTCAAAATATAGCTGGAGACAAATGAAAATGAAAATTCAATGACTCAAAATCCATGGGACACAGCTAAAGGAATTCTACAAGGGAAATTTATAACATTACAGGCCTACCTCAGGAAACAAGAAAAATCTCAAATAACCAATCTAACCTTACACTTAAAAGAACTAGATAAAGAACAGCAAACAAAGCCCAAAGTGAGTGGAAGGAAGGAAGGAATATAGAGTGAAAATAAAAGAAATAGAGTCTACAAAAAAAATACGAAAGATCAATGAAATCGAAAGCTGGTTCTTCGAAAAGATAAACAAAATTGATAAAATTTTAACCAGAATCATTAAGAAACAAAGGGAGAGTCCCCAAATAAATAAAATCAGAAACAAAAGAGAAGTGACAACTGATGCCACAGAAATACAAAAAATTATAAGAAAATACTATGGGCAAAACTGGAAAATCTGGAAGAAGTGGATAAATTCCTAGAAATGCACTCTCTCCCAAAAGTGAGTCAAGAAGAAACAGAAAATCTGAACGGACCGATTACTTCTAACAAAGTTGAATGAGAGAAGACACAAAACTTGTGAGTCAGAAACAAATGACAGTTTCCTACTCATAATGACAGAGAGCAATCAAGATATCAGCATTAGTACCTGTCCCCTGAGCCCCGATTCCCACAGGGTGAGGGGAAGAAATCCAGGTGATGCCGGCACACACAGTGGGTTATATTACAGGAGACGAACCCTAAAGTTAGAAAATCTGAATTTTTTATAGTGGGCGATAAGCCTGCCTAACCTTTGTCCTGGAGGAAGATCTTATCACTATTATACAGGACACTAAACAAATTGATTCTGTACTCTGGAGAGAGACCCTCCCTCCATCTTCCAAGTCCATTCACTGTACAAAGATCCTTAAAGAGTCTGAAAGAAATAACGTTCAATGCTTCTCTGCAAGACATGCAAAAATGTGAGAGATCCGTGGAGAATTCTCTCCAATACCAACGATGTTATAGGAAAGAAACAAGCAAATAATTGAGATAATAATAGAGAGTAGATCCAGGGAAGTTACTGCCTTGCTGCAGTAATGACTGTGACAGCCCCGTCTGTGAAGGAAGACACTTCGGCGTCACAGGAAGGTGACCTGGTTTTAGAAGAACGTGATCTGGTCCTGAGTTTTCATGGCTTAAAATCATCGAGTGACTCCCCCCTGCCTCCCGGATGGAACTCAAACTAGCATGTCCTGCAGGGTCTTCCGTGATCTGTCCTGCTTTCTCCTCCGGCACATCCTCCTTCTACGGCACCACCAGCCCCCCTCATCCAACCCAACGGTCGCCCACTGCAATTCCCCAAACGGGCTTCCGAGTCATGGCTCCTGCAGGTCTCTGCTTGTAGCCCTCCTCTCGCCCTTCATCTAATAACTCCAACTTCTCCTTCAGGGCTCAGCTCAGGCAGCTCCTCCTCCCCACCTTCCCACCTGCATCCAGCCCTGCCCCCTGCCCCCCCCCACCCAGTGATAAAGAATAAGACCCAAGCTCTCTGTCCCCAGGGCTCTTGTACTTACTTCTACAATTGCACTTATCATGCCAGGTGGTGACTCTCCTGTTTACTTGTCTGAAACAGATTCTTTTTAAGTTTTCAGCTCCATCGTTTACAAGCTGTGGATCTGGAGCAAATGACAATGTCTCAGACCTTCATTAGCATCTTCAAACACAGTGAAATAACAATGCGCCTTCATGTCAGGACTTATAAGCCTCCAATAAAGTAAACATATTTGTAGATGCCAGAGAAACAGGGGGTTCCAGGCATATTCCCGGAATTGAGCGCATTTTGGGAAACGTGTTGGATAGAAATGTTTCAGAACATGAGAACTTGGATTCTGTTCTTTCAAATGGCAAAAATAATGATCCAATTCTTGCTTACTCAGCAACTCCAAGTCATTGCCACAAATGTCACCAAAAATACTCTTTAAAAAATCTAACAGTCCATCAGCGGTTGCCACAGGATATAAAGCACTGAAAACAGCTACTGTAGTTAGGAGTCAACATTTAACTCGATATTGGCTATGGGAACCTGAAGTAAGAACAACACTGTATGATAAAGAAAAAAAATATCTGGACAATATATGCAAATAAAATGCAATTAAAGTACTAAAAATAGTATCTAAATTGGATCTGGGTAATTAATGCCACCAGGTACGGACAGACCCACCACCCAGGTGGGCTAATCACTCAGGGAAGTGTAGAGAAATTGAGAGATTATTTTCAACGTGTACAAAACAAGCCCAAGACAGATCCAGTCAGAGGAAAATCTGATATAGGATTCGCCATCCTCCTCCCTGGACTCCTGCCCAAAGTAAAAGTTTCACACAACAGTTTTGATTCATGTTATCTCTCTTGGCTCTCCACGTCATCGAGTCGGTGTAATAATTAATATAGTGAAGAATACCCTACCCTGCAAAGTCAGAGAGAATTTTACTTCACTTCGTAAATGGACTGCTCGCGTGAGGTTTCTAGGTGGAAGGAGGCAGCAGCTGCTACCGGCCATAACAATGGTCCACATTTACAACCCCTTCTGATTCATCTGGCACTATAGATGCTGTCTCTTCTTAGAACAGTTCTTTCATCCCCACCAACAAAACCCCCCACAAACCCTCATGAAGTCTCTTTGTGGTCACAGCTTCCTCCCACACCTGGCAACCACAATCCGTTCTCCATCTTTATAGTTTGCCTGAACCGGATGTTACCTAAATGAAATTGCTTTACGTGTAATCTTTCCAGGCATAATGCCTTCATGACTCAAGTTGTTGAGTGTATCAATATTTCCTTTCTTGTATGGCTAAGTAGTGTTCTATCGTAAGGATATCTCACAGTTTGTCTATCAACTCGCCTGCCGATGGACATTTGGGTTGTTTCGAGTTTGGGGCTATTACTAATAAAACTGTAATTACCATTCATCTAATGTTTTGTGTGTGGAAACATCAGCTTTTGTTTCTCTAGGATAAATGCCCGGGAATGTGAGCGCTGAGTCATATATGGTCAATGAATCTTTAATGTTATAAGCAAATGCCGAACTGTTTTCCAGAGTGCCGGATAGTTTTGCATTTCCAGCAGTGATGTGTGAGAGATCCAATTTGTCAGCATCTTTCCCAGCACATAGTATTGTCCATACTGTGTTAGTTTTACATTCTACTAAATATGAGGAGGGGTTTCACTGTGGTCCTAAAATGCAGTTCCCTAATGGCTAATGATGTTGAGCATCTTTTCATGTGCTTATCTGCCGTCTCGACAGCTTTCTGGGAAAGTGCTAATCATCTTTTGCCCATCTTTGTCAATTAGTTCCTTACTGTTCACTTTTGATAACTTTCTATATCCTTGTGTATCCTGGATATCTACTTTTCATATACTTGGATACTCAGCATACAAGTCCTACGTCAGCTATATGATGCGCAAATATTTCTCCAAAAAGTTTTAGATGTCGACAGTGCAATTTATCGATGTTTTTCATTATATATTGTGTTTCTGATGTCATGTCTCCAGGCCACTAATATAGTCTCCATCCTTTTTTCCAAAACTTATAGTCTTAGATTTTATATTTGGCTTTATTTTGAGATAAATTCTATATAAAAAGTGAAAAGTGAGTTAAGTTACAGGTTTCTTTTTCCTTCGGCATATGAACGCCTAATTCTTCTACTACCATTTATTGAAGAGACACTACCTCCCCAAATGAATTGCCATTGCATCTTTGTCAAAAATCAGATGACCATAGTTGTGTGGGTGTATTTTTAACCTGTATTCTGTTCAACTGATCTATATGTCTATGCATGAGCCAATACTCCACCGTCTTGATTACTGTAATTTAAGAATTACTTTAGAGTAATTCTTAAAATTCGGTAGCACGAGTCCACCAACATTTCTTCCTCTCAAAATCGTTTTGGCTATTCTAGTTTACGTCACCTTTCCTTCAAATTTTAGAATTAGCTTGTCTGTTTCTCCAAAACTATCAGCTGGGACCTTGACTGCAGTGGAGTTAAAGCCATTGATTAATTTAGGGAAAAGTGACATCTTAACTATATTTATACTGCGTTTTCCAAATCACGATGTGAATAAGTCTCCTTATTTATTTAGTTCTTCTTTGATTTCATCCATCTGTTACTTGTAGTTTCCTGCATAGACATCCTGTACATGTTTTTATTAGACTCATCCCTAAGTATGTTAATGGGAGGTGTGGTAAATGGTACTGT
The DNA here is from genome assembly GCF_000151845.1 of Pteropus vampyrus. NCBI lineage: Eukaryota > Metazoa > Chordata > Mammalia > Chiroptera > Pteropodidae > Pteropus > Pteropus vampyrus. The sequence goes on from NW_011888919.1 coordinate 783,345, forward strand.
TCTTTTAAATTCCAATTTCCAATTGTTAATACTAGTGTCTAGAAATATTTGACTTTTTTGTTGTTGACTTGGTATCCTACAACCTTTGCAATGTCAGTGATTAGTTCCAGGGCAGTTAGTCTTGGTGGGATGCTCTAATCCTCCTAGGACGGAGAGAATGGGAGGCTTAGAGCTGCCATAAAGTTGTTCTCACTGCTTCTCTCTCTCTCAGAGATGCTATCCTAAAAATGTTTCTCCTTGCAATCTCCCAATGGGTGATGACAACGTATGAAGCTTTCTACTGCACCCCCCTGGGGTTGTTGACCTGCAGGCTTTAAAGCTTTCTACTGCACCCCCCTGGGGTTGTTGACCTGCAGGCTTTAAAACTGCTCAGCGGAAGTATAGCATTGTCTGCGCCGTAACGGGGTGTCCTGTCATCCATGCTACACTCATCTGGACCCTTTCATTTCGGTGTCACCCTGTGCAAGGGAGACGGGGAGCTGGCGCCTGTGGCTGGTCTTACTTTCGCTATCTATGTAGATAATAAACTGAATATAAAAAGGGCTTGCTGTCTTGTTACTGGCTGAATCTACCAGCCTTGCCTCTGGCTTGACGGCAGCTTCCATGGGATTTCTATGTGGATGATGAAATCGCACAGAGATGAATTCTTCTAGTAATATCTTTTATGATTACGTTTCATAGGCAGTTGTACTGTTTATCTAGGGCTTTCTATTAGTCAGAAATTCCTTGCTTGTAGGTTCAGAACTATGAATGGAGCATCAGGCTTATTAGTGTAGGAAACATGAACATGTTCCTTGCAGCTGTTTTCCAGCAGCTGTCCTGTGGAAATGGGTCTTGAGTCTCCGCAGACAGGAGGAAACATTATGGAAAGCGGCTGACACAAATACGAACCCACACAAACACACACCTACCAAATTAAGAGAGGAGGGCAAATAGGCATTTGTCCATTAAGCACTTACACTGAAATATTGCACATACACTTAAAGAGAAGAAGAATAAGTCTCTCCCAGACACTGTAAGCTTTTACAAGGTCTCGAAGATTTTCACGGTGACATGGGGAGGAAACCAACAGGGAACAGAGGGGCACATCGAATAACACCCCACTTATTATCTCATTGAAATAACAGCGATAGTGACAATACAATAATACTAAGAAACAGGGGTGGAGCCTTTCTTTGGACAAGGCACTCTGCAAGATGTCACCTTTCAGTCCGTTTGATGAATCCCATCTATTCCTT
>NW_011888919.1:784632-788155 GCF_000151845.1 Pteropus vampyrus
CCTGTGGCTGGTCTTACTTTCGCTATCTATGTAGATAATAAACTGAATATAAAAAGGGCTTGCTGTCTTGTTACTGGCTGAATCTACCAGCCTTGCCTCTGGCTTGACGGCAGCTTCCATGGGATTTCTATGTGGATGATGAAATCGCACAGAGATGAATTCTTCTAGTAATATCTTTTATGATTACGTTTCATAGGCAGTTGTACTGTTTATCTAGGGCTTTCTATTAGTCAGAAATTCCTTGCTTGTAGGTTCAGAACTATGAATGGAGCATCAGGCTTATTAGTGTAGGAAACATGAACATGTTCCTTGCAGCTGTTTTCCAGCAGCTGTCCTGTGGAAATGGGTCTTGAGTCTCCGCAGACAGGAGGAAACATTATGGAAAGTGGCTGACACAAATACGAACCCACACAAACACACACCTACCAAATTAAGAGAGGAGGGCAAATAGGCATTTGTCCATTAAGCACTTACACTGAAATATTGCACATACACTTAAAGAGAAGAAGAATAAGTCTCTCCCAGACACTGTAAGCTTTTACAAGGTCTCGAAGATTTTCACGGTGACATGGGGAGGAAACCAACAGGGAACAGAGGGGCACATCGAATAACACCCCACTTATTATCTCATTGAAATAACAGCGATAGTGACAATACAATAATACTAAGAAACAGGGGTGGAGCCTTTCTTTGGACAAGGCACTCTGCAAGATGTCACCTTTCCGTCCGTTTGATGAATCCCATCTATTCCTTATCTCTAGCAGAGCTCCTGCAGCCTCTGGTCTCCTAGGTCACACCACAACTCCAAAATTTTCCATATAGAACTCTGAAGAATCATAAATAGGGCAGGTCTGGAGGTGAGTTGTATAGGGGTGTAAAGGGACCCCTTGAAATTGCCAGGGTGGAGAAGTATAAGAAGTCTAGAGAAAGCCGGTGTTTGGTGGGCAACATGCCAAAAAGTCTTTTCCGATTGGGCTTCCCCTTCGGTAGTGTTCAAAGAAAAAGACACGTCGCAACTCTGAAAGATTCCAAGACATTATTTACCCTGAGGTTTGAAGATCTATGGGAAAGTGGCAGCCAGTTGGAACTGATTCAGACATATGTCGCAGTTTCAGAAATATGGTAATGTGGGTTTGTTTTTTTTATACGTAACTATGACTCTTCACGCTCCTCCCTTTCTAGCCGCGCTGAGTTTCTGTTGTAATGTGAGATGATAAGTCACCTGTGATGTAGAAGTCACAGTAGATGGCCCCAGTCCCAGTTCTGGAGGGTAATCAAGAACCATGGTGCCCAGAATCTTTAATAAGAGGACTCCAGCCCCAAAACCAACTTCGGCGTTATCACATCTCTGAACATCAAACTTAATTCTCTCTTTCCTAATCAATTCTTGGCTTTCCGCCCTGTAATCACCCCTGTGGCATCTCTGACTGAATGGCGATCTGTAGCCCAACGTGCAGATGTCAGAATCGTAGCTTTTCCCAGAGCCCTCTCTGCCCCCCGGAGTCCATCTCAAAACCTACTCAGAGCTGTTACCAACAAGGAAAGAGGCTCTTTAACATCACCCGATGCCCCATGACGGTGACCGAAAGGCCACTCTACAGCATTTTCCTCATTCTCCAGCTTCTCAGTGGCTGTCTTCATTTTGGATCTCCTGTACTCAAATTCAGGAGTCACAGGTGAGTGTAGGTGCAGGGAGCTGGGAAGAGGTGGCACTGTGGATGGGATTGGGAGGTCCCAAAGGTCGTAGACTGGTCCTTGGAGCCCATTCTGCTCTGGCTTGTCCAGAGGCTGGACTGCGGATGTGCCAGCCATCATCCAGGTGTGGGGACCAAATCTGCAACCCCTTGGAGCAGTGCTGTGATGAGGGGACCATTCTGTCCCTGAACCAGACCTGGCCTTGCTTCCAGCACTGCTATCTTGAGTCTGTGAGCTCTCATAATCGAGCTGTTGTGAGGTTTAAAGTCCCAGGCACTACATCTAACTGGATATCTGCCTCCTTCACCAGGATCTGTGTCCAGGTAAGAGTCCAATTCTGGCTGGGTGAGGGGAGAGCAGAGAGGGAGTTTGGTTGTCTGTGTTGCACCCAGAAGTTCAAGTTCAGTCTGTGTTGAGCTGCCCATCACCCCATCTCTGGTGAACACGAGTCTGTTTTTCTCCACATCTCTCTCTCTCTCTCTCTCTCTCTCTCTCTCTCTCTCTCTCTCTCTCTCTCTCTCTCTCTCGTTAAGTCTGGGTATGGAATGAGGCTAAAATTTTTAATGTATTTTTATCTTAACAGATATAACATTTCTTCCAGCATCATTATTGAAAAGATAACATTTTTCTCTATCAAATGACCTTGACAACCTTGTCAAAATCAATGGACCATAGTTTAGCAAATGCAAGAGGAGAAAGTCTGTTTTATTTACCCACGTTTTAACTCTTTGTGTTCTTTTTTCCTTCTTATATTTTAAAATTCCTTCTTTTATCATTTCCTTCCTGTTTTAGCACTTCCTTTTAGCCATCCTTTTAGGGTAGATCTGCAGGAAACAGATTCTCTTAGATTTTCTTCATCTAGAATGTCTTGATTTCCCCCTTTATTTCTGAGGGATATTTTTGATGGGTATAGGATTTCAAATGGACATTTCTTTTCTTTTGGTGATGGAACTGTGCCCGGCTCCTTCAGGCCTCCATGGTTTCTGATGAGAAATATGCTATCATTTGAATTGTTTCTCCCTTATAGTTAAGGTGTTTCTTCTCTCTGGCTGCTTTTAAGACATTTTCTTTTGTCGTTAGTTGTCAGAACTTTGTGTATAACGTGTCTTGACGTGGATTCCTTTGGGTTTATCCTGTGTGGGTTCATTCGCCTTTTTTATTATTAATTTTTTTGGAGTGACATTGGTTAATAAAATTATATAGGTTTCAAGTGTATAATTCAATAATATGTAATACATATATTGCATTGTGTGTTTACCACCCAATGTTCCTATTCCACATTGTACGGGAAGTTCTAGCCAAAGAAATTAATCAAGTAAAAGAACTAAAAAGCATCCAAATTGGAAAGGAAGAAGTAAGCCTCTATTTGCAGAAGACATGATCTTACAGATAGTAGATCCTTTAAAACTCCACACATTAGAGCTCATAAAAGGATTCAATAAAGGTGTGGGATACAAGACCGACATGCACAAATCAGTTGTATTTTTAGGGATTAGTGATAAGAAACCCTATGCATCTGTGGCCAATTGATTTTTGACGAGGGTGCCAAAATCATTCAATAGGAAAAGAGTAGGTCCCTTCAACAAATGGTGCTGGGACAACTGGATAACCACATGTCTTCACCTCACCTAAATCTTCTGTCTGCATCTCCCTTTTCCTTCTTATAAAGATAAACGTGGTCGTACTTGGGACCCACCAGGATGATCCAAGATAATCTCCCAATCTCACGATCTTTAACTTCATCACATCTGCAAAAACCTTTTGGGGGATGATGATGTTGTTTGTTGTCGTTGCTGTTCTTGTTTTGTCATTTAAAATAAATATTCGC
>NW_011888919.1:788205-790346 GCF_000151845.1 Pteropus vampyrus
GTGTCTTGACGTGGATTCCTTTGGGTTTATCCTGTGTGGGTTCATTCGCCTTTTTTATTATTAATTTTTTTGGAGTGACATTGGTTAATAAAATTATATAGGTTTCAAGTGTATAATTCAATAATATGTAATACATATATTGCATTGTGTGTTTACCACCCAATGTTCCTATTCCACATTGTACGGGAAGTTCTAGCCAAAGAAATTAAGCAAGTAAAAGAACTAAAAAGCATCCAAATTGGAAAGGAAGAAGTAAGCCTCTATTTGCAGAAGACATGATCTTACAGATAGTAGATCCTTTAAAACTCCACACATTAGAGCTCATAAAAGGATTCAGTAAAGGTGTGGGATACAAGACCGACATGCACAAATCAGTTGTATTTTTAGGCATTAGTGATAAGAAACCCTATGCATCTGTGGCCAATTGATTTTTGACGAGGGTGCCAAAATCATTCAATAGGAAAAGAGTAGGTCCCTTCAACAAATGGTGCTGGGACAACTGGATAACCACATGTCTTCACCTCACCTAAATCTTCTGTCTGTATCTCCCTTTTCCTTCTTATAAAGATAAACGTGGTCGTACTTGGGACCCACCAGGATGATCCAAGATAATCTCCCAATCTCACGATCTTTAACTTCATCACATCTGCAAAAACCTTTTGGGGGATGATGATGTTGTTTGTTGTCGTTGCTGTTCTTGTTTTGTCATTTAAAATAAATATTCGCTGGTTCCAGAAATTAGGACATGGATATCTTTGAGGGGACCATTTTCAGCTCACCACAACCATTATATTACACAACTTTAAAGGTACAGTAACTCCCACCGTCTTAATCAATTGGGAGGTAGAAACAAGAAAATAGTAAAAAATCAATGTAATTTATGGAGTGTCAAAGGGCAGAAGAATTTGGTAAGAGGGCTGGTCTTATGTGAGGCTCCCTCCAGTGGCTCAGCAATATTATCACAGACTTGGTTTCTTTCTGCATCGTCTCTGCCTCTGGAGCACTGACCAAACTAATTGTGGCTTCCTTCATGGTTGAAAACTGGCTTCCGAAGTTGCCATGGTTGCCCTCCAAGAGTGTCCATGTCTCACTCTCGCTCTCACTCCCCTACCCTCTCCACTTCCCAGAACGATCTCCCCAAAATGCAAAGTGGTTTACATCACTCCCATCCTTATATGCTCTTCCATGGCTCCCCAGTGCCCACATCAAGAAGTTCAGATCCTCGGTGTGCCAGACAAGCCCCAGCAATTCCGTGGACTTGGCTCCCCACACACCCCGGTCTCTCATACCCCAGCAACGTCAGCCTTCTTATAGTTCCACATTCCCCTGCCTCTTCTCTTCATGTCTTGGCTCATCCTGATCCCTCTGCCTACAACAGCCTTCTCTTTCTCTCTGCACTCTGGCTAATTGTGCTAAAGACTCAGATCTGAGGGACTGACGTATTTTGTGATCTTTGACATCAACATAAAACTTGGTAACCCTTGGCCAAAGACCAATCAAGATGGTGCAGAAGGTAGATGCTGTGCATGCCTCCTCTCCGACCACACCAAAAGTATCATGAAACTACACAGCAACCATCACTGGGAGTTGCCTGAGAGTTGGCTGAACAGAAGCCCTACAACTAGGGACAAACATAAGAGGTAACCTCAAAACCGGTAGGAGGGTTGGAGACATGAAATAGCCCAGTCCCACAATTGCGTGTAGCAGTTGAGAATGGGGAGGGCTGTCTTGGCTGAAGAGTCCCCTCCCTCACCTGAGGAGCGAGGGGTTCCAGCCCCACACTGGGCTCCGCAGCCTAGGATTCCAGTGCTGGGAAGAGAAGTCCCCACAGCCTCTGGCTGTGAAAACTGGCAAAGATTGTGGCTGAATGAGATGGGGGGGGGGATGAGGGGGTTGCCAGAGTTACAGGCATGCCTCTTAAAGGGCCCGTGCCCAGACTTACTTGCTTCAGACTCACTCTCTCTGAGCTCCAGTGCTGGGGCATTGGCTTGAGGAGCACCAGGGACACACAAGGAGACTGAATTGTCAGGCTTCAGGGCGAGGACTGGAGGAGGTGGCTTTCTCCCAGACAGAAGTGCTGGCAGAGGGCAGCATTGTTCCTTTGTTGAGCCCTACCTCTTTCCAGTGTGGGGATGCAGGCC
>NW_011888919.1:790396-791240 GCF_000151845.1 Pteropus vampyrus
GGAGGAGGTGGCTTTCTCCCAGACAGAAGTGCTGGCAGAGGGCAGCATTGTTCCTTTGTTGAGCCCTACCTCTTTCCAGTGTGGGGATGCAGGCCACTGCCATATCTGAGTCTCTCTTACTCACCCCAGGTGATTCCCTGAGACTCTGCTCCTCCCAACATGCAGACCCACCCAAGCTTCCTCCAGTGGCTTATTCCATGCAAATGGCCTGTCTTGGCTCTTACTGCAGACTTTCTTAAGATTTCCTAAAGGCTCACGAAACCCAAAGAATCAGCATCTAGCCTCAGCGTGCCCCCATACCTCTTGCTGAGCATCCCCAAGCCCCACACTAGCAGCAGCTGGCCTCAGTTCCCGGCTTAGCCTCCCAAGGCACCTGTAAGCCCAGCACAGGTGGAAGCCGCCTACAAATTGCTTGATGACTCTTACCAGGTGGCCTCGGGGGTGCATAGGCTGTGGCTGAACTTGGCCTGGGGCTGGGCCCCTCCCAGAAGGCCCTTGGGCCAGCACGCCCAGTGGCCTGCTTCAATCGGCACTGGGGCCGGAGCACCACCAAGGTCTACATCTGAGGAGGACACACCCACTGGGCAGGCACTAGAGCCCTGCTAAAGTGAATCCTGTGCCATAGGGTCAGCTCCTCACCGTCTAAGCCTTACGATCAGTCATCCCAAGGGTCAAGCCCTCCCATCTGCCTGCAAAAAGCAACCAAGGCTCAACTATAACAGGAGGGCGCACACATCCCACACAAGGGACACACCTTGAGCACCTCGCTCAGGTGACCAGGGAAGTCTGTGCCACTGGGCCCGACAGGACATCTACTATATAAAGCCACTCTACTAAGACCGGG
>NW_011888919.1:791920-793215 GCF_000151845.1 Pteropus vampyrus
CCTCGGGGGTGCATAGGCTGTGGCTGAACTTGGCCTGGGGCTGGGCCCCTCCCAGAAGGCCCTTGGGCCAGCACGCCCAGTGGCCTGCTTCAATCAGCACTGGGGCCGGAGCACCACCAAGGTCTACATCTGAGGAGGACACGCCCACTGGGCAGGCACTAGAGCCCTGCTAAAGTGAATCCTGTGCCATAGGGTCAGCTCCTCACCGTCTAAGCCTTACGATCAGTCAGCCCAAGGGTCAAGCCCTCCCATCTGCCTGCAAAAAGCAACCAAGGCTCAACTATAACAGGAGGGCGCACACAACCCACACAAGGGACACACCTTGAGCACCTCGCTCAGGTGACCAGGGAAGTCTGTGCCATTGGGCCCGACAGGACATCTACTATATAAAGCCACTCTACTAAGACCGGGAGACTTAGGAGCCCTACCTAATACACAGAAACAGATACAGGGAGGCAGCCAAAATGGGGAGACAAAGAAACATGCTCCACATAAAAGAACAGAACAAAGTTCCAGAAAAAGAATTCACCAAAATGGAGACAAGCAATTTATCAGATGCAAAGTTCAAAAACACTGGTTATAAGGATGCTCAAGGAACTTAGGGCAAGAGTGGATGAACTCAGTGAGAACTTTAACAGAGAGATAGAAAACATAAAAGTGGAGATGGAAATCATAAAAAGGAAGCAGTTGGAAATGAAGAACATGATATGTGAGATGAAGAGTACATTCATCAACAAGAAAAAAGAATTAAAAAAAAAAAGATAGTTTAAGGGGTCTCTGGGACAACATCAAGCGTAACAACATTCATATCATAGAGATACCAGAAGGAAAAGAGAGAGAGCAAGGAATTGAAAACCTACTTCAAGAAATAATGATGAAAAATGTCCCTAACCCGGTAAAAGAAATAGACACATAACCCCAGGAAGCTCAGAGAGTCCCAAGCAAGATGAACCCAAAGAGGCCCACACCTGGACACATCATAATCAAAATGCCAAAGGTTAAATACAAAGAGTGAATCTTAAAAGCAGCAAGAGGAAAGCATTTAGTTACCTATAAGGGAGCTCCCATAAGACTGTCAGCTGATTTCTCAACAGAAACTTTGAGGGACAGAAGGGCTTGGCACAAAATATTTAAAGTGATAAAAAGCAAGGATCTATATATAACCAAGATTACTCTACCCAGCAAAGTTATCATTTATAATTGAAGGACAGATAAAGAGCTTCCCAGACAAGAAAAAGCTAAAGGAGTTCATCATTACTAAGCCAGTATTACAGGAAATGTTGGAGGGACTTCTT
>NW_011888919.1:796945-800481 GCF_000151845.1 Pteropus vampyrus
ACTCCTCAGAGAGAAGCATGGTTTGTGGCAGAAAAGGAAATCCGTTTTGAAATCGCTTGTGGATTTGGGGTGGCCTGTTGCTTTATACATATCATTCTCCTTTGTCTTTTTGAAGGTGTTTTTGGGAAGAGGGTAAATCATATTTTGTTTAGCATCTGTTAACTTGATTCTAACTTTTAAATATTTAACGATAGGACATGTAGGCCTCCATCTGTACTCTTGTCTAGGAACAGGCTTATGAGGGGTAGCCTGATACCTACAACAGCCTATGAGGGAGGGGCTGTCGTGAAGTTCATTTCACAGATGGAGAAAATGAGGGTGGCTTAACATGTGACGGTCACATGTATTTGTCACCAACTATGTGCTAAAAACTGGAGAAGTCATCGTGAGCGAGAGGGAAAAAATAATAGCCCCTTCTTTATCTTTAAATGGGGCAGTTACTCATCCTGGATAATTTGGGGCATTCCGTGCACACCTGTTGACCCAACGTAATTAATAACTCCCCCTTTCACCCTCAAGAGTCTTGGTTTGGACAATAAATTATACCATGACCCTACTTTTAGGCCTTTACTGTGTAGTAGGAGAGACAGAAATTCATCAAAGAATGACACAGTACGTTAATACTACAGCTGTGATGAAAACGAAGCAGAAGAAATGATGGGTAAAGCAAATATGGGGAATTGTCACTTCTAAGGAGGTGGCACCAAAGGAACAGTGATGATGAGCATGGGGCAAGGAAGAGGGCTGAGCATTCCAGGCTTGGGAAGATCAAAGGGAAAATGAAAATTCTGCACTGTGTTTTAAACTTGTCTTTGCTATAATCACCATTTAACTCGACTTCTATCCTTGTTAACAAACAAGTGTTTTTTGTTAACTGCAAGAGAATCTGGGGTGGGGGGGGGTTATACTGGCTGAATTCATTATAACAAGATTAAAGAAAGGTAGTTGATGAGTTAAATACTTAAAAATGTTAATGTTCTAAGACATACGGGGAGTAAATTGAATTTACTTTCTTATCAAGAAGGTACACGAGTAATACAGTCCCAAGATTAAAGGCAATAGAATTATTCATTGACGTTTCAGTAAATGCTCATAAGGGCCTGTTGACTTGAGTCTCACAAGATACAAAATAGATACAATTGTAACAAGACTTCACCCTACCTGGCTAATGATTACATTCTTCGTCTCATTAAGGAACCTGATGTGCAAATATTTACAAAAAGCTAGCTGAATGTTTTGTAATTGCAAAGCTAGGAAGATACTGATTTTAAGGTTCTACTGTTTAAAACTTGTACTCAGTGTGTACGAAGTCCCCTTGGGGGCAGAGTCGTCAAAGCATCTTCAAGGGCAGCAAGGAGGGCTGGTTGCCTGGGGGACTCATGAAGAGGGTCTTGGAAGTGAGTGAGGTGAGGCTGGGGTCGAGGCAGCCTGGCGAGGAGCTTGGGACTCATCCCAAGAAGCATGAGAAGCCACAGAAAAATGTGACTCAGTTTTGAGAGTGACCTTCAGGAAAGACCTAATTGGACTTGAGCTTTGGCCTAATGTGGGCCAGAGGTCACTGAGGAGGTAGCTGACAGGACCATTGTGGAGAGAGGACAAATAGCAGCAGTCTAATTCCCAAGATATTCAGGTGGTAATAGGAACTTGACTGAGGGGTGAAGTGCTGTTCATTTTATCATTTGGTGTTTATTGAGCACCTGCTATGTGCTGGGCATCGTTTTGGGTGAAGGAAACGAGAGAGGAGAGAAGACAGGTTGATCAAGGATGGTGCTCGGATGTATGGCTTTCGTAACTGGAAGATGAGCATATCATTCCCTGAGACAGGGACTCCTGGAGGAGGGCTGAGTTTGAGGGAGCAAAGCATAAGCCATTGGGGGAATCCTACATTTGAAGTGCCTGTGGGACATCCAAGTGGAGATGTCAAGCAGGCAGGTGGACACACAGATCCAGAATTCAGCTGAGAGCTGTAAGCTGGACATTAAAATCTGGAAGTCATGTACATTTCCGTGGTGACCGAAGCCGTTACCTCGATAGATCACCAGGCAGAGAAAGTATAATCAAGGAGGGGAAAAGGAGTCTGAGAAGGAGAAGAAAAGAACAGCCAGAAGCAGCAGAAGGAAAACTGAGACAGTCCTATGACAGAAAAGCCAAGGGAAGTATTTCAAAAAGAAAGCGGTCAACCATGTCAAGAGTTACTCAACAGCCCAAGGTCATCCAACTAATAAGTGGAGGAATTAAAATTTCAAACCAGGTCTAACTATTTAATAAATGGAGCTGGGACAAATGGCTACTTATACGGAAAAAAGATAGACCCCTACCTCACACCACATGCAAGTATAAATTCTAGCTGAGGTCAAGGACTAAAAGTGAGGAATGAGTCAGAGTTTGTACCTAAGGAGCCCAATGTGTCAGCGAGTGGTTCTCAACTCTGTACCCAAGTACCCACAGATGACTGAACATTCTCCACAGAACGCTGGGAAGCCTGTGCACTTGCAAAAAGTGAGAAATTTCTCGGAAGTCTCCACTTTTAGCTCACGTGAACTGAGTTTGTGATGCCAGAACTCCCATGTTTATATATGCATGAATATGCGTGTACAGAGTGCGTTATGCCAGCGCTCTCATACATATATATATATATGTGTGTATATATATACACACACACACACATATACATATATATATGTATGTATATATATATGTGTATGTGTGTGTATGCATGTGTATGTATGTATGTATGTGTATATATATATAGTGGTTTTATAACAAAAGGCTGTGTTGCCCCCAGATCTTTTCGGGAATACAGCACATCCGCCTCCCCAAAGTGTGGACACAGGCAGTTCCAGAGCCACATTTCAATATGGTCCCTTCTTTCCAAGAGTCCCAGGGGCTCCTTCCTGAGGCCCCTACTCCTTCCTGCTTTTTCAATTTGAAACGAATCCTCCAGGGAGGCAGGAGAGAGCAAGGAATCAGATCCTGGGGGTGCGAGTCCCGGGGATCTGGGTGAAAATCCTGGGTCTGTCCCTGGCCGGCTGTGTGACCGTGGGCAAGTGTCTCCACTGTTGTAAGAAATGCCTGTGGGTCTGGGTCAGAATTTTCCTAGCAGAATGTCTGGTGCTTGGAGCAACAAGGACAGCAGAAGCAGATGTGGACTTGCCCACAAGGACACTTTGCAGGGAGGGCGCACACGCCTGACTTCTGAGACTTCTTGCTCTAGGGACTAGAAAAGGATACTTTAGAGGATAAGAAAAAGATATTTGAGAAGAAATAGCTGAGAACGGGGTGGGGGCTTTGAGGCTGAATCTGGGAGTTGGCTGTAGCTCGTATCTACTAACCTGATAGTAACTATCACTAAATTACAAAGCCAGCATTGTAGGGAAACTTAATAAAAGGCCATGGAGACGGGTGGGAGATGCTAGCATGGCCATTCGTCCTCTCCCTCATCCACGTATATAACACATTTCCAGTCTCCGACTCTTCTTCCAAAGCATCTCGGAAACACTCCACCTCTCTGATTCTCTAGCTACAGGATGGGGGCA
>NW_011888919.1:800900-805022 GCF_000151845.1 Pteropus vampyrus
GGAGCTGACACGGGCCTCGGGGACAGCACAGAACGCTGTGTGGTCATTGGGAGACTGCCACCTACAAGCTCTGTGACCTCGCGCAAATGACTCTGCTTTTCCGAGTTTCGTTTCCCCGCTTGGGTAATAACCATTTCAACCACACAGTTCGGATGAGGATTACTTCATCTATAGAAAAGTTCCTCTGCCAGCCCATGGCACCAAGCAGTGCTTGGTAATAGCATTGCTGTGGGTAGGACCCAAAGGCCTAGGGGAAAGGGAGAATGAGCAATCACGATGACAGCTGGCATTTGCCATACCAGGCTTTATATAAAGCGCACGATCCCATATCCCTGTGGCAGGGACCACTAGTCTCTCCTTTCACAGATGAGGAAACTGAGGCACAGAGCAGTTAAGTCAGTGCTAGAGAACAGCAGAGCGAGATCTGGGCCCTGGCGGGCCAGCTGGAAGGACACAGTTGGGACTACTGCCCCATACTTCCCCTGACCTCTGAGGAAGCCCTCACTCAACGCCTGCCTCAGCCCCACCCAGAGTGGACACCCCCGCCCCGGACAATCAGGGCGGCCGAGAGTCTGCTGGCTGGTGGTGTGGCTAAAGGCGTCCTGCACCCCAACGATGAGGTCAAAGGACACCGGGACATGCAGCAGACGCTCTCGCCAGGAGATCGGCTGTTTGAAATCATCCAGACGTGGCCACGACACCGCGCGTGAGGCCCTATCTGCACCCCATCAGAAACCCATACCCCCCAATAAAGGTCAGCTCCAACTGGGCTCCCGCGTCCCGCCCGCCGCAAACCTTCCTCCCACCGAGACCCCGGCTGTACCCCCGCCTCTCAGCGCTGTTCCAGCTGGTGCTCAGAACCCAGAGGCCTTGACTTTAAACCAAGACCCCAGACATCCCAGCTCAGAAGCAACGTCACAGCTCAGAACCCAGAGGTCTCAGGTCGGAACGCCGCAGGAATCGGCACCAAGCCAGCCCAGATGTCACCGACAGCAGCTTCGGGGTCCTCCTAGGCAGCGAACCATGCTGTGAGACACCCCTCTCCACCATATAGCCAGAGACTTCCTGTGCAGAATCTCTACTCGGATCCCTCTGGGGACAGGCTCCTCACTACTACCCCACAGTTCCCCCCTCACGCTGCTTTAGAGTATGGGAGTTTTTCTTAAGCCTGAACCCCAACCTGTCCCCCAATCACCGACATGCCCGCAAATGCACACAGGTGCCAACTACAGCCCCCCCCAATTCTCACATCCTCCCCCTCCACTCTTCAGTCATCACCTGAGGGATTCCAAGGGCAAATATGTTTATTTACAAAATACACAGACCCTCCCAGCACGCAATGCCTGGGGGAGCGGGAGGGGCCAAGGCCTCACACACCTGAGACCCCAGGAGCACCAGGAGGGGCGGGGCTGGAAGCACACCAGCCCTGCCCCCACCCAAATCCAAAGGTGAGTAGGGGACGGAGGGACAGTGCTCCCTCTCCAAGGTCATGACCGCGTGTCCAGTCGGTTCATGTATTCCTGCAAGGCCTTCAGACGGGCATCTATTTCGGCCATGTCGGCCGCCTGGTGGTCGCAGCTGGATCTGTGCGAGCCAGCCTGGGCGTAGAGGGCTGTGAGGGGCCTGAAGCTACTCGGAGCTCCGGGGCCTATTTGCTGCCCTCAGTACCACCCCAGCGGACTCCGGGGCAGGCGAGGCGGAGATGTGGAGTCCCAGGCTCACCTTTGATGGGTCCCCAGCCCCCAGAACGGGCCAGGTATCTCTGAGAGCGGCCGCGTTCCACGGGGGTGAACTTCTGCAGCTGGGGGAGGCACGAAAGGGGTCAGGCACCCTCCCTCTATTCCTGCCCCCCAAATCCCACTGCAACTTCTGAACCTGAGAACCTCAGAAAAAATAAGGGCTGACAATTACATAAAATGACTTTGTATTTACACCTAAACCCTCTGAGGTGAATATCATTAGTACCGTCCACATTTAACTCATAAACTAAGGTACTAAGAGGCTGAGTAACGACCTTGGAGTGGCACAGGTGGTGGGAAGAGGAGCCTGGTTTTAAAACCGGCAATTTGTAGCCGGAGCAGGTTCTCTTAACCAGCGTCCTCTGCCCCCACCCCACCCCCACGCTCCCTTCCAATCCAATGGTCTCAAAATACTCTGCACCCCGACCCCCAGAAGGAAGTCAGGAAGATGCGGACAGCGGCTTCTGGTGTTTCATGCTGCCCCTTCCGCCTCCGAGGCCTGAGGAAAGACACTCACCGTATTGGACCCACTCCAGCTCCTGGGGCGGGGAGGCTTCCTGGGATGGCGGGAATGCTGAGAGGAGAGGGCGGAGCACTGAGGGACGATGGGAGGTGTCTTTGGCACCTTCCACCTCACCCTCCTCCGGGGTTTAAAGGTTCCATCACTCAATTGCCCTACAAAAGACCGTTTCCCTCTCCCCAGACACCTTCTGGAGGCGGTTCTCTCCCCCAGCCCAAGTTTTACCCTCTGGGGAGGGATTCGGAGACATCCTCGAACTCGCTGCAGGAGCTGGCGGACGAGCAGCGGCTGCGGAAACTGTCCACTGGAGAAACGAGGAGCCCCATGAGCCTCCCGCACGCACCGGCACCGCGGAGCCCTGGTGCCGACCCGTGCGCCCCGCGCGCTCCCGCCGTCTCCAGCCGCATTACCGGAGGAGCTGCGGCGTCGGGAGCGGTTGGCGTCCCCTCGGCAGGTCACAGCAGCAGGGGGCCGAGTCTGGCGAGCCCAGGAGATGGACGGGCCGTCCCCGCTTCCTCCGCTGCCAAATCGGTTCCGCTGCTGCTGCTGCTGCTGCTGCTGTCTGGGGAGCGGGAAAGGAGACACCTGCCTGTGCGCCCCACGGATGCGGGGGAGCCGCTTCCCTATGGGTCGCAGCCAGGGCCGGTGACCCGCCCGAGGTGGAAGGGAGAGAGGAAGCAGGGGACAGATAATGGAGACAGGTAGGAGACAAGGATGGGTGAAGGCCGGTCAGACAGCCAGGTCAAGGGGCAGGGGTAGGGGCCGGTGAGGAGGGACGGGCGCTAACTTCATCTTGATCTCTCTCTGCTTCTTCTCCTTGGCTTTCACAAAGGCTGTGGGGTCGAAACGCGGGACGCGACCACCTGGGGCGGGGAACAAGAGGCTGGGGTCACAGAATCCCGCCCCCATCATTCTCGTCCGTTCGGCCTCCTCCCACTCACGGGGCTGGGGCGGCACCGACCTGTGGGGGAGGGCGAGGGGCGGGCGGGACGGCCTCGACCCCGAGCCCCACGGCCGCTCTCCCGGGACGAGGAGCGGGTAGCGCCGCGGCCACGCGACGTGGAGCGCTCCCGAGACGATGCAGCCCGGTCCTCCCGGGCCGGGGGCGGAACCACTGGCGGAGTCCGTCTCCTGGGGGCACAGGACCCGCTGTCAGTTTCCCACCGGCCAGGACAAGTCCTGTCCCAAGCTCCTTCCCGGCCTGCACCAGCTCCGAACCTTCGCGTCCCTCCTCCCACGATTTCTAGTCATCCACAGCCTCGCACTAGATTCATACAGACTCTCCGCCTCTCTCAGAGTCCCACAAAACTCTCCCCAAAATACGTATGTCACTTCCCTACACCCCCTTCACTGGGGGCTTCTTCCAAGGTCTCCCAAAGCTCCCTGAAACTCCCCAATTTTCCACCACCCGCCTCAGTACAAAATCAGCGCACATCATCCAGATCTCCATCAGCAGCCCTACGCCCTTTCGCTCCACCAGACCCTCAGGCCCCGCCCCTCTCCCCGGGTCCCCACATCCAGGCCCCACCTCCTGATGCAGCAGCCTCAAGCCCCACTCACCTCTCCACAGACCCCGCCCACCACTGCCCACGATGGGAGCCTCCTGTTTGCAAGTCCTAGGCCCCTCCTCTCCTGCATCCCCTCCCCCCTTACTCACCCGCCTCCATCCTGCACAGGTCCCGCCCCGTCACGCAGACCCCGCCCACTCCCCCTCTAGGCTCCGCCCAGGCCGCCCCGACCCCACCTGCAGGCGGAGTCCGCAGCTGAGGCCCCGCCCACCCCAGGCCGCGCCTCTCACCCCCTTTTGTACGAGGCAAGCTCGCTGTTCAGGGTCTTCAGCCGCGCGCGCAGGCTCCGTTCCGA
>NW_011888919.1:805854-811002 GCF_000151845.1 Pteropus vampyrus
TGAGTCCCACACGACTGTAAAAAGGAACAAGAAAGATCTCTATGTCCTGTCACCAAGTGACAACCAGATATGAGTTTAAAAACAATGCAGAACAATGTTTAGTGTGTGTCCTTATGTGAAAGAAAAAAAAGGGAATTACAAATTGCATATGTTCATATTTCAAAAATATATAAGGCTAAATCAAAAAATTTAAAAAGTAAGTTACCTATGAAAGATGGAGGGACAGAATTGGCCACCGGTATACAAGCTGGGCCCCTCTGAATGTACCCTCATTTTTAATGTTGACTTTGGAACCGTGAAAATATTCTACACACTGAACAAGCCCTATGCTGTCTGAACTTGGAAGCTAAGCAGGGTCGGGCTTGATTAGTACTTGGATGGGAGACCACCTAGGAAGACCAGGTGCTGCAGGTGTAAAAAATAAAAAGTAAGGGATTGTAAGCTGACAAGATCCTTGCGATCTGTGAGGTCAACCTCGCCCAAACAACAACAACAATAATAATAATAATAAAAGAAAAAAATATTCTACACAAATTTTAACAGAAGCAATTGCTAAAATGTTTAAAAGTGACTCAAACCACTCCAACTGTATATTGAAGTTGGTGGCATACTGGAGAATTATGTCAAGTGACCAAAAAAATTTTTTTTTCAATTTTAGCAAGTAGGATATATCCTAAGGGCAAAAAGAACTGCAAAGAAATCTTAAATTCATTCAGTACTCTCATTATTAGTAATTACATTGGTATTAGGATAAAGCAAATAAATAATTATGAATTATGTCACTATTACCAGAAATTAAAATTTTTCAGCATGAGAAAAGACATACAAATGAAAGAAGTTAATAAGTACAGACATCATTTTTCTCTTTCTAAAAATATGTCTACTTTCTGGTTCTTTCCACCTAAAAATGCTTAATAGTAATGTCAACCCAATGGCCATGAACACCCCTTAGGACCAGAGTGTGGTCTCTAAATACAATTTCCTACTAAAAAGAACCAATGCTCCTGGGAAAAATTACTTCTACCAGCTCTGGGGCTGGAAAGTCCAAGACATCTTGACATGCCACAAAACAAGGAAGCCATCTGTGGTGGGTTGAATATGAGCCACCCAAAAGACATCCATCCATGTTCTAATCTCTGGAATCTGTGAATGTTACCTTATATGGGAAAAAAAAAAAGTTTATAGATCTGATTAAATCAAGGACTTTGAAATAAAGAGATTATCAAAGCGGGCCCTAAGTATAATCTCGGGTATCCTGTAGAAGAGAAGCTGAGAGAGATTAGACACAGAAGAGAAGGCAATGTGACTACAGAGGCAAAGGCTGAAGTGAAATGGTCACAAGCCAAAGATTGGTGGCAGCCACCAGAAGCTGGAAGAGTCAAGAGACAGATTCACCCCTAGAGCCCCTGGGGGGAGAACTGCCCAGTCCACACCTTGATCTCAGCCCAGTGAAAGTGATTTCAGACTTCTGGCCTCTAGAATGGGAAGAAAATTAGTTTCTGTTGTTTTAAACCACAAAGTTTGTAATTTGTCACGGCAGCCATAGGAAACCAACATACCATCAACCAAATTTACATTGGTGAGTAGATAATAATAGTAAAAACTGAACGAAACTCATTGATCTTCATGGAGGATGTAAGGAAACCAACTCATTATTCTGACAAAAGGTAAATAAAGGGGAAAAAACAAGCATTAATCATGCCTTTTCCACGGGAAATGTTACCTCAGGGAAACCAAACAGTTAATACGAGAATACTTTCCTTATCGAAGAAATCCAGCTAACGAAAGCAGAATTATGGAATTAGCTCATTACCCTTTACCAACTCCTAATGAAAAATCTATCTAGCCACCGATCATCAATAATTACCAAAACTATATATTAACTCAGTTGTTCTCACCCTGCCTGAAAATTAAAATCAATTAGGGATCTTAAAAACATACGGATACCTACATTTTTGGTAAAACTTTTAATTTACCCTTGTCATCAAGAGGAAGACAAGAATGCCACCTATCTCTACTTCTTCTCAACGTCGTCGTACTGGAGGTCCTAGCCAGTGCGATAAGGCAATAAAAAGAAATGAAAGATAAGGATTGAGAAGTAATGAACAGAATGGTCATTTGTAGATGATGATAAACACTGAAAATCAGAAAGAATCTACAGATAAATTATTAGAAATACTAAGAAAGCTAACTGAAGTTGCTAGATACAAAATCAATATACAAATATCAATTACACTCAAATCAATATGATCGATATTTAAAGTAAAGAAACCATTAACAAAAGTACCCAAAGATGAAAAAAAAAATCTAACAAAAAGGGTTAATGGAACAACATTACTGAGATATTAAATAAGACCTAAATAAATGTAAAGACTAACTCTGTCTACAGACTGGAACACTCACTACAGTATTTATAAAGATTTCAGCTCTCCCTAAATTGTTCTATAGATTCAACACGATACCAATAAAAATTCCAACAGGTTGTATGTGTTTGTACTGAAAAACCTATCAATTCTGAAGTTTATACGGAAATGCGAATTGCTAAGAATAACCAGAAAAAAAAAAATCTTGAAAAGACAAAACAAAAGCGAGAGGACTGGCTCTACCCAGCGTTGGACTAATTATAAAGCTACTGTAATTAAAACAGGATGGCGCTGGCACCAGGAGAGACAAATAAACCACTGGACTACAGAGCACAGAACCTCACCTATGGATAAATACGATTCGTGATAAAGGCGACAATGGCTGAGCAGTAGGATAAGGACACTCTTTTCAATAAACAGCACCGGGATGGATGATTGACTAGTCAATGAAAGGACCTCCACCTCATCAAAAATCAATCCCAGGTGAATTGTAAATGTCAGAATTATAGATGATGATACAGGAGAATGTCTTCGTGACACCGGGGCAAAAGGATTCTGAGACAGGACATAAACATTACTAACTTTAAAGGAAAAATGTATAAATGAGTCTATGTGAAAATGAAGAACCTCTGTGGATCAAAAGACACTTACATGAAGAGAGTGAAAAGGCCCGGGGAAGGCAAGGAGGAGAGTTTCTGAAACGCATAAAATTCATACAGGGCTTATCTCCAGACTATGTAAAGAACTCCTAGAAATCAAGAAATGGGTGACCAGAAGGAAAAGAAACATGACAGGTGAACAGGCAACTCACAAAAGCGGAAACCCAACTGGCAATTAAACATAAGAAAAAGTGCTCCACCTCACCGGGAATGAGGGATATGCAAACAGAAACAACCCAAAGGTGCTGGGCTGATGAGAACTTTATGAGAGGGATCCAGTTCTCACTATGCGAAGTCATCGGCCTCAGCACCTCCTGACAGAAGCAAGGTGTCTTGCCAAAAACCTGAACCGGGTTAGCCTGTACGTTTAATAACTACTTCATCAGAAATATAGAAAACAGAGGAATACATTAACCATGAAGATAAAATCCACAAAATCTGGACCGTGGGAAAAACTCTGCAGGACAAATGACCTGGCTTCTTCCACAGCTAAGCAGCATGCAAAAAGGGGATACTTTAATAAATTAAAAGAGATTTAATAAACACATCAACAAATTGCAATGTGTGGCTGTGTTCGGATATTAATTCACAGAAGAGATCTGTGAAATAATCAGAGAAGTGTCAACACATACACACACTATAGAATTTTTGGCAATTCTGTCGTATGTGATGACGGTGCTTCTGTTTTTATCTTAAATGTCCCTGTACGTTGAAGATAGATTTTGGAGTATTTATGGAGGAGAAACGATGTCTGGGATTTGCTTCTCAGGAGAGAGCGGGGAGTGAAGATCGAACAAGATGGGTAAGAAATTGATGACATTTGAAGCTGGGCACAAGCACATGCGCATTATACTACTGTCTACTTCTGTGTGTGCTTGGGATTTTTCCTAATAAAACATTTTTTAAAAAAAATCTGTGGCTCCCCAAGCTCTCCAAAGAGCTTCCCATTTGGCCCCTTGCAGCCGAAGTCCCCCATGCTCCATCCTCCCCCATCCCTGTCCCTCGGTGCTCCAGCCCAGCCTCTCTGCGAGGGCAGCCCCTTCCTCCTGGAACGCTCCTCCTGGCATGAACGACTCTGCTTGTCCTTCAAACATCGCCTCGCACAGAAGCCCGCGGGCCCCCGGCCAGGCCCGATCACATCCCTCTGCTCTCTGCTCTCCCAGCTGTCTGTGCATTTCCTTCCAGCTGCCGAGCTGGCGTGCATCAAGGAGACGAAGTTTTCTGTCTGGATCCCCACCCCACCGGGACAGCGTGGCCAGCTGTCTGGCCACTGGGTAGGAACCTGGGCTCTCTCACCAGGCTGCCTGCATCCAACGCTGCTCCACTAATGACGAGCTGGGTGACCACGGGCAGTTTCACTTCACATCTCTATGAAGTGTGACAATAATGCCTTATCCGTAGGTGGTGGGACTCTAGGACGAGTGCTTAGACCATGTCTGGCACTGAGTAAGGGCCCAGGAAATATTAACTAGTGCTGGGCAGCGTGCCTGGCACACAGTAGGAACTCATTAAGGGTTGGATGAATGAATGAATAAATCCTGGAGTCTTCCCAAACTCCCAAGCTTCAAACTGGGAAGAGGAAAAGAAGCCACGATCCGGCTCTGGGAATCTCAAGGCAGAGGGCGCCACCTTGTGGCCATCCTGGAAAGCACATGCGCACACACACGTACACACCTACCAGACTCGAGGGCAGATCCGAGGCTGAACTGAAAGTAAAGCTTATCTTGCTTCCAGAACTATGCCCAGCTCCTCCAGGAAGACCCACAGGCTTCTCCAGCCGCGTGAGCTCCAAGTCCTGGCAGGGCAGAGGGCTGGTCCTCCCTGTCAGCACTGAGCAGCCAGTCCTGGGCTGGCAGCTGCCAACCGTGCACAACGGCTAAGAGAACCAAAGTGGGCTTGGCACCGTCTGCCTGGATTCAAGGTCTACACCGGCCGTATTACTCACTGTGTGACCTAGGGCAAGTTCTCTAACCTCTCTGTGCCTCTGTTTCATCCTTTGTAAAATGGGGACGATAGCAATGCCTGCTCAGTGAGGATCAAATAAACTAATGATAAAGCACTGAGCAGAGTCCCTGACACACAGTTAAATGCTCACAAACGTTAGCTCCTAGTATTATTATTATTAT
>NW_011888919.1:811932-818611 GCF_000151845.1 Pteropus vampyrus
ACTCACTGCTCCCGCAGGTGCCAGATCTCGGAGTCCCGGGGGTCCCGAGGGTCCTGGTGGTCCAGCCCCCGAAGGCGGCCCAGCTCCTCCTTCAGCGAGCGAATAATGCCCTGGAGGACCACGGGGTCCGGCTTGCCCTGGTACGGGAGGGGCAGCGGGTAGTGAATCCTGAGGATTAGAACCGTGGCATCTCAGAGGCCAAGGATCCCCCAAGGGCACTACCAGACCCCGAGAGCCCGAGAGCATGAAAAACCCCCCGTCCAAAAAACCCAACGTCCCAAGGGCCCAAGGCCCAAAACCCAACTCCAACCCCCCCCCCGCCCCCAACCCCATTGCTCCTTGCGCCAGTCAGCCACCCCTACGACTCCCTTATAGAGCAATCGTGGAACCACTGGGTCATGTGACTTGCAGCCACGCCCAACCCTGAGATTCCGTGGTAGGAGATTCTAGATGGCCTAACCTGGGTCCCCCCTTGGTTGGCGAAAGGTGGGGCATCTTGATTAACTGCTCCACCGGGTGCTGTTCATAGAACAGCACTTGGTAACATGATAACTTCCCACCAGAAAATCAGGGAGCTATTAACAAAGGGAGCAGACACTGTCCCCGGCTACCCAACAGCCATTCCCAACGCCTTTCTCCCTTGCTGCCTCCCGCTAAAGACTAGACAGCCAGATATTCATTTGCCCAGCATTCCTTGCATGTGACTACTTCTGGCCAAATATTATGGAAAAGGCCAAGTGATCATTTCTGGCCGAATATTATAGAAAATCTGTCGGGAGTCTTCTGAGAACACTTTGGTTTTCCTGATAAAAACAATAGGTACAATTAGCAAGCGCATCTCTGTTCTGCTCCCTCTTGCTTTGCTGCAGACACAATGCCTGGAGGTCCAGCAGCCATTTCTGACCAGGAAGAGATACGGATGAAGTGACAATCCAACACATTAAGGATGGAAAAAAAAACAAACAGGAGACGACGTTTCTGATGAAATGACTGAGTTGCCACCACCTCCCTAGACACCTTGTTAAGCGATAAACTATTGCTTGTTTAAGGCACTTGTCGCCATACACAGTATTAAACAATACAAACCTCAACACTGAAGATTCCAAAGGCAAGGCTGAAGCGACGTTCCTGCCTTGCCCTAGGTACCTGGGGCTCCTGAGGTCTAACCACATCCTCTCCTACCTGCCCGCCAGTGTCAACCTAGAGTCAGCCCCTTGTCGCACCTGTCAAACTCCACAGAGTAGATGAGGATCAGGTAGCGCTTGGAGTTGAGCTGGGCGGATCTCGAGGCCAAGGGGCCTGGGCGGCCCCCCATCTTGCGGTTCCGCAGGGACTCCAGATCTGTGTAGGTCAGCAGGTCAAGGGTGACCGACTCGCTGCTCTGTTGTGAGGATGGGAGGAGCTGCGACAAGACCCAGAGCACACGACCCCCAAGCCCAGGCCACGCCCCCACGAGTTCAGGCCACACCCCCACAAGTCCAGACCACACCCCACAAAGCCCAAGCCACGCCCCCACAAAGCCCAGGCCACACCCTGGCCGGTTCTCTGGGCTAGCTGGCCGGACCCACACTGAGCCTGATGAGCAAGATGGCCCTGTCCAAGGTGCTGGCACGAGGACGTCATCAGGGAGAAACTGAAAAGAACCTAAATGCTCGACCACTGGGGACGGCTTAAGACTATGGCTCTAAGTGTTGTCTGCAGACTCCTCAGGGTCCCTGAGACCCTTTCAGAATGTCCAAGAAGTCAAAACAATTTGTAGAATAATATTAAGATGTCATTTGCCTTTTTTGCTGTATTGACATTTGCACCAATGGTGCAAAAGTAATGGATAAATACGGTGGTGCCCATGAGCAGAAATTCAGCTGGTGGCATCGAATGTGCTAGCGGTCATTGTATTCTCCACTGCCATGCAGTCTCAGTGGTGGGCCAGGAGGGAGAAGTAAACAAGTAAATAAAGAGATGATAGACAGACAGGCAGACAGACAGACGAAACACAGGAAATAAAACCTGGGAATAGTCTTGATGACACCGTAAAAATTGTTAATTTACAGAACCTCAACCCTCGCGTACACAGCTTTGTACTACTCTGTGACAAAACAGGAAGCGCGTGTCCTGCTGCTCACCAAAGCGCGACTGTTGTCTCAGAAAAAGCACTTATGCCATCGAGTTTTAAGCTAAGCTTGCCACTTTTTCATGGCACGCTACTTTTACTTGAATGAATGACTGCCAAACAAAACTAGGGTTATTCAGACTTGGGTGCCTAGAAGGCATTTTCTCAAAAATGAACAGTGAGCCTGCCACATCAAGAAAAACAGCTAACGGTATTTGTTGCCAATGATAAAATTCAAACGCCCAAGTGAAAATTGCGATTTTGGAAAACGATCTGCCACCGTGTGCCTGACAGCCTCTCAATATTAAAAGACCGTCCTGGTGAGGTCTGTGAGGATGTTAACAAATGTGACTTCCTGATGTTGTATAATGAAATGCGTCGACATTTGGAAGGTCAGTACAGCTCACAGGTGACGTTACAAACTGGGTAAAAGATGCAGGCAACGTGCGAGATGCAGCAGTAGATTTTAGCCTAACAGTACACGACGTTCACCGATATGGCTTCAGATTCTACACCGCCACCAACCTTTAAAGAACTATCACCTGTCCAATTTCTTGTGTGTTAGCAAAGAAAGATACGCACGGTTATCTGAAGAAGTTATGAAAGGGCTTCCTTTCCTACTACATAACTACGTGAGACAGATTTTTCTGCATATACTTCAACCAAAACATAGAACAGACTAAATGCAAGAGAACATCTGAGAATCTAGCAGTTTTCCATGATGCCGGACATTAAAGAGATTTGCAAAAATGTAAAAACAACGCTACGTTTCTTCCTAATTTGTTTTAGAAAATATATTTTTCATAAAAATGTTACTGAGATTAACATGTAACAGGTTTATTACTGTTATTTTTAAATGAATTCATAGATATCTTTAAATTTCTCTGAATTTCTAATATGGCGAACAAATATTGATAGATAAATCCTACATAG
Source organism: Pteropus vampyrus (assembly GCF_000151845.1). Lineage (NCBI taxonomy): Eukaryota > Metazoa > Chordata > Mammalia > Chiroptera > Pteropodidae > Pteropus > Pteropus vampyrus. The sequence goes on from NW_011888919.1 coordinate 814,976, forward strand.
ATAAAGCTCTTTGGTGTCCTCAATAATTTTTCAGAGAAGAAAGGGATTTTGAGATAAAAAATTTCGAGTCTACGGCCATGCCACCCTGAACGTGCCCGATCCCGTCTGATCTCGGAAGCTAAGCAGGGTCGGGCCTGGGTAGTACTTGGATGGGAGACCACCTAGGAAGACCAGGTGCTGTAGGCGTAAAAAAAAAAAAAGTTTGAGAACCACTGGGTTACAGAAGTAACGAGGCGTGGGTACAACGCAATACAAAGCAATTGCTAACGAGGATGACAAACTCAAAGGTTGATGACAACAACCACAACAATAATAAAAGTAACAGACAATACCTGTACAGCATGTATTATGAGCCAGGCATCACTCTAAGCTTTTAACACATAACTCGTTTAATCTTCACAACACTACAAAATGCAGACTGCTATCACCCACACATTACAGAGAGGGACGCTAAGGCACGGAGGGGAAGTCACTGGCCCCGGCTCCCAGCTCGTGGCAGTGATGAGTCTGAATTCAGAGTGCGTGCTCTTGGCTCTTATGCTTTTATGCCTATAGATTCTCAATGCTAACAGTCGGGTGGGACACAGAAAGGGGATGCTTAGGGACTCAGTTTCCAAGTCACATATGACTACTGCCACAATGACACGAGCGCATGTTCTATCTGTCATCAGAGAAATAATGCAATCATGGCATCTAAATAACATCCCTGTCACTCTGAGTTCCAATCGGGTTTTTCTTTTCCCGTCGATACTTGTAACCACCTGACATGATATCCTTTAAAATTGTCTTTCTCTCCCACTAGAATGTCACCCACGTGAAGACAGAGATTTTGTCTCTTTTGTTCACTGCCGTGTTGACAATAGTGCCTGGCACACTGACGATGCTAAGGAAATGCAATAAATGATTGGCTATATTCACTGACATAACTAAATTCTTATGAAATATTGTTGAATCTTTTAAAAACAGGTTGAAGGATACCTTGGGAAATACAGCAACTACACATAATTATAGGTCTGCAAATGTGCACACGCAGCTTCCCACGTGCATAGAGAATGGAAAAATGACCGGAGTGATTTCCACCAAAACATTGCCAGGAATGATTATTAGGAGTGGAGTGACTTTTCCTTTCTTCTTTACATTTATTTCTCTGTGACTTGACTTTAATACATGAGAATAACTCTCAGAATCAGAAGAAGCCATTTACATTTGGGAAAGAAGAAAAAGAGAGCCCCGCCCCCTCAATGAAAGAGAAAGCAAAGGGTCTTGCAGACGTTGGATGGCCAGCTACCCCCAAGGAATCCGGGGGACAGAAACCTCCCCCCACCCCCACCCCGGTCCCTACCTGCGTGAGGGCCGACTCCAGCATGTTACAGAAGATGTTGAACTGTTTGAAGTTCCCCGTCTTGTGAGTCAAATCTTCGATGACTAGGTGGGGAGAAAAGTCCTTCCTGAGGCCTGACCATCTGTCCCACCCAAGGGCAAGGCACCCGAGCCTTCTACCTTTCCCTGACTCCAGGGCCTCTGGCCTGAGGGATGAGTCCTACACCCCCTCCCCACTTTAGAGCTTCCGGTCAGGTAGAAGAGGCCAGTGGGCAGGATGCGGTTGGCCTCATCTTCTAGAAGAAGCTGATTCCGGGGAGGACAGGCGAGCCCACACCAGGTAGGCACACTCACAGCTGGCATCGAACTCGCCCCGCCACTGGTCAGCTGTCATCCGGTCCTCCACCTCCAGCTCTAGCACCTGCCCAGACACCAGCACCCGCACAGCATGCTCCACACCTCGGAAGACGTAGTCCACCTGCAGGCCAGCTGGCTGGTCCATGGCCAGTGTCACTGGAGAAAGGGACGAGACAGAGACCCAGAGGGGCTGAGAGTTCAGGTTCAGTAGCTAGAAAGCCAAAATTCACGTCCTGGTTCCACCACTTACCAGCTGTGGCACCTTAGGAAAGAGACTTCCTCTCCCTGTGCCTGCGTTTCCTCACCTGGAAAATGGGTACAATAAGAGCACCAACCTCGCAGACTTGTCATGAGGGTGAAACTGAGCAATCCACATAAAAGCGTGTAAAACTGTCCTGCACGTTACGAAGCCCAATACATGCTGGCTAGTGGTATATATGACTTCCGACAAAAGAATCACGATTGATACTATTAATCATTCATTTATTAATCCTTATACTCATTATATATTTAGAATTATTCATTCATTCAGCAAACATTTGCAGAGAAAAATCCAGCTGGAAAGGGGGACAGAGTATTGAGGTCAGGTGGGGCAGAGATTTTAAATAAGGGGTCGGGGCACGCCTCTGTGAGGAGCCGGCCACGTAGCTCCCTAGGGAACGAGGTCCACATTGGGAGAACAGCCAGTGCCACAAACTATCAAGGACACACTTAAATCATTCACACTGAATTAATCACTGATTTTATTAATTAGTCTGTTGTTCTCAGCCAACAGAGCTCCTTCTCAATGTTAGTTCTACCAGGAGCTGGAAGAGGGTCAGGCCTCCCGCCTCAGCTGGTTTGGAATGGGAGCCCCGGGCTACCTGGGTTCACGTCCAGGTTCAGCTGTGTACAGACGTGGGCAAGTCGCCTAATCTCTCTTATGGCCAGACTCCTTATCTATAAAGCACATTTCTTATCTATAAAGCTGCTCCGGGTGCTGGGGATCTGATGAGACCAGATTATGGCTGTGCCCTCAAGAGGGTGGCAACAATCCAGAGACATAAAAATGTCGAGCAGTGAGGACAGGGGACGCTGGGGGTGGGGGTGGCCAGCAGAGGCCTGGAGGGAGAGGAGGAGACAAGTGAACACCTAGGGAAGTGTCCAGGCAGACGGGACAGCCAGGCAAAGGCCCCAAGGTGAGTTGTTCCTAGTTTGTTCTAAGAACAGTAAGGGGGGCAGCGTGAGGGAGGGAGGGGGTGAGTGCCGAGAGCAGAGGTGACATGGGACCGATGATGTTCACGCAGGCCTTTGTAAGTCCACAGGAAGATAAGAGGGCCCATCTCCCTGGACTGGTGTAAGGATTAAATAAGTTAATCATGCCAAATCCTTGGGGAAACTGAGCCATGTCTGACACACAGCAAGAACTCAATACAGACCGGCATCCTCGCCATTATTATTGTTATTATTGCTTTATTGTTTCTGAGCTTGAAAGGGACTATAGAGACAAGGAAAGCCGCTTCCCTCCCCAGTGTACAGATCAGGTCATTGAGGCTCAACAAGGAAAAATGGCCCTGTGCAGAGTGGCACAGCTGCTCCAAAGACAGAGCCACCCAGGGCTGCCCGTAACCTAGATTGGTGACCATCCTAATGCCTGGTCTCCTTCTCTCCCCACCGCCTCCTTTAGTCCTCACGCTCTCCCCAGGAAGTCCTTCCTGAAGTCTGATGTTGGAAAATTGAGGCAGAAAAAGATGAACCCTGAAACTCTAAGACAGCGATTTTTAACCTTTTTAGAGTCCTTGAGCCTTTGAGAGTGTAATGAGATCTCTGAACCCTCCCAGGACAGATGAATAAGCCCATAACCTTAATGGGCTTATTCATCTGTCCTGGGAGGGTTCAGGGGCTCCCAGAATATCACCCCCAGGCCCATTGACAAGATCCCCTTTCTCCAGCCCCAAGAACAACTGCCCGAGCCCCTAC
>NW_011888919.1:821066-832216 GCF_000151845.1 Pteropus vampyrus
TCCCCCGGAATGTACTTTAGGACACCCCACAATCTAGACCTCCACAGCGCACACTGGAGCCCAACACCACCCCCTGGGGGATCCAGGCCCCTCCCCCACTGTCCCTCAAACACTTTTTGCCTTGGATAAGAACCATGCATACCTATCGACCGGGACTCACCCTTAATTCTGCTCTCAGGTAGGTATTATAACGTCTCCCATTTTATAAAGGATGAAACCGAGGCTTGCCTGGGACCCCACAGCGAGGGACTGGAATGGTCATCTCCCTACTCGTTGTCCAGCCACCCTTCCCTGACCATCTTCTGTCTCCTCCCAGAATTCTCTGCTTCTTTACCTCCCAACGCTAATTAAAAGTAGCCTCTCACCTTAACCATGGCGCATGCTGCAGGCTGGGGGACTCCTGGGTTCAGATCCCAGCTCCATCACTTACCCACAGTGTGCCCCGGGCGAGGCAATTACCCTCTCTGGGCCTTTCCCCACCAGTAAAGTGGGGATAAGAACTCCCACCTCATAGGATTGTTGCAGGGACTTGTTAAATACATATAAGGTGCTTCAAACAGTGCCTGGCACTCTGTCAGCTGTTATCATCTGTGCAACGAGTTGATTAGGTGACAGACCAGAAGCCTGCGAGGGCAGAGCCACCTGGATCATTCTTGTATCTCCAGCACCCTAGGCCTGGCACAAACCAGGGGCTGTGAATTAACAGGTGATGCCAAGAAGTGGGGTCCTGGCCCTAGAGAGGCACTGGAGATACAGCCAAGGTCGTCTCCCCTCATCCCAATCCTTGTCAGCCACTCTCCAAGTACCAGGACCAATGTCTCCTCTGGAAGGAAGCCCCTCCTGACTCCCAGGGTGGGTGAGGAGCTGTCTCAGTCACCAGTGGCCCCAGCGCAGCCCAACAGAGGGCCAGCCACAAAGGAGTAAAATGATGAGAGCTCCAGCCCAAGCTCTGAACCGGCCTGTTTCACACAGTGAGGGCCGAAGACCTTCAGCATCCCTTCAGGTGCTTAATGAAAATGCAGGATCCCAGGCATGGCACAGAGGAAGAATCTCTGGGGTGAATCCAGCAACCTGCATTTCCAACAAGCTCCTCTCGCACTAACTAAAGCTGAGAACTTCTACGCTGACCGCCACAATCTGCCCAGTTTATTACCCCATCTGGACCCCACCACCCTATCCAAGACACTCTCAGCTCAACATCCCTGCCCTATTCCACCGGGAGACCCCCCCCCCCCGCCAGAAATGGTGATAATGGTGGTGTAGCACAAGTAACACCTCTGAAGCATGTATGTTCACTTCTAGGTGTTATGGTCTATATTCTCATGGAGCCAACACTATAGTGGGAGGGTGGTCTAAGTTGCCCAGTGGATATAAACAAACACTAATACATGTCATATAGGTAATGGTAAATGTCATGAAGAAAAATATTACCAGGTAGTGAGGAGGCAGGGAGTGACAGAAGCTATTTTACCTTGGGTGGTCAGCGAGAGCCTATCTGTGGAATTGACATTCGATCGAGATCTGAAGGAGGTGAGGGAGAAGTCATCTAGACATCTGCAGGGAACGCGATCCAGACAGAGGGGACACCAAGTACATTCTCCACACAGTTGCTCTGGGTGAAGAACAATGAGGAGGCCAAGGTGGCTGAAGCAGGGTCAGCAAGGGCGAGTGGCAGGAACTGAGAGCAGGGAGCAGAGGGGAGCTGCAGCAGGTGGAGCCTTGCGGGCTTGACAAGGACTTCCGCGTGAGGTAGAAGTCACAGGAGGGTCTGAACAGGGGAGCACCACCATCCAACTTTTGTTTTAACAAAATCCCCCTGATAGAGGCCAAGGGCAGGGGGAGGGAGACCACTGAGGAGGCCCCTGCAACAGATCAAGTAAGAGCAAGTGATGGCTTGGACCGGAGTGGTAGCAACGGAGGTGGTGAGATGGGGCTGGATTCTGGGTGTGATCTGAAGTGGAGCCAATGAGATTTGCCGACTGATGAACCGTAGGTGGGTGAGAGAAAAAGAAGGCGTGAAAGACAATTCCAAGGTTTTTGGCCGAGTACCTGGAAGAATGGAATTGCCATCAACTGGCTTTGGAGGTTGAAAGAGGAAAACCTCAACGTTGGTTTGGGACAAGTTTTTAAGGTCTGGATGTCAAGTTGGCCATGGATATATGATTCTGAGGTTCAGGTGGGAGATCCAGACTGGAACTATCACTATATAAAGACCATTTGAAGCTGAGACTGGGTGAGGTGGCTGGCATAGTCGGAAGAGATAAGGTCATTCCACTGATGATGTACCTGAGGCACAAAGAGTTAAACAACTCGAGGAAGCCACATTGATGTTCAAAGGTAGGGCGGGTGGCAAAGCCCAGATTCAAACTCCAGCAACCCAAACGCCAGAGCCCACGCTCTTCACCACCAGTAGGGGGCTATTAGGAAGTTTAACAGTTAATTGACATAATACACTTGATAGGTGTCTAGCACACAGTATGCCCGCAGTAAACGCTATGACTTCACACTTCATTAAAGCACACCCTCCTCCCTGAAGACCCCATTCCCCCCTTCCTCAATGTTGCTTCTTCACAAGCCCTCCACCAAGTCAAAGCTCATCGCTGGGACCTCCGCCCCTCCATACTGCGCTATATTATATTAACCCTCTGTCTTAAAAGTTCCCATTAAATCGCAAGACTATACTGCAAGAGCATTTCTGTATTTTACCATGTGCCGTCTCCTGCTTTACACACTTTCCCCATTAAAGACCCTCCTGCGAAACACAAAAATACCCTCCGACTCACAAACTGCCCTCTGCCTCACACCCCCTCATTAAAGCGCCCGCCCGTGTTAAAGGGCACCCCCTCTCAATTCCCACACTGCCGGGTCAGCTGCCCGCCGCAGGCCTCTTTCCCCCAGAGACCCCCTCCCCCCAGGATCGCCAACCCGGCCCGCGCACCAGCCGCTCTCAGCGTCTCTCACCTTCTCCACCGCCGCCCCTCCTCGTGAGCGGTTCAACTGCCGAAGCTCCAGCCCCGCCCCAGGATCCGGCTTTTTCCCTTGTGATTGGCTCTGGCTTATTCCTAGCCGAGTTTCTATTAGTCAAAATAGACGCCCGTCACTCTGTCCCGCCCCAGAGAAGAACCCGCCCTCCAAAGCTTGCAATTGGACAACTCGGAAGAGAGATTTTTTTTTTTTTTGAAATGGATCGTTCTTCTGTCCAATCACTACTGAATAATAGTCAATGCCAGTCATACAAAGAGGGTTGTCCCCGGACGAGGGGAGGAATCCCGGAAGTAGCCCCTTGACTCCGCCCATCAACCCCTGCAGCAGTGTAGGTCGCGCCTGCGGAGGAAAGAGGCGAGGGCGGGGGGAGTGCGTGAGTCGAACACGCATGCGCACAGGAAGAACTTGGCCGCGGGTTTGAAAGCTGCGGAAGTGTGCGGAAGTGTACCTAGCTTAAAGGCTGGTTGGATTTATCATCGCTCGTTGCGTTCCAAGCCTGCATTAAGCGCTATGCAGGATTCGGCTTATTTAAAGTTAACAACAACCCTGCAATGTAGGCGCTATTGTGATCCCCGTTTTGCCACTAAAGAAACAGGCTCAAAGAAGTACATCCACTGGCCCGGAACCACACAGCTTGAGAACGATCCCTCTTTTGAACCAATGAGGCATCAACAGGGCAGATGCAGCTTACAGAATTTGGTAAGAGAGTAGGGGAGGGGAGGGAAATACAAGGAATACGAAAGAAAAGGAATACAAAATCACAAACAAAACTGGATATGAACGTGAAAATTTACTTCGAATACGAAATAACAAATTACATATTTAAAACAGCTGACAAATACCTCAAACATTGCAAAATCCCCAAAGACGATAACGTAATGTTTTTATTAATTTACTGCCTGACACACCTCTGTGATATATTTCCTACTTTTCTGGCTGCATATACTTATTTCATAATATCCTCATCTCCAGAGAGAAGAGAAAAAGTAAATTATCCTTCCTCTAACATGCTTGATGGAACTTTTTTCAGTCAGAATTCGGAAAAAGTCTGAGTTTCACAAGTCAGTATTGCAGATGGCATCTAGATTTTTTGGATATGTATGAAAACTTTTATGAAGTTTAAACTCATGTGTTAGTTGGATGTTCTGGAGAACGTTTTCACAGACTAGCTTCTGGCTCAGTCCTTTTAATTCTTGACCCAACTCTCTTACACAGGTGCTTCTGGAGTTGGCCCCTAGAGGATAGTTCATGCCACAATAGATAGTGTGGCCTCGCATCTGATGAGTTAGCACCTTGGATGATAGGAGCATTCTCAGAAGCCACTCCTACACCAGGATAACTAGGTAGGTAATTTGCACTTACCTGAAAGTGTCTGTGAACCCCATCAAAATATCCCACAAAACCCAAACTAAATGTATCCTCAGCTCACCTTGCCCTCAGCTAGGACCCATAAATGCCTGAAACTGCTCCAGCACCAGCCATGGTAAAGAGAAGTTCAGTGGGGGGAAACAGAACTGGAAAAAGTCAGTGGTAACAACCAATTGCATTTTAAATATCCTCCTTTGTAAATTTTACAAAAACATCGGACCGTAGGAACAAATTGCTAAGGCCTTGGAAGGGCCTGTGCAAATCAAGGGCCCTGAGGCTTACACAAGCTCTACTATAAACAGTAGTCATCCTGCATTTATTGAATGATCACTGCATGCCAAAAGCTAGTACCAGAAATCCTGCCCTGAGGCATAATAGCCAGTCCTGACATTGCCACCAACTGGTTGTGGGGCCCCCTTCCCTCTCTGGGTGTAAGCGTTCCCACCTATAAATTGAGTATTGCTAAAAGGCTAACATTTAAGGTTACAAGGCCCAGATATAAAGTTCACGAACTAGTCCACATTGAGTATTGCTAAAAGGCTAACATTTAAGGTTACAAAGCCCAGATATAAAGTTCACGAACTAGTCCACTGTTAAGAAGTTGGGCTTTTCCGTCAGAGAGACCTGGATTAAAACTCAAGAGATCCTCTTACCACTGAAGACCTCCCACCAGTCATGCTTCTTCTGTGAGCCTCACTTTCTCCATCTGTAAATGGAGTTCAATTCATTCATTCATTCATTCATTCATTCATCCATCAAGTGTTTATTGAGCACCTACTATGTTCCAGGCACTTTTCTGGGTGCTGGGGGTAAGTATATCAGCAAACAAACAGAAAAAGCCCATGACCTGGTGAAGGGAGACAAACAATAAAATATAAAGAAATAAATGTCAAGTGGTGATAAATATTATGGAGAAAATAAAACAGAGTAAAGGGGACAGGATGATGAGAGATGGTGTCTCGGAGAAGCTGACATAGAGCAGAGACCTGAAGTAAGTGAAGGAGCCAGACTTGTGGGTACAAGGGTAGAGCATTCTAGGAAAAGGAAACAGTCAGTGCAAAGGCCCTGAGGTGGGAGCATGCCAGTGCATTTAAAGAACAGTGAAGGGGTCAATATTGAGTGGGTGGGAATATGGTAGAAGATATCTGGGACCAGAGCCAAGTTGTATAGGGTCTTGCAAGCCCTTGCAAAGTCTTTGGGTTTTGCTCTGAGTGTGATGGGACCCACTAAAGGCGAAGAGCCTCAGAGACATGATTTTACTCATGTCTTTTTGTTTGTTTGTTTTTTGGTGTTTATTTTTTTTATTTTTTTACAAATATTAAATTTTTATTAAAATATAGCTAACATATGATATTAGTTTCAGGTGTACACCATAGTTATTCAACATGTATATACCTAGAGAAGCGATCGCCATGATAAGTCTAGAAACCATATGACACCGTATATTATCACAATATTATTGACTGTCTTCACTATGCTATACATTACATCCCCATGACTTATTTTATAACTGAAAATTTAAATCTCTTATTCCCCTTTGCCTTTTTCCTCCTTTTTTAAAAAAAATGTTCAATTACAGTTGACATTCAATATAATTTTATATCAGTCTCAGGTGTACAGCACAGTGGTTAGACATTTGTATAATTTACGAAGTGATCCTTCTATTAGTCTGGTACCCACCTGACCCTACACATAATTATTACAATATTACTGACTATATTCCCTATGCTATTCATCCTCACGACTATTTTGTAACTACCAATTTGTACTTCTTAATCCCTTCTTACTCCTGTTTTATCTTAAGATAGGCCATTAAAATAATTCAAACCAAAACAATAAATAAATAATCATTCAAATGAGATAAAATGCTTCAGTCTGTGGAAAACATTTTGACAGTTCTTCAGAAAGTTAAACATAGAATGACTATGTGACCTAGCAACTCCACTCCTAGGTATACACCCAAGAGAACTGAAAACTGATGTTTAAACAAATAGCTGTACATGAATAGTCATATCAGCACCATTCAGAATAGCCAAAAGGTGGCAACAACCCAAATATCTGTTAATAGATGAATGGATAAACAAAATGTGGTATAGCCATGCAATGGACTATTATTCAGCCATTAAAAAGAATGACGTTCTGATACATGCTACAGTGTAGATGAACCTCACAAACATTATGCTGAGCAAAAGGAGCCAGACGCAAAAGACCACACAGAGTATGATTGATTCCATTCCTATGAAATGTCCAGACTCGACAAATCCATAGGGACAGAAAGCAGATTAGTGGTGCCAGGGACAGCAGCGGGCAGTGAGTATGAGGAGTCACTGTTTAATGGGTGTGGGGTCTCCTTTGGGGATAATGAAAAAGTTTTGGAACTAAAAGAGATGATGCTTTCAAAAATGTTTAATTTTATGTCATGTGGCTTTCACCTCAATAAAAAATTTTTTAAGCAAAAGATTAAAAAATAATTTGAATGATGATGGCTTTTCCAAGGGTGATAGCAGCTGGGGTGGGGGGATGTGGTGGGAATCTGCTTATATTCCGAAGGTAGAGCTGACAGAATTTGCTGATGGATCGGGTATTGGGAGGGAGGGAAAGATTGCAAGGTTTTTGATCTGAGAAGCCAGGATGAAGTTTTCGCTTATTGAGATTAGATAGAGTGGGAGGGGGCAGAGGAGAGTGGGGATCAGGAGTTTGGTTTTGGACATGCTGGGGTTCCTAGTAGACATCCAAGTGGAAGTGTGGAGAGGTGAATGTGTGAGTCCGAATTCAGGAGTGAGGTCTAACCGAGAGAGACGTATAAATTTGGGAGCCCACCACAAAAGGAGAGAGTGAAGAGAGGAAAGAGAAGAGGACCAAGGGCTGAACCCCAAGACCCTCCAATATTTCGAAACCTGCAAAATGAGAAAGAAACAGCAGAGGAGACTGAGAAAGAGCAGCCCCTAAAAAAGGAGGGAAATCATGAGAGTAGGGTGTCTTAGAAGCCAAGGGAAGAAAAACCTAGGAAGAGGGTGTGACGATCTGTTGGAAAGTTCAGGTCACAAGAGGGTGGATGACTGAACTATTGGATTGAGCCACTTAGAGGTCACTGGTAACCTCAAGAGTTATTATTATTATTATTTGGCCAAGCAGCGGAGCCAGACCCTGATTGGAGTGATTCAAGAAGGCTTGGAAGAAAGGAACTGGAGACATCGGGGTTTTTTTAAGGGTTTTGTTGTAAAAGGCAGTAGGACATTGGAGCTGTAGCTGGACAGGGCGAACGACCATGTTTGTATCAGCACGTGTTTTTACACCCTTGAGAATGACTGAGCAGAGAGGGGAGAATTGATGACGCAGGAGGGAGCCAACCGCTTGACTCCTGTCCTTGGGTAGGCTAGAAAGGATGGGCCTAGCGTGCCCGCGAAGACGTGGCTTGGCCGGGAGTATGTCTGCCGTTGACAGGAGGAAGGGCAGAGAATGGGGTCTCAGGTGCAGGGAGGGGGCAGATGTCCTGGGACCTGCTGAAGTTCTATTCTGATGGCCTCTCTTCTCTCTGTGAAGCAGGTGCAGGGTTAAAGGTGAGACTGAGGACGGAGAGGAGGTGGTAGAGGTGGAAGGACGGAGGACAGGGTGTGACATAGTCTTCCAAGAGCGCGGGAGGGTGAATGGACGTGGGTAGGCCTTCTAGGCAGCGCGCCCCAAGCGAGTGATCATGGAATTGCAGCGAGCTCGAGCTCACTGTAGTGTGTGTCCAGCCACGTCCAATGGGCGCAGCCACCGAATAGGCGGAGAACTGCCTATTAGGGAACTGCCCACCGACCTCATTCACAGAAAAGCTGGGAACAGGACCTGGTACCCGTTGAGTGCTGAGAAGGAGAGCAACTGTGACAGTTATAAGTGCTTTGATTTAGGAAACAGAGGGGCCGTGAAAAGGATAGGGAGAGGGGTCTTGTCGAACCCTATCCTTTACAGATGGGGACGCAGAGGCCCAGGTGAGTCCCTTCCGGGTTTCACACACATAATGCGAGATGCTATTATTATGGTTATGCCTGTATAATACCCCAAAAGCGAAATCCATTATCAAATTTGCTTAGGCAATCGGCAAGCGTTCATCAAGCCCCTCTGGATTGTCCCGTCTGATTATTAGAGCTGTGGTAATACAGATAATTCCTTAAGCCCTAGGTGCTTGCCCTGTATCATCTCATTGAGAGGCAGCGAAGTTGTTAGTGAGCGTGTCTTCCTGGGTTTGAACCCCAGCTCTGTGTCTTATAGTCCATTGCTCAGTGTGTCAGTTTCCTCATCTGTAAAGTGGACATGATAACAGCAGCATGTGCCTCACAGTGTTTTGTGAGGAATAAATGAATTAATGCATGTAAAGTGCTGAGCACAGTACCTGCCATGCAGTAAACACTCAGCAAAGCGTGGCCATCGCCATCTCATTGAATCCTCTTAACAATATAGGAGGGAGGTACTGTTACGATCCCTGTTTACTGTGACAGGGACTAAAATATTAATGTGTTAGTATTCAAAGCCTTACAAGGAGAGACAGAGCGAGAGAGAGAGAGACAGAGAGACAGAGAGAGAGATATGCATGTGTTTTGGGGGATTTTTTGGTGTGTGGGTTTTTTTTTTTTTAGTAATTCTGGGTGGCGTTGAAGACTAAAGAAGCCCAGAGAAACCAAGCCGATCTACATAAGAGAGTACATAAAGTGAGAACTTTCACATCCATTTGATTGGCCAAAATTAGACCGTCTAAGAACACCAAGTTCTAGAGAAGTGTATGGAAGAACGGTCATCCAGCCCTGCCGGTAGGCGTGGAATCCAGTGCATCCTTTCTGGAGAGCAATCTGGCAATACTGTGAAGTTTAAATAAGAGGATGGCTGACAACCCAGTTTCCCTTCTCTCCAGCAGGCTCGTGAATGACGTACGTATGAGAACGAGCACTGAGCGCGGTTTGGGTAGCAAAGGGTTGGAAGGAATTTGACGGCCATTAACAGAGCTGGAGAAGCGGAATGTGAAATACATAACGGAATACCACACAGCGTATAAAAGAAGAAGCTTAACATGAATGCTTAGTAAGGGCTTGATGCTAAACACTTTAAGATGCCAACTTGCAACGACCCTATGAGAAAGATACCGTTATTTAACAACATCCCTTTTACAAATGGAGAAACGAGAGCCCAGAGAGGTTAAGTAACTCGCTCCAGGTCATCCAGCTAGTGAGCAGCCAGACTGGGACTTAAACGCAGGCAGCCTCTCCACGGGTCTGTAGATTCGCTCAGCACGAGCTAGAAATAAGCACAGCGGCGAAGAGAGCTCTCAGCACAACGAAAGAAAGATGAGTTTATAGCTCAGCGGCATTTTTGCAAGTTTAAGACACACATATAACAAAATTAACTTTAAGGATGTGGATGGATTTTACTGAAAGGATAGAAGAAAGACTGAAGGCCAAAAATTCAGCACCCTAGAGTGGGTGCCTATGGGAGGTGGCAGAGGAAGGGGGAAATTACTAAAATTAAATTCAACCAGAGATGATTGCATAGAGTCGGTTGAAGCCTAGGCACTGTGGTTCTAGGCTAGAGAAGCATCCAGATTCCCCAGGAGGGGGATAATTTGGTGGGGGGGGGGGAGTGCTGAAAACTTGGAGATACTTGGCAGAGAAGAGGGGAAAAAGTAAGAAAGGATGGCAGTGTGATGAAATTGTTAAGGGGGTAGCTTCTGAAGCCAGGCTGCTAGAGTTCAAATCCCAGCTCTGTCACAAGTGACTTAATTTTCCTCATGCCTCTGTGTCCCCATTCATAATATTCGTAAAGCCACCCCCTATGGAGAGATGCGAGGAATCTACATTGTTCCCCAGTGTTCTTACAGAAATCCCTTTTTAAAAAAAAAAAAAATTCTCTTGCATGCAACACAGTGTAGGATCCGACTTGCTTTTTAAAAGAACGACTCTGGTTGTTGAAAGGCTAGGTAGGGGTGGAAGGCTGGGGATGGGGGCCAGAGAAGAGGCTCCTGTGAGAATCCAGCGGGGAGCTGCTGGGGGCCTGGACCTTGGTGGCATCGATAGAGGTGGCGGGGTAGGGTCAGATTCAGAATCTCGAGGTGCAGCAGAAGAGATTTCTGATGGATGACATGTGGGTGTAAGGGAAGGAAGGGGGTGTCAAGGGCGAATGCAAGGTTTTTGGCCTGAGCAACTGGGAGAGTTTGGAATTTATCCCAGAGGCAGTAGGAAGTCATAGGAAGATGTTGAGTCTGGGGGGAGGGGAGGCGGCCAGTTGCCATAATCACTGAGGAGGCAGCCAGGACTGGGCGCACAGGGCTGAGAGACAGTGGACAGGACGGATTCCAGCCCCGGCTCGGCCCCCACCTCACTGTGGGCTCCTGGGCACGCTAAAACCATTCTGGACCTCCATTTCCCCACGCTACAAAGAGGCTGGTAGGAACCATAACAACAGCAAAAAAACCCTGAAGACCCTCTCAGCTCATGGAGTCTCACTCCTAGATTCTCTGACTCACATGTCCCCAGCATCAGGTAAGCACACAATCACCGTGCAAAGTCAAAACTCCTCTCTCTTCGTCTCCTGCCCGAAGCCCATCCTTGCCCTACTGGACAGAACACAGACTTTCCGTGGTCTGGGAACCTGGGGGATAATATCAGTGACAATGACAGGCAGTGTTTGCTGAGCACGCAGTCTGTGCCGAGGGCTCTATCTCAACTCTCACACTGAGACAAGCCAGGAGCTCTGAGAGGTGGGTGTTTTATTATCACCCCATTTGTAAATGGGGAAACCGAGGTTCAAGACTGGGGAAATCATTT
>NW_011888919.1:833188-836731 GCF_000151845.1 Pteropus vampyrus
ACCGATCGTCACGACTGGCTAGTGGACTGTGAAATCAACCAGCGTTTTTCAATAGAATAGAGCAAAGCAGAGTCTGTGCTTATAGTTTAGACATACTATAGGACAGACAGAGGTGTAGGTGAAGTCTGATTTTATGAAACTTTTCTTGCACGGCGCCATATGCATTGAATCATGATTAAGTGTATTTCTTACTATGGGTCAAAAACATTTGCAAAACCATGCACAACACAGTCCTGCCTTTCCTAAATCCTATGTACAGATGGGATGGATGATATTAGTATCAGCTCTTCGCCGGGACCCGTGCCAAGTGGTTTTACCTACTTTAGCTCTTGGACTCCTCACCACACCATTATGATTCCCAGGTGACAGATGGGAAGACTGAGGCTCAGATTAGACAAAGCTCATCCCTGAAGTCACAGGGCTGGGAAAGAGAAAAGCAGGGCTTGAGCCCCAGCCAGTCCCCACCCTCTTTTGCCTACCCACCTGCCCACTCGCCCACCCCCTCCCAATCTGCCTTGGTGTGCCAGCCTGTCCTCAAAGCCTCCAGGTGCAAGCTACCTCATAGATCCTCCAACACTGCAGCTGGCAAGACCATTTGAACTCCCATTTTGCAGGCTAGAAAACTAAGGCTGGAAAACATTTCCTAGAATCCACCATTCTACCACCCTTCTCCAAGCTCCTGTCTTTGAGAGGCAGGAGAGAGAAATGGCTAAGGACATGTCTTAGGGTTCAAATTTCATGCTTCAAAACTTTGTAGCTGTGTGTGATCCCAGTCCAGCTCTGTAAACCTCAGTTACCTCTTCTGCAAAACAAGAATAATAATAGTACCGACCCCTCGGGCCATGCTTTAAGATTTAAATAAGTTGGAATACAGTGCGGGTCTTAACGTCAGTGGCCACGCCCCTCTGCTGGGACTCTTCCCAGCGGCCCTGTATAATTGGGCTACTCTTTGCCTCCCGACTTTGTTGCAAAGAAGGGAAGGCCTTTTCCTGAGTTCATGCAGCTAGAAAGTGGAAGGGCGGGAATTTGGATGGACGCAGGTCGGCCTGGGCTTTTCACCACCGAGTCACAATAGTCCTTTGGGAAGTTAGTGCTTGACAGCAACAGCAGCAACATTTTCCAGATTAAGGAACGTAAGTCTCAGAGAGGATAAAGACATGCTGAAGTCACATAGCATGTAAATGGCAGAGTCAGGATTTGAACCCAGGCTTGTGTGTGTCCAGATGCAGGCTGACCTTTGTCCCATTAGCCCCTGCATGAAGCTCTCTGATGGGCAGGAAGGAAAACCAAGTAGAGGCCTGCCCTTGCCCCTGCCCGGCCTGATGGTGTCCCTGGATCCGGCCCCTGCCCAGTCTCGGGTGGCTGCTCCCCTGAAGGCTCTAGGGTGGGAGTACCGGGGTGGCACGGATGATGGCAGAGAATGCAGCAGCCCCCTCCACCGGCCTCTGATTGGGGCCCTGCAATCCCCCAGGATTTGGTGCTTGGAAAGCTGACGTTGGGTTGCTATGGCAATGGGTTTGGGGTGGTTGCCATAGCAGCAGAACTAGCCTGGGTTTAAAAATATCTAGGAGGAGGTTTGTGTTTGTCTGTGAGTGTGAGTGCGTGACCGACCATGCTGTTGTGTGTGTCCAAACGAGGGGGGGCGTGTGAAGCTGGGGCTGCAGGCATGACTTGGTGGTGGGGGCCGAGCAGCATGCAGGACTCCACGCGTGTTGTGATGTCGCTGAGTAGCCTGTGAGGTCTCATGTGTTGTGTGCGTTAGACTACATGGGCCACGTATGTCAATGTGTGTGACTGCCCAATCTGTGTGGAAGGCACGATTGAGTCTGTTTGGCTGTCTGTATCTCACACGTCACTAACATGTATGCCTTATGTAACATAGGTGTTTGTCTTGTGGCTGCGATCATGTACTGGTAACTTCTCAGGGTGTGTGTGGCCAAGTGTGGAGTTGTTTTGGCTCTGAGGATATGCATCTGGGATATACACGGATGTTAGAGGTGTGTGTGTCTATTTGTGTGCGTGAGCCCGTGGAGTGGCTTTGGCTCCACATGACTGAATGTACATTATGCATTATGGGTGTGTGTGTGTGTGTGTGTGTGTGTGTGTGCGCGCGCGCCTATTCCCCCATGAGTCATCTTCATGCATCGAGTGTGCCTGTGTGAAACTGTTGAATGTGTACCTGTGTGTCTGCATGAGGCCCTGTGCGACTGGGGATGGGAGACTTTATGCCCATCTCCACAGATGTTGGGATGTGCACCTGTGTCGTGTGAGCATATGTGACTCAAAGGGTCTAAGGTGTGGATCTCTGCCTGACCCCAGTATCTCCCTGCATCCCTCTCGCCTCTTCCTCATCTCCATGGCAACCAGCTCCTCAGCTCCCTCCAGGAAGATGGAGGGGGAGGATCCAGACTGCAGTGGACCACAGCCCCCTACCATCCCCCTTGGCTCCAGGGACAATGAGGGGGGAGGGGACAGATGGGCAGCCACCCCATCCACCCCAGGCCATCTGCTACCCTGCCCATCCTAGGGACCTGGGAGCATGGCAAAGAAGGAGCTGCAATGGGATAGAGCAGAGGGACGGGCCCCTAGCTGCCACAATCACCCCCATCCAGGCCTCCTCTGAGCCTAATCTTGTCTCCAGAAGACCTGGGAGGGAAAGAACCCTTGGAGACCAGGAATCCAGAGAGAAGAAGATTCACGTATCAGAGAATATTGAATATTAGCAGTGATCAATTCCAAAGAAGGGCCCTCTTCTTCCAATGACTTCGGGCTCTGAAATTAAGCTTGTCCTGCGTTCAAACCCTAGCTTTCCCTCTGTCTGTCTGCGGGCCTTTGGACAAGCCACACTCCGTGCTCCCAGGCCTCCACTGCGTCATCTGAAAATTAGGTTTTGCTAATGACATGAGTGGTAGTCCTTTTCAAGGGCCAAGACCATTTCGTTCCCTGTTGTATCCCAGTGTTTGGAACAGTCCCTGGCACATAGTAGGTGGCTCATAAGTGCTGTTGATTGAATTGAGCACCAGTTGGGTCCTAGGCTCAGCGCTACATGCTTTAACTCAGGTGTTCATTGACTCAATCACCTGAGCCCTTGCAGTCATCCTGTGTTGATTCTTCTAAGGATGGATGCGAGATCTGAGGGTAAACGTCCCAGCTGTCAGGGGTGGGAGACATGTGACACGGGATTTCTCATCTCGACCAAGTGATGTCACATCTCCGAGGCCCAGTTTCCTCGTCTGTAAAATGGGGATGATAAGTACCTCACAGAGTTGGCGGCTCTGGGGATTAAACGGGGTGACGTTTGTGAAGCGCTTACTTAGAACTAGACCGTAGTAAGTGCTCAATAAACGTTCATTACAGGTGTGGGGGTAGGGAAAGTGTGGATGAGCCCAGGGTCCTTATTGTAGCCTTGGGGAGCTCGGTCCCTTTCGCAGCTGCGGGAGGGGCGTGGTCAACAGTTGGGGCGTGGTTTATACTTCAACGGCAGACCAATGGGACTCCGAGGGGTGTGGCCCTAACCGACATGGGCGTGGCCTTGCGCGGGTG
>NW_011888919.1:837882-859455 GCF_000151845.1 Pteropus vampyrus
GGGGGGGGAGGGGAAGGAGTAGAGGAGGCCTGTGGCCCCGGAGCTTTCCATCCTCCCTCCCTAGGGATGTCCTGAGCAAGCGTTGTCCCAAAGGGAGACATGTGTGGTCCATGGGCGCGATCGTGTGTGGGTGCAGGCTGGGTGGGTGTGTTGAGTGAGATGGAGTTAAGGGTGGGTGTGTAAAGCTAGGTGGGAGAATGTGTGGCTGGGATAGATGTGGGGGGGGCTGTAAGGTCTGGATGTGTGACATTAGGGATTATGGATATGACAGTAAAGGGTGTGTGTGTGTGTAAGAGACAGGGTGAGGTGAGGGGGGCTCCATGCTCGATACCCTTGAAGGGGTATGTGTATCAAGGGAAAATATGTGCATGTCACCCCAAAAGGGACTGTGGCAGAGTGTGACACATGAGCGAGAGGGTGTGTGTGACATGCAGGGGGGTGTGTGGGGGACGCCGAAGGGGCCGGCTCTGGGTGTGAGCCATGAGAGGCTGTGTGGATCCAGGGAAAGCAGTTCAGTGAGTGTGACACAGGCGTGTCTGGGGTGGGGTGGGACCAGGAGAAGCCGGGGAGGGTATGTGACTAGAAAAGGGTGTGGGTGTGACTCCAGAAAGGCTGTGGCTGGGTGTGACACGCAGAGGTGTGCAACGGTGACGTCAGAGGGGGTGTGTGTAGCAAGGCAAGGTGGGTGTATGACGAGGGAGAGGCTGGAGCTCTGTGGGTGAAAAGCACAAGGGTGTGTGACAGGGACACGTGCATAGTACACCGAGGGGGCATGAAAAGGAAAGCAGTGTGTGTGTATGTGTAACGAGGGAGAGGTACGTGTGTGAAATGGTTTAGTGTGTAATACCAGCAAGGTGGGAATGATTCCGTGCGTGTATGGCAAGGAAGGGTGTGTGTGTGTGTGTGTGTGTGATGGCTTAATGTTTGACACCACAGAAGGGGTGTGTGTGTGTGTGTGTGTGTGTGTGTGTGTGTGTGTGTGTGTGTGTAAGACAAGAGGGACTTTCACTGTGTGTGTGACCTGAGAAGGAATGTACCAGACAATAAAAGACAAGCCAGGAAGGTTAGGTGTACGTCTCGCCCGTGGGGACTCAGGGAGGACATAGGGTTTGTGGGGATCCTCAAAGCCCAGACCATTAGCTCCATAGAAGGAGGGAGACCCCAGAGCAGACAAGCCCCTCCTGGCAGTCACCTTGGCCAAAATCTCCGCTTCCTCTGGCCTTTTCCTCCGGATGGGAGCCGGATGGCCTCAGGCAGAGTGCACCCTTCCCACTCTGCCTCCAGGCACTATAGTGGGCGAGGTGGGGACCTCCCACCTCCTCCCCTCGGATGAATGCAAGTCGAATCTCTTTCTCCCATCCTAGTGCCCCCCCACACAACCTCTGTCCAGGTGGGACAGGAATCAGGGACCCCTTGGCTGTCTATTAGGGTGTCCAGCAGAAATTGGAGGAAAGGGAAGTTGGGGGAGGGGTTGGGAGCGAGTTTCCTGTCCTTCTTCCTGCTTCCCCACCCCCAGCACACACATGAATATGGCCCCACCGACTTCCTTCCCTCTGTCCTGCCCCACTGCCATTCACAGTCCTGGAGAGGGTCCGGGACCCTGGTGGTCCTTGAGCCCAGTCCAGCAGTCGAGCCCCACGCCCACTGGTGGGGAGTGGGGGGTGTCCCACACTTCCCTTACAGGGGCTGAGATTCTCAAAATCAGATCACACAAAGCAGTGCAACCTAACGATAGCGATGCTGCCAAGGGCACTCAGGTCCAAGTACTTGGCACCTACTCCGAGTCGGGCTCTGAGATATGGGTTAACCTCCCATCGCATCCCTGTGCAGAGGTGATCTGAGCTGCTTTTCCAGATGAGGAAAACTGAGGCTTAGGGAAATGCAGCCACCTGCCCAAAGTCACACAGCTCATGAGTGGCGGAGCTGGAATCTACTCAACCCTGGGTGCCCAGTTCTAGGGCTCATGTGCTTCACCCTGGTGCCTCCTGCCTCCCTCAGCAGTGGAGAAACTAGGATGAGCCCTTAGGGACCCCCTCCTCCAGCCTCTGCCGCCTCCCCTCCTGTCGACCCATGGGTAAACTGAGGCCCAGAGATGCAAAGGGAAAATATTCCATTTACAGGAACACTTAGGGACAGGGCTGGGCCGGGCTTACATCTCAAATGTAAGGGCTCCTTCTGATGACACTTCATGGCTGTGGGACACTGGGTCAACCTCGCCCCTCTTCTGAGCCTCAGCGTTACTATCTGCCAAATGGGGAAATAACAGTAACCACAGCGATGATAATAATAGCGATCAATATCATCGCTGAATGCCTTACACACAGTATTTCATTTAATTCTTCCAACACCCTATGATGTAAGAATAATAATAATAATAATAATAATAATAATAATAAATTATAATGGCTAACGTTTATGGTCTCTAGCCAAGAAGTATGATGGAATACACTGAGCATGGAGCAGTTATTGAATCCTTACGATTCTATTACGTCATCCGTCTTACAGATGGCAAACTGAGGCACAGAGAGGTTAAGTAACTTGCCCAGAGTCAGTCAGCGAATAAGTGGTGGGGGTGGGCGCTGTGATTAGGACACGGGAGGCTGGCTCCACTGTGTGGGCAGACATTATAGTAAACCCCATTTTCAGGTGAACAAACAGGCTCAGAGGACCGAGGGACTTTTCCAGGGTGTCGCAGCAAGTTGTGGCAGACTGAGCAGATTGAGCTCCTGCCCATGGCACCAGCCTGACATTCCTGCCCCTTTCTCGGGCTCTGTTGGAGGTGGCGGTGGCCGTTAAAACTGGCTTCTGGTCACTGTGACTGGTGGGCAGACACCATTGGGAAGGAGACAAGGTGCTGAGGACAGGAGGACGTGGGCGAAGAGTTGGATGAGAACTCCAGCGGGGAACTCGGCAGAGAGACAGAGACCCCAGGCTGGTGAGACAGTCACCAACAGTCCCCCTGGAGTACAGGTGCTGACTCTGAAGGTGCCCCTAGAATGGCCCTCATACCTCTGGCTGTATTTCCATCTCCGTCACCCCCGTATATACTGAACTAGCACTGCCCCCCACTCACACACACACATCCCTTACACCCCAAATGTAGCTTACACCAGCCAGATCTTGCTCCCAGCGTCCCTCACGCTCTAACACAATGTCGTCAGGGTTAAGAGCCCCAGACTGAGACCTCCCGGGGTTCATCTCATCACTGTCATTTGCTTAGTGTGGGACCCCCAGGCGAGTTATGTCACTGCTCTGAGCCTCAGTCTCCTCATCTGAAGAATGGGGACTGTAAGATCTACCTCCGCCTCTCGGGGCTCTGGTGTGGGTTAAGTGAGGTTGTGTGTGTGTGAAGCACATAGCGTAAGACCTGGCAGATGGTAAGCACCCAATAAGCGGCAGCCATCGTCATCATCATCATCATCATCATCATCATCATCATTATCGCTACTGAGAATGTCACCACCCAGCAGTGAATCGCCCCGAGGAAATCGTACGCCATCCACCTTCTCTCACTCAGAGACAGTGTCACAACCCAAAGACAGCATCACACCTTTCGGCATCTCATCCCTTCGGAGACCCGGTTGTATCACGTTTCTCACACAAACGGGCGACACCATCATTCACAGAAAGACATCACGCGCCTGGCGTCCTGCCCTCCTTGGCGGTTCCGGTCCCACACCACACCCCGCCATCTCTTCCACCAACAGCATGACGGTGTCAACATCACGCCCCAGCCTCCTCGTACTTTCAGAGAGCACACGACTCTCCCACCCCCGACCCCCAGACAAGAGCAGGTACCGCGGGGGAGACAGTATGTCGGTCTCCCCCAGACATACTGTCACCCAAAACAACACCTCTGCAACACACACCCCTTCGGCTCTACCTCTGTCATTAATGAGCCCCACTCCAAGATCAGAGCCACTCAATACCACTGTACCCCCAGATCTTTAGGGTAGGTAGACATTATTTAAGGAGAGGGTGGGCGAGTATCGATTGCTTTTTGGAAGCCTCTAGAAGTATCCTGAGGGTGGGCACGAAGGGGACACAGGTCAATCAGGAGAGCCAAACTTGGCATCTTCAGTTCTTCAGTTCCTGTCATGGTAGAGGGAGCTGCCCGGACCCCAAGGGAAGAGCTAAGAGTGGGGTGGAGCGTGGGTGGCTGGAAAGTTCTGGCATCTAGATTCTGCTTCAGCAGAAGGAAGAACTTCTCCACAGGCAGAGAGTCTTGGCTGTTCAAACAGGGTGAGATGTGTGAGGTCTGGGGGCTCTGGGTTCAGCTAAGGTCACGTGTCTCCCCTTGCTGCAAGGCAGGCTGGGAAATAGAGGCCTGGCTTCTTCCTGGGGGGAGGTGGGTTTCACAGCGGGTCGTGCCCCGCAAACCGGAAGGACATGCAGATTCTGAAGGGGACCAGACTGGTGGCCACAGTAGGGACTCCTGGGACCTAGAGTTCTGAGCTTCTATGGGCGGGTGGTCTCTGCTGGCCACCCTTCCTAGGAGACTGGCCTGAGGAGGGGGCTCCAAATTTTCACTAGTCTGATACTGGGACCACTGAGCACCCACAAGATGGCTTTATAAGGTCTGTGGACAAACTTTTTTTTTTTTGACCATTGTTTGTATAAAGTTACTTGAATTGAGGGGGAGATATAACCAGCCCTTTAAATTCTGATCGTTAGCAATGATTTCTAATGTCTTCTGAAATCAGTGCATTTAAATTTTAAAAGCGAGTGGACTTAAAAGAAATGGACTGCTTATTTTGTTCCCTGACATGTCACCAGCACCTAAAACGAGGCCTGGCACATGGTGGGTGCCCAGGAAGGATTTGCTGGAGGAAGGGACGGAAGAGAAAGAGAAGAAAGAAGGAAATGATAGTACAGAGGGATGTGGGCGATGGAGGAAGTGGGGTGTCCCCTCCTCCTCCTATTTCCCAACAGAACCCCAAAACTTAGAGGCTCATTTCCCCACTTATAGAGCACTCGCCGTGTGCTAGATGCTGTGTGCGATAAGGACTTTACCTGTGTCTGTGAAGCAGGTAATAATGATAATAACGGTATCTAATGTTTCTCAGATGCTTAAGTGCCTGAGACCATCCTAAGTACGTCCCGGTGTATCATTTCGTGAATGACAGGAATTCTATGAAGTAGTGCCGCCGTGTCCCCATTTCACAGATGAGAAAACTGAGACCCAAAGAAGTGTGGCGGCTTGCCCAAGGCCACACAGCCTGCCAGTGACAAATTCACTCCGTCAGCCTAGGGCTGCGCCTGCCGTTTCCCGATGGAAATTCCGACAAAACCCGGGAAGTGTGAAAGAGAGGGCGCAGGAAATGGGGTGAGGGGACATCCCCAGTTTTCTTCAGAGGGGCCAAATCGCTTTTCCCTTCGAGAGGGAAGCTGGGGCAGAGGAGACAGGGAGTGGAGTCGGAGGAGGAAAGAGGACGGAGTCCCAGTGAGAATGCCTCGCCATCTTTTTGAACCTTCCAGAACCAGTGGGCAGGCAAGGGGCCACTTCTGTGAGCCCAGGCAAGAAAGTGAATTAAGTGGGGGGGGGGTCAGAATGATTGATGGGAAGGCACCCTGTCAGGGGTGGGGGAGCTAATTACCTAAGAGGCTTAATGATCTGATTAGGCAAATATAAGAGGATTGCCTCGGGCTCAGGGAAACCCCTTAATTCTGGACCCCCTCCCCATGCCAGCACAGCCACATCCAGCCCCGCCTTCCCAGACCCCCATCTTAGCACATCGGGGAACCTAGAACCTTCAGTCTCCAGGGACCCCGCAGGGCTCCCAGCCCCCCGCCCTGCCCCCACTTTTACCAGTGCGGATTCTCTTTTTATCTGCTTCGTACGTTGGAGTTTCATGGGAGAACATTGAAAATAGGTTTCCTTGGCTTAAAAGAAAACGTTGAAAGCTGCTGGGGGATGGTTGAAGACCTGAAGCCTTGGAAGCGGAACGACCTGGCTTCCCCCTCCCCCGCCCCACCCTTTTTCCCCAGTGTTTATCGCATGCTGGGCGCTGCGTGAGTCCCTGGGGCACGAGGGTCTAGGGACATGACCCACAATGCACTTCTGTGATACAGTGCTCTGACGGCATGAAACGGGATCCATCCCCTCCTCAGAGTTCGAGGAAAGCTTCCGAGAAGAAGCGGCATTTGAGCGGGGTCCTGAGGACAAGAAGAATTCACTGGGAGAGGCGGGTTCCAGGCAGAAAACGTGCAAAGGCCCTGGGGTGGGACAGAAGAGGAAATGTCTGAGGAACAGAAAAGAAAGTGTGTCTGGTGTGCGTAGAGGAAGGTGAGGATGTGGAGCTGGAAAGGTGGGCGGGGCCAAATCACCAAGGGACTTATACTGAGAAGGCTCTGGAAGTTTTACCGTAGAAGGACTTGGATGCAACAGTTTGGTCAGAAGGAAGGAGAGGCTGGGCACGGGCCTTGCGACGGCGTTGACGAAGTGCTTTGCACATGACCATGAAAATGGGTCCCTAACAAAGACCGGCCAAAGCCTCACGGACACCCTTGGCACCATCTCGGGACTCCAGGTCTTTGACACTGTCTCTGAGCTGTTGCCACCGGCAGGGGAGGGTGCTGAGCAGCGGAGGGCCAAGAACGCAGCACAATTGCATTTGACCGTCTTGGGCGGGTGACCTTGGGCCGGCGCCCTCCTTTCCGTGAGCCTCTCTGCGCCTCAGTTTCCTCTTATTTAAAAATGGGTCTCATTCTAGCCACCTCACTGGTAGTCATGAGAAACAGATGAGGTCAAGTTTGCCAAACACTCAGCACAGCGCTGGGTGGTAGTGAGCACCGAGAACCCCAGAATGCAGCCCTCCTCCTCCCTCCCTCCTCACCCCTTCCACCTGTCAGCCCACCACCCGCTCCTGTCTGGCCCAGTCGCCTTCTCACTGGGCTCCCGGCTCTTCCACCCTCGCCTCTCATACATAGTCTGCTCACCTCCTGGGCGTCAGAGGGATCTTCTTGAAACCTCAGTCAGATCACACCCCTCCTCTGCTCAGAACCCTCTGTGGCTCCCATCTTACTTCGGGCAAAAATCAAAGACCTCACCGTGGCCCCCAAGCCTCAACACGCCACCACCTCCACCACCCCACTGGGCCCACGCCTCACTCTCCCTCAAACAGCCCAGGCACAGACCCACCCCAGGGCCTTTGCACTCGCTCTCGCTCCACAGTCACATGGTTCTGACTCTCCTCCCCCAGGGCCTGGATAGAGCATATCGTAATGGTTCAGAGCATGGACGTCTCGGCCACCGACTAGCTCTGCGAACTGGGGCGATGTCTCCAGCTTTGTTTTCCTGTCTGTAGAATGTTTTGGGTTTGTTTTTTTTTTAAGTACCTTTCTCATCGCATTAGTGTGAAAATTAAATGAAGTATTTGTAAGTACTTGTTAGAGAATCCAGCACACATCGGTGCTATAGAGTGTTTGCTATCAAAGGCCACGTTCTCTGACAGTGCCACCCCTACACTCCCCACCCCCTTGCCTGCCTGTTTTTTTGTTTTCCTA
Organism: Pteropus vampyrus; assembly: GCF_000151845.1. Taxonomy (NCBI): domain Eukaryota; kingdom Metazoa; phylum Chordata; class Mammalia; order Chiroptera; family Pteropodidae; genus Pteropus; species Pteropus vampyrus. Next base: position 845,389 of record NW_011888919.1, read on the forward strand.
GTACTTACCACCACCTGACACAAACCATACCGTCTGTCTCCCCCCTCTAGAAGAAGGAGCTGTGCAAGCTCTCAGCTGAATCGCGAAAACTCTTTTAGCCTTATTTTGCCCACAAAAATCACGGAGCTTTGTCTGCTTTCTTCATGGCTGTTTCACTGGAACGGTGCCAAGCACGCAGCAGGTGCTCAGTACCTGTTTGTGGAATGAATGAATGAATGAATGAATGAATATCGTTATTATTATTATCTCCTTACGGCCGTTCTCATGGCCGTTGCTCCCGTATGTTACCATGATCCTAGTGGTTTCCGGGCTGGCACATCCTTCGGGGTACCCTCTCAAAGTGAAGAGCACCCCTTCTGACTCCCCTCCCACCGTGTGTGCCCCTGCAGAGGAAGGCGAATACTTCCTGAAGGTGCTGATCCCCAGCTACGCGGCGGGCTCCATCATCGGCAAGGGAGGGCAGACCATCGTGCAGCTACAGAAGGAGACGGGAGCCACCATCAAGCTCTCCAAGTCCAAAGACTTCTACCCCGGTGAGCCCCTGCCCAAGACTCTGCTCGGGGACCTCCCGTCCCTCCCACCTGGGCCCAGGATGACGGGGAGGGGCTGCCCAGGAGCAGTAAGAGTGTGGGGGAGACCTCCCCTCCTGCTAAGGGGACAGAGCTGCCCTCAGGCCCACCCCCCCACTCAGGCCAGAGCAGATGGGGGTGGGGGCAGGGCAAAACAATGGGCCTGCTGCATATTCATGAGCTCATTTGCATGATGTGCTGGCAGATGTGCCCCTTCCCACACACCTGCCCCTTTGGGTCAGTTGGAGGAGCTGGTGGGGAGGGGGGAAAGGAAGCAGGTGTTAGGGTGTCCCTCCGGGCTTGGGGGGTGGGCAGCCGTCCGTGTTACACACCGCCCCACACTCCTTTCCCCCCCCCTCCGAGTATTTCCCTTTGGATTTCAGTCATCCCGTCTCGCCCACCCTGAGTCCCACTGGTCCGCTCTGTGTCATTCTTTGTGCCTTTCGCATGCCGTCTCTGGCTCGCCCACCTCTGTGCCCTCCGTCTCCAGCCGCATCCGCCTCCCCGGCTCCTCCTGCCTTTCTTTTCGCTCTGTCTCTCTGGCTCCATCTGGATGTCCCCCCATCCCTTTAGTCTCCCTTAGTCTCCCTTCCGGTCCATCTCCGCTTCCCCCTCTCCCCCCCACTCCTCTTTTCCTCCCTTTGTGTCTTCCCATCTCCCTCCCATCTCTTCCTTTCCCTCCACCTTTCCTATTCTCTCGCTTTTCATTCTCTTACTCTCCCAATTCTCTCTCTCTCTCTCTCTCTGCAGTCACCCACTCAGCCGGTACTCAGCAACCCCGCCGTGGGGCTGCCCCGTTTCTGTCTGCCTCTGCTCGCCCATCTCTCCCTTTACGCTTCCCTCCTTCTCCTAAGCCCAGCTCCCTCCCGTTTTGTTCCGTTCTGCTCTCTCTTTAAACCCAGCCCGTGTGCTGCCTCTCCTCCCGCTCTGTCTCCGTCTCCCCAGCCATACATTTGTCAAGGCCCCTGCAACTCTCTCTAATCCCCCTCAACACCCCTCAACCTTCCGTATCTCCCTCCCAAGACCAACGCCTGCCTGGGCTCTGACATCTAGGAATCCAGGGAAGGCCCCCTGAATTGCATCTTTGGCCCGGCTCTGCTTCTAGTTCATCCTAATCCCCTTGGAGTTTTGTAGGTCAAACACCAGAGCTGGAGCCCAGGTCAGGACACATTCATATCCTCTTCTCTCTCTCTCTCTCTCTCTCTCTCTCATTCTCTCTCTCTCTCTCTGCCTCGCTCCCTCCTCCCTCCACTCCTCCCACCTCCCATCTCACTAAGCAGCTTTGGCAGGAGGTTTAGAGAACTGTCCAGGGGACTAGGCAAGCCCCCCTTTTCTTGTCCGCCCCGGCCCAGTTTCCCCCACACCCCTCTAGCACACAAGATACGGATAAGACCTCTTCTTGGGACATTCATCTAAGGACACTTGGTTCCTCGCCCTTGGATCACATTCTGTGACATGAGACACATCATCGCCTCCCCAACTCAGTGACACACCCCACAGGCCAGGCAGCTGAGAACCCCAGAGGATGGGACAGTCACTGACTCTCCTGGGACAAACACAGTTCAAACAAACAGCATCTCTCCCCAGCCCTTGGACATGCGGCCAGCCGCCCCCTGCTCCCCGCCCCGCCACTCCAGAACATATGGCATGAGCCTGACTCAGTGATGAAGGACGCAGCCCCCTGCATCCTAGTCCTGTCCCCAGGACTTCTCAGGACACGCAGGAACACAAGACCTGAGATCTGCTGCTCGAGACGTCTAGGTATTTCCCTGTGCCCCTGGCTAACACCCTTTCATTCATTCATTCATTCATTCAGCACATTCTCTGAGCACCTCCTCTGTGCCAGCTCTATACTGGACAGAGGTGGGGACATAGCAGTGACTCAGACACCCCAGGCTGGCCCTCTCGAATCTCACATCCCAGTAGGGAAGACAGACTGAGCACCAGTGACGATCCAGAGTGGTCAGGACTGGGGCGGGGAAGCCCAGAGGATGGCGGGAGCCCAGATGAGGCAGTCAACCCTGCCTCAGGAGGTCAGGAAGGGCTTCCTGGAGGAGGAGCCCAGAACAATAAGTGAGACTGAGCTAGGTAAAAGCAGTGAGGAGTGCCAGGAAGATGAAATAGCATGTTCAAAGGCTGGAGGAGGGGCAGTTTATTCGGTGTCGTGGCTGAAGCATAGAGAACAGGCGAGAAATGGAAAGTGTCTTCTGGGCCTAGTAAATTCACACACGAACACGAAGACAGACAACACACACACACTGCACAAAACAAAAACCTACGTGGCCCTTAACCCCAAGGGAGGGGCAGAACACACAAAGGGGTTCCCCCACTTTATACAGGAAACCCCAAGCCCCAGATTCAATCCCTCTGGCTGGCTCAAACATGGAGAAACAGAGACCCAGAAAGAGGCAGGTACTGGCCCAAGGCCATGCAGACTCCTGTGCACTCAGCCAGACACCCTCATGATTCTAAATTGTCTGATTTTGAGTATCTGCTTGAAGCTCTGGAACTCACTTTCAGAAGGAAAATACACACACACACACACACAATTTTTAAAAAATATTTTATTGAATTACGACATATTTGCACCAAAGTGCAAAATCTTAAGTGACTACTTAATCAATTCATCATATTCTTTTTTTATGATCGAAAACACAAAAGCAAAACGACAATCGGTTTATGTCTCCCCTTCTATCTCGCCGTGCAAACACACACACGCATGCTCCACGCACCCCAAATTTAGCACAGCGTAGCTCAGTGGCTAAAAGCTGAGAGTCTGAAGCCAGACACCTGGGTTCAGACCCCTGATCTTTCACTACTGGCTGAATGAACTTAGTTAGACAAACTTCAAACAGTCTCTGTGCTTCAGTGTCCTTAACAGTAAGTCAGGAATAATAATATTGCCTGCCTCGTGTATAAAAGTGAACAAATATATATAAAGTGCTTAAAATGGTGCTGGCACTTGGTGTTATGTAAGCACCAGCTGTTAGTATTGGACATTCTTTCAGAGTTTCACTGAGTCCCACAAAACCCCCGTGGACCCGGGATAAGAACTACAAGGGGATGGGAGATCACAGATCCCCTGAGCTGGAAGGACACCTCGCAGAGATGGAGAGCTTGGCCCCTTCATTCCAGGCTTTCCCGGGGACCATCCACCCCCCCCACCCCCCCAGTTCCCACCCTGACCCACACCCTTTCCTATTTACACCCAGACGGAGGCAGCCTGCACGCTGACTCACCCTTGGCTCAAACCAAGCCATTGTTCAGGGGGAGGGGGGAGTACGAGTGAGGAACAACGGCCCAAAGGAGATTGAGGATGTCAACTATACAAGTGACCCAGCACAGTGACACTCAGACACATGGTAAGACTGGCCTGCCAGGCTGAGAGACAGCAAGCGAGGGATCAGAGCGATAGCACCAGCATGCTGCCCTAGAATGCCCACAGGACACTGGACACTCACCCCAAGTGTCCCAGACGTGCAGGCACACAGAGCCTGGCACTCACTTAGGTCCGTTACAGAGCCAGGGGAAAAACTGGTCTGACAGACAGAGTCCCACCCAGAGAGAGACACGCACACGCTCCACACACTGGACAATGCCAGCTCACCCGGGCAGTCACATTCCCACACTCGCTGGCCATAGTAGAGTCTTCTTTGGCTGTAACACCTACATGCAGACAAACCCATCAGGCCTCCAGTCTTACCTCCCAGTGCTTTGGTCTGCCTGTTGGTCTCTTTCTTTCTCGTGTTCACACACATCAGTCTTATCTGTCTGTTCCTATATATACACTCACATACATAATTATGTATACCACACACCTGTCATCCAAATAACCTTTTAAACACCTAGAGGTCTCTGGCCGTCTCTTTCCCGTACACACCTACGTACACACGCATGCAAACACACACGCTGTCACACGGTCTCCAGGTGGCATGCATTCACTGTACACCCTCACTGTCGCTTCATGACATTCTTTGTTTCTCTTAAACCCTCACACACACTCGGCTTCGTCTCACAGATAGTATACGTAACCTTGAACATCACGGCCACACCCCAAGCCTTCTTCACACACACGAGCGGGCACAAGCATCTTTCCTGGAATCGCGGGCATGCAGTCTGTTTATATCTCCGTCCGTGCTGCCCTCTCTCTCATAGACACGTACACAGATAAAGATCATTCAGCCGGTCCTGCCTGAATATCCACATGCATGCACGTGCACGTGCGCACACACACACACGCACACCCCACTCACCCAAACAGCCTCGCAGCGTTACCCAGAGTCTCTCTCCCACCCACATATATCCCAACACTATTCAGAGTTAGCTTCTCTCTTCCCCACTGCCCCCCCCTCCCCAACACACACATATACACATAGTAAGAATGCCCGGGTCAGAACTGCAACCAATATCTGGAGAATCTCCAGCAAAGGTACCCAGTCCCCACTCTTCCACGAGTTGCCTTTGACCCACTCTGCTCACCCCTCTCCCCTCTCCTGCCCTCCCCCACCCCTCAGCCCTCCATCTGGTGGGTCCAGGCAGGCACTCAGGCCTCTCTTCTGTCTCCCCCATCCCCCAGCCCTTCCCCATCCTCTCCAAAAGCCCAGAGGCCGTCGCTGCAGGCTTTCAGGGGTTGCCATGGCAACAGGGCCTCGTCCTTCGTCCCCCTGGGGGTGGGCTGAGGACCCGGCCAGCCAGACCGATAAGGGGGTTCCAGTTACTGTGGCAACCGTTGCAGGCCTGAGCTCTCAGCTTCTAGAAGGGAGGAGTGAGTGAATGGTTGCCAAAGCAACCGGGAGGCAGCAAGGACTGGGAAGAGGCAGCTGAGCCCTGTCTCCCCTGCCCGGGGCTGCTGTGGGCATCGCAAAGCACTTAAGCATCATTCTTCCATCCCCCGGGGTTGTTTTAGGGGAGGGCGATGAAGTGCAGATTATAAAACAGGGATTCCGCTCACTCTCCCAGCTACCCACTGTAGCCTGGGAGCCCATGCCAGCATGCCCAGGCTTACCACGTGACCACTCCCCGGACCTCAGTTTTCTCTCTCCATTAAATGGAGCCTGTCTCTCAGGAATGTTTCCATTCCTGTCTGATGCGTCTGCCTGCCCTCTTCCTCGTTCAACAGGAACCACAGAGCGAGTATGCCTGGTACAGGGCACAGCAGAGGCCTTGAATGCTGTGCACAGCTTTATTGCCGAGAAGGTCCGAGAAATCCCACAAGCGATGACCAAACCTGAGGTGGTCAACATCCTTCAACCCCAAACCACGATGAACCCCGACAGAGCCAAGCAGGTCAGCGGGGACAGAATGGGTTTCTATAAAGCAGTGAGAAGAAGACATTTCTCCCATCACTGAATTACTGTGGGAGTTCAATTGATAAAACATGTACCAATCAAATACCTGGTAGTGGTTAGTGTTGTTATTATTAGAGAATCAGCCTAGCGACTCCAGACCACCTGATTCTGGGAGAATTTGGCCCAGACACCCCTACGTACCCCTCTTTCCTGGGACTGTCTGGATCCTCTTCCCCCCTACGCCTCATCCCATTGTCTCTCAGAGCAACCTGCCTCTCACTTCCTGTCCTCCCGTTGGTGACCTCAGCCGCAGCCCATCCACATCTAGAAGAGTTTAGAAATGGCCTCTCATACTCCCCCTCTCTGTATGGGAGCAGCCACCATTTCGGAGAAATGATGTTTCCTCAGCAAGAGAGGGGGCAGGTCCCTCTCCTACACAGCCCTCTCTAGAAGGGATGGAAGGAGGAGGGCAGCGCTTCTCGGTTGCCTCAGTTACAGGGAAGCGGTGGCGTAGGGGCGTGGCACGGAGCGGACCAATCCCTTCCCGCCTCTCTGGTTGCCATGACCACGGTGCGCACTGGGCAGGTGGGCTTGCCGCAGAGCCCCTGGCAGCACTGTCCTGAGGGTCGGGGGCCAAGGGGGAGGGGAATGCCCTCCGGCGTTTTCTCCCCTTCCCCGCTCCCATATACATGCGCACACGATGCAAAGGGGGCGAGAAGTCCCGGACTGGCGGACAGGCCACTTGTGAGCGTTCCTTAACGTCTGCCTAAGAAGCGAAGACGAGAGAGGGCCTCGGTAAAAGGAATCTGGAATTCTTGGGAATCCTCGTTGCCCTGAGGTGGTGGTTGGGGGGACCACAGACAGTTCCCCCAAGATCGTGGGGAAACGGTGGGCGGAAAGCCTTGGGAGAACGCTGCCCAGCGAGCGGATCTCGTCCCCAAAAAGACAGCAGGCCCGGGGCTAGGATCGCGGCTGCTGTCCTTGGTGCTGAAGCGGCTCCGCTCCTAGCGCCTCGCGGGGCCTCTTCCGAATCCCTTCCTATGGGCAGGCCACAGCTTCCCCACAGTTGGCAGGGAGGCAAGGGTATTGCCACTTCCCTCCGCCTTGGTCGTGGCCACAAGGGGCCCAGGGTTCATCAAGAGTCTGTACATGTTTAGAGAAAATGGGGTCAGCGCCATCTGTGCCTGAGCCACCCCACCCCCTAATCCGCGGGAACTCTGAGATAGGGAGTGGAAAGGTTATCGAACCAGGATTTTTCCTCTGCCTTATTCCTCGGGGGCTGCAAAGAATTATGGAAATAATGGCTGAAGGCTCATGCTCTGGAGTCAAGATGTTAAGTTGAATCTTACTCTGATACTTTTACCTGCCTGACCTTGAACAGGTGACTTGATTTCTCCATATTTCGTTTTCTCATCTGTAAAATGAGATTCATTATGGTACCTACTTCAGGGTGGTAGCATTCATTGATGTTCAAAAAGCACTTAGCATGTATGCCTAATGCATAGGAAGTTCTCAAAAACATGTTAGCTGTTGTTATTGTTATTACGGGTTTTTGAGTCAGAAGACAGGTGTGTCTAGTCTCTATTTGCCTTGGGCTTGCTGTGTTTACTCTAGGTCTTCTTCTCATCTATAAGCCTCAGTTTCCCTTTCTTTACAGTGTGAAAACTGGGCCAAACCAGGGGCAGCCACTGCTCTACTCCAGTTGAGTCTTGCCCTTTGGGGACACGGACATAGTACTGCCACATTTTCCACATTTTTCAAGATTTTTTAAGGTCAGCTCTGTTTTTTAAAGCACTATATGGCTATGGGCTGGCTATGGCCTGAGGACCACCAGTTTGCCACCCTGCCTGGTATCTGAATTATCTAAGTAGCTTGCAATGCCTGTTCCAGAATTCTGGCCCTGAACCAGAATTTCTGGGGCTAAGACCTGGGAATATAAATGTGGACTCTGTGGCCTGGGATCAGATCCTGGCTATACTGTTCACTACCTGTGTGACCTTGAGTAAGTTACTGAATCTCTCTGTGCCTTTGCCTCCCAATCTATAAAATGTGATAATAATAATACCTACCTTGTAGGATTGTTGCTAAGTTGTTGCTAAGATTAAGTAGGTTTAAGTAAGATTATGAAAGTTTCAAAAAGTGCCTGGTATGTGGTAGGTACTGTTAGCTGCTGCTGCTGCTGTTACTATTACTTTAAAATCTCCAGACTTGCAAATCACTGAGACAGACGGGCTCTGAGGTTATTCTGGCTCTAAAACCCCTACAATTTGATGGCTCTGTGATTCCAGGATTCTAGGTGTGTATTATTCTAAGATTCTGCTGCTCTAACATTCTTGGGACTCCAGGATTCTATGGAACTGCCCCTGTGGATGTGGCTCTTCAATCTGGGCCTATCGTGAAGGCAGCTACTGTTTTCTGAGGGTTTCCCGTGTGCCAGGCACTAGGCAGTCACTTTAGTCATTGAATAGTTTCGGTAATTGTATGGAGTAGCTGTGGTTTATGTCAGTGTTGGAGACGAAGCACAGAAGCACAGAGAGGTGAAGGCATTTGCTTTCACCATTTCTTGATGGGCACAGTTTCTCAGATGAAACGGTCCCATCCTTCCCAGTTGCTCTGAAATGCTGTGTCACATACCAAATACCTCCTTGCCTCTAGGTCTGATTTTGTACACGCTTCTGTTCTATCCCCTTGACTTGTCAGACTTCTTTTTTCTAATGATTTTTTTAAAATAACAGCTGTGTTGACATATAATTCCCATACAGTAAGGTTTTCACCATTAGAAAGTATATAATCTAGTGGTTTTAGTATATTCACAAAGTAGTACATTGATCACCACCGTCTCATTCCAAAATGTTTTCACCACCCCAAAGAGAAGCCCCATACCTGTTAAAGGTCACTCTCCGTTCCCTCTGGGTCCCCTCCCAGCCCCTTTCCACAGCAAATTATACTTGATGTTTGTTGATTTGCCTATTCTGGATATTTTCCATAAATTGAATGATATTTGTGTGAGCTTTTGTGTCTGGCTTCTTTCCCTTGACATAGTATTTCCAAGTTTCATCCATATTGTAGCACATACCAAAACTTCATTCCATTGTATGACCAAACAATAGCTCATTGTATGGATATACCACATTCTGTCTATTCATCAACTGATAGAAATTTGGGTTGTTTCTACCCTTTAGCTATTATAGATAATGCTGCTTATGAACATATGTGTGGACATATGTTTTCAGTTCTCTTGGGTATCTACCTCAGGTTGGAATTGCTGGGTCATGGAATAAATCTATATTTGACTTTTTGAAAAACTGCTAGACAGTTTTTCGAAGTGGCTGTAACACAGGCCTGCCCATGAGGTAACAATGACAAGAACCATTTTTTGAGTATCTACTCTGGGCACATATTAATTGCACTCTCACGTGGCACCCTGTGCTTGACACATAGTATGTGCTCAGCAAATGTTGCTTGTTGGAATGAATGGATGATAACATGCCCATAGAGCCCAGGCAGAAACATGACTGAGGTAGGTAGCTAGGTGTAACCTGGCAATGGTGGGCACTGTGAGTCACCTGAAGGACAGCCATACTCAGTTCTAATTAATTGCGGCCATGCTCGAATTTCAAGCTCATCATTTTGTGCATGATCTCAGTTGGGCTTCACAATAATCCTGTGGAGGAGGTGTGGATATTTCCATTTTACAGATGAGAAAACTGAGTCTCAGATTAAATCTCTTGCCCAGCATCAATGGTGGAGCCAGGATTTAAACCTGAGCAGGTTATCTCCAGAGTCCAAGGCAGCTTTTCCGAAATGTGTGTGCACAGACTGCAAACTGATGGTCTGGCTACCACAGAGTGGTTCTTAGATATTTCGAAGAGGTTGCCAACATTTAAAAACTGGGATGCTTCACATTTGACAAATCAGAATATCCAGTTAATCCAGAAAAGTCAGATCAGGCTGAGTTTGGCTTCCCAAATGTACAGCATCCTACTCCGCTGCCCCCCCCCGCCCCGCCCACACCACCAGGTGACATACACCTGGCTGCCTCCACCCAGTCCCATTCCTACTAGGTCCTGTGAGTGTGTCAGCCCTCATTCTTTCATCCTTCCATTCATTCACCCACCCTTTGGTGAGTGTGTACCAGGTACTCCTCCAGGCACTGAGAACCCAGGAGTAAACAATGCAGACAAAAATCTCTACCCTTGTGGATCTTAAATCCTTTCAACAGAAACAGAAGATAGTAAATCTTCTATCAGAAACAGAACATAAGTAAATAAGTAAAACGTATAAGATGTCAGAGAATAAAAAGTATTATGAAGAAAAATCAAGCAGAGCAGAAGGAAAGGGAGTTTGGGGGCATATGTATTTTTTTCGTCTAACTTTTTATGTTGAAAATGTTTGAAGAATAGTACAATGAACTCCCTACACGTTGCATTTAGATTCACCAGTGTTAATGTTTGCTTTATATCTACACACACACACACACACACACACAGAGATTGCTTGTTGCTTTTTATTTGTTTCTTTGTTGCTGATGCATTTGAAAATGTCTTAGGCCTCATAACTCTTCACCCCTAAATACTTCAGCATATATCTCCCAAGAACAAGGACAGTCTCCTATATTATATTGCTATGATCACATCTAGCAAAATTAATACGAATTCCATACTATTATTTAATAAAAAGTCTATATTTGAATTGCCCCTATCTTTTATATCTATAAAGTACATATTTTTCTATCCAAGATTCAGTCAGTGTGCATTCATTGCATTTGATTGTTAACCTGATTCATGTCTTGATCTGGGATATATTTTTAAAGGTAGAGCCAGCAGCATTGCTGATTGGATGTTGGATGGGAGGGGAAAAGAGGATGCTTAAGTCTTGGGCCCAAGTCATGGAAGGATGCATTTTCCATGTAGCGAAATGAGGAACACCATGGCAGAAACACATTTAAGGAGAAAGATGATGAATTCCATTTTGGACTTTAAGTTTGAGGTATCTATTCAGCATCATAATAGAGCTGCGAGGTCAGCAGTTAGATAGGAGTCTGGAGGTGTCCATGCTGGGGATATAAAATAGGCGAATCAACAGGCTTTGACAATTGGGTGGTCAGGTCAGGCCTCTCTGAGGAGGTGCATTTATTCAATGACCTGAATGAAGGGAGGGGTGAGCCTCCTTTTCTGGGAAAGGGCCTTCCAGGTGCCAGAACAGCAGGTGCAAAGGCCCTGAGTCTGGTCAGAACTTGGCAAGTTGGAGGAACAGCAGAGTTGAAGTCAGCGAGATCAGCAGGATCAGAGCCTGTAAAGCAGTGAGCGGTTCTCAGCCTTGTCAGACCCAGTGTCCTCTTTTTTTCTACAAATATTTCCCCATGCCCACTTCACTCTCTGAGACTATATGTAAAACGTAGGTATAAAACATGTCGGGATCCTTAAGAGTTTTATTGAGATATCTCAGTTTTATTGAGATAGAATTCACATATGTGGAATTCACTCATTTGAAGTGCAGTTCAATGGTTTTATTATATTCAGAGCTGTGCATCGATCACCATGATCAATTTTAGAACATTTCATTCCCTCGAAAGGAAATTTTGATCCCCTTACCTATCACCCTTCAGTCCCCCCAGTTCACTGCCTCCTGAGCCCTAAGCCACCGCTGACCTACTTTCTGTGTCTATAGATTTGCCTGTTCCATACATTCATAGAGATGGAATCATACACTATGTGGTCTCTTGTGCCTGGCGTTGTTCATGCAGTGTAATGTTTTCTAGGTTCATCCTTGCTGTAGCATGGATCAGAACTTCATTCCTTTAAATCGATTGCCAGATAACATTCCATTGTACAGACGTACGTTTTCTGCATCCCGTAAGGCCTTTTTTAAATAAAGGAGAAATGAAAGGAAGATGATTTGTTATAAAATAAGATGAATCTTAATATGTAAATGCTCAGCCAGGACCACAATGGAAGAAGTAATGAAATAACCGGCCGCTCGCACCTGACGTAGCCCGAGCAAGTGGGACAGTGGCAAACGCGGTGATCCAGATTGTAAAATTAGAGACTTAGATGATATAAGTGGCATTCCTGCTGATGTCATGCTTTTGTAAAAAGACAAAAGACTCTCATGTAAGGTTCAGAAGAAAACAAAGTACAATCTTCTCTTGATTTACTGAGAGTTGCATTCCTGGAAATTTCAGTAGATCTTAAAACTGTGCAAAAAAAATATTTGGTACTTATATGTATCATGTACAAAAAAAATAAATACTTGGTACTTACATGTATCATGGGGTCAGTTCTGGGCTCACAGATTTATAAACAGGCTTTTCCCCAACATGGATGCCCAGAGGGACATTCAAAAGTCATAGAGAATCTGGGATTATTCTTTTTTGTGAGGAACTGACTGACATTATGGGATGCAAACATCGTGGCCCTGCCCGCTGAATCCCACATCTGTCCCCAATCATTGTGACAAATTTCCTGAATACCCCCAGGGTCTGGCTTGGGGGTGGAGAGGACACGCAGAGGTCAGAGCTTCAGGGGCTAGAATCCACCGGTCTGGGGGGTCGTGGGAAGGACTGAGAAGAAGGAATTTTTTTTTTTTTTTTTTTTTTTTTAGGTGAGGCAACCCTTGGTCAACCTCACAGATTACAAGGACCTTGTCAGCTTTCAATCCTTTATTTATTTATTTTTATTTTTTACGCCTACAGTACCTGGTCTTCCTCAGTGGTCTCCCATCCAAATATGAACCAGGCCCGACCCTACTAACAAGCCAGACGGGATGGGGCTTGTTCAGGGTGGCATGGCTGTAGACAGAAGAAGGAATTTATGTGTAGAAATACTCTCGGAGGTGCGAAAAGAGACATTTAATTCTGAAAAATCCCCACTGGGATTAAGATTGATCGGTTTTGTGGCTGCAAAGGATAGGCTGCTCTGCCACTGAGAAGCGGGGACCGCCGTATTTCAGTGACCGATTTTCTGCAAGGTTCTGGTATCTTCATTTCACAGATAAGGCAACTGCATTAGTTCGCTAGGGCTGTACCACAGACTGGGTGGGTCAAACAACAGAAATTCATTTTCTTACAATTCCGGAGGCCAGAAGTCCAGGATCAAGGTGTCTGGCCAGGTTGGTTTCTTCTGAGGCCTGTCTCCTTGGCTTGTAGACAGACGTCTTCCTGTGTCTTCATGTGGTCTTTCCTCTGTGTGTGTGTGTGTGTGTCCTAACCTCCTCTTCTTACAAGGACATCAGTCCTATTGCATTGGGGTTCCCCTAGGGAACTCACTTAACCTTAATTGCCTCTCTACAGACCCTATCTCCACATGCAGCCATATTCTGATGGGGTCAGGACTTCGACATATGAATTAAGGGGAGGGAGCAACAATTCGGCCCCTAACAAGAAAAAGGTTAAGCGAGGTAACCATGTCCTAGGGTGAGAAGCACAACGGGGCAGGGGGCCAGGAGGCTGGATTTCAGCTCCTTCCCTATCTGGGTAGCCTTGGGGCAAGTCCCTAAGTGAGACCAGTGATGGCTTTCCTGGGGCTGGGAATCAGAGGACTTAATGATGTGGGAAGGACATGGCACCAGAGCAAACTTGGAGCGGGGTCCTGGAGGGCCCCCCGCTGGTACAGCCTTTAAGGTGCTGAATGAAAAGGACGTCCCAGAGGACCCCGGGGCATGGGACAGGGTGGCTGAGAGGCTACAGAGGGGACTTGGAGTACTAGTTCTTTTTTTACCAACCTATATGGAAGTGTTTCAGTATTTTTAACAGCCTGTAGGACCCCGCTGGTGCATGCCGAAGGGACGGGCTGGAACTGATTTGGGACACTCGATAGCAGGGACAGGGGCTGACGCTAAAGACCCCGCTCTCACTCCCCACGCAGGCCAAGCTGATCGTCCCCAACAGCACGGCGGGCCTGATCATCGGCAAGGGGGGCGCAACAGTGAAGGCCGTGATGGAACAGTCAGGTGCCTGGGTGCAGCTGTCCCAGAAGCCAGAGGGCATCAACCTGCAGGAGCGAGTGGTGACCGTCAGCGGCGAACCCGAGCAGGTACACAAGGCCGTGAGCGCCATCGTGCAGAAGGTACAGGAAGACCCCCAGAGCAGCAGCTGCCTCAACATCAGCTACGCCAACGTGGCTGGCCCCGTGGCCAACTCCAACCCCACCGGTTCGCCGTATGCCAGCCCTGCCGACGTGCTGCCTGCTGCGGCCGCCGCCTCGGCCGCC
>NW_011888919.1:859965-862501 GCF_000151845.1 Pteropus vampyrus
CGGCCGGGGGCTTTCTGACGGCAGAGAAGTTGGCAGCCGAGAGTGCCAAGGAGCTGGTGGAGATCGCGGTGCCTGAGAACCTGGTGGGAGCCATCCTGGGCAAGGGGGGCAAGACGTTGGTGGAGTACCAGGAGCTGACAGGCGCCCGCATCCAGATCTCCAAGAAGGGCGAGTTCCTGCCAGGCACGCGGAACCGGCGGGTCACCATCACTGGCAGCCCCGCGGCCACCCAAGCCGCTCAATACCTCATCAGCCAGCGGGTCACCTACGAGCAGGGAGTGAGGGCCTCAAACCCCCAGAAAGTGGGATGAGGCCCGTGGTGTGTGCTCCCACCCTCCTCCCCGCCCCTCCTCCTCTTCCGCCTCCTCCTCCTCCTCCTTCCCCGCCCCCAACTCTTGACCTCAGCTCGGAATAGTCCTGCTCCTCACAGGATTGGGGCTGGGGTAGGTCTGACCCACTCCCCTCCCTTCTGATAGTCATAGGCAGGATTGAGTGATGGCTGGGGACGGGGCCCAGAAGCTCCCTCCCCAGCCCTGAACTGACCCCCTCCTTCCTTCCTCCCTCTGCTTGACTGGGCCTGACTCTCCTCTCCCAGGGCCCAGGTCTGTGTGATATCTGTATATATTGCATTTTGTTGATTTTAATAGAAAACAAAGCGTTATTTTCTCTTTCTTTCCCTCCTTTTTTTTTTTTCCGGTAAGGATTTCCACCCCCCCACCCCCCCTTTATAAGTTTTTGTTTCCATATGGGAGGAGGGGAGGGAGCCTCTGGGTCACCTAGAATGAGGGGCCTCCCCCCCAAAAACAACACCCCACCTTTCCTGCTTCAGTTCCAGATCCGAGGGAAGTGATGGGAGTAGAGGGAGCAGAGGGGTCCGAGCTGAGACGGGGCGTTTGGAGCAGGGACCCCAGAGTTCCCAGATCTTCTCAGCTGCTCTCCCCCCACTGGAGTTCTCTCTCCTAGGTGGAACTTTTAACTCTTTTTTTTTTTTGTCAGGTTGGGGTGGGGGGTGGTGCTGTGCTGCTGGGAATGAGGCCAGCTCTCGGATGGGGCCGGTCCAGTGGGCAAGACTCTTGGGAAAGGCTGGAGCAACTGCTTGTGGCATCTCCTGTGGCCTTTCCTAAAGTAAGGGGCATGAAGCTCCTTGTTGTGATGTTGAGTCAAGTACTTTCAGGGGCTTCTGGTGCTCCTTTTGATGCCACAGGAAGTAGTTCCTCAGAGGTACTTCCTGTGATGATAGGAGAGACAGATACTTCCTATGATGTCTCAATGAGCCTTCCTTGAAGGTTACTTCAGTGATACCATGGGAGCACGTACTTCCTGTGGTGTCTCCAGGGTACTTCCTGCGATGTCATTGGGATGAAGCATGCACTTCCTGTATTGGGTCATAGCCAGTCACTGACCCTTCTTCTCCACCGGTAGCCCACTTTGGTGGGCCTTGACCCCGGGGAGGGTCTTCCTAGGAGAAGAATAAGGGGTGGGACTTGGATCTTATCTGGAAGACTGAGGAAAAAGACCCAATATTGTCAGGGTCATCTCCATCCGAACGTACCAAGTCTGTGAACTCGCCTGGCAGGGAGGGGCGGGAGATGGAGCAAGTGAAAACTGCTGTTAAAGACCCCCATTCCCACCCCTGCCTTTTGTGTGCATGCTTGTGTCTGCGTGGCTTTGTTTCATTGAGTCTGGTTGAGCCAAATGCGTGGTGGCTCTGTCAGGCCAGCATGGCCCAGTTTAGAGTTCAGTGAGCCATGGTAGGGTCCCTTGGCCGGAATTCGCGTGGTCTAATGGATTAGATTGGCTTGTGGTTTCCAGCGAGCTGGAGCACTTTGGTGGTATCTGATGGATCAGAATGTTTTGGAGCTCTCACCAGGGGCTCTGAGGAGCTAGAACGTTCTGATGGAGTCTGCCAAGCCAGACAGCCCTGCGAGTCGGTTTGGGAGTGGCTCCCCGAGCGCTGCGGCTGTGGTCAGCTCTAAGGCCTCGTTGGCAGGCCGAGATCTCAGGGCCTGACCACCCTGTGGACTTAGGACAGCCGAGACCCGCCTCTACCCGCACCCGTTCCCCCTCCCCCTCGGAGGCCACCTCCCCTTTCTTCAACCCAAAGCAGGGCCCCCAGTGCCCTGGCTCCATCATCAGCATCTCTGGGGGAGGGGCTTCCCATGCCCGCCCTCTCCCCCATTCGTCCCCTCCTAGGTCTTCCAGACCCTTCTCTTCTCGTGGCTTTGGGGGAATCCAGCCTCCTTGGATCCCAAAAGAAAGGAGGGGAGAAAAGCCAGAGACGATTCCCACCCCTAAAGCCTGGGAGACCCTTGCCGCTCACTAGCGAGCCACCCCCAAATCAAAATGTGAAAATCCCTAGAAAGCAATAGCCTTCAAGGTACCTTGCACTGACTTTCCCTCCCGGCCCTTCCACCTGATGGGAGGCTGTAGCTTGGGCACTTGGGTAACTTTTTCCACGCCCTCTTCATCTCTGGGGGAGGGCAGGCCCCATTTCCCCATCCCCGACCCTCTCGACCCTCTCGTCGCTGCTGCCCCC
>NW_011888919.1:864546-867302 GCF_000151845.1 Pteropus vampyrus
GCGCGAGGCCGAGCGGTGGAAAAGGCGTTAACCAGAAGTGATGAGGATGGCAGTTTGGGTGTCCAGGCGGCTGATTGGGTGCACACCTATCGGGACAGCCAGGCAGGCCTCTGCTCTTCGCCAGGCACCTGCCCCAGCCACCCAAATCCCGAGGCCGGCTGTCGCGAGAGCCTGCACTGGATGTCACGATGGGGGAGCACGGGATCGCGACGCCCAGGTCTGGGCACTGCGGGCCGGGACACTGGCCGGTGGCTCTCACGGAGTCGCAACGCCCAGCCCTGCGGCCGCGATCCCTGTCCACCGCGGCCAGCCGTCTGGACATGCTGCGGTGGGCGGGGCTGCTCTCTGGCGTGCAGCCGCTGTTGCGTGTAAGGTCCGACTCCGTGTCGTCCCACAGTCGCGTTGGGGATCGCCGGGTGGCAGGGAGGAAGATGGGAAAAGCCGCCGTGCGGGTGGGGGTGGTAAAGGCTGCCGGTTTTTAATTCCTTCTCAGCCAGTCCAGGATACTCTTGTCTCCCAGAGATAACTGGGGGGGGCCACCTAATCCCCCCTCCCCTCCCTCCTCTTCCCCCCTCCCACCCCCCAAAACCACCAACCTCTCATCTTCTAAGTGACTCCATCACCACCGGCCACCGGGACCTGCAGCCTCATTGCTCCAGCCCGCCCCCCCTCGGGAGTCAGACTCGCTCATCGAACTTTTTGATTAACCCTTTCTGTGTTCATCCCAGGGAAAACTGTGTGTCCGGCGGGGGGAGGGGAAAGGCAAGGGCCAGTAGCTACCTTTCCTCCATCTCCTCCCACCGCCCATGCCTCCCCAATTGCACCCCATCCCACGCCCCACCCCCATCCCTCACCCCTAGGGTTCTCTCCGCCCTGGGGACAGAGACCCTTTATAAATATCTACGCTGTCTGGCTTTGTCCCTTTCGATTGCGGACAAGTGGAGAGCTCACTCTGGCCCCGCTGCTTTCTGCGCCCCCCACCCCACTCCCCACCACTTCATTGTAAATAGTCACTTTTGTACTGGGTTTGAGCCAGGGGACGTGGGGAGTCATTTTTTTTTCTTTGTGTTGGCATCTCAGGCCCCCGGAGGCATGGCCCACATCGTGGTGTGATTTGGGAGGACCCCAAGTAGTGTCCCCTCACGTGTCCCAATGCGAAGGACTTCAAGATTATCAGTATTACCCGGAGAGGGACGGGTGCGGAGATCCCCTGGCAGGGAGGTGGGAGAGGCGGGGAAAAGTTCCGTCTGACAGGACGGCTCAGTTTTCCCCGTCTGTGAAACGGCTTGTCCTCCAGGCTCCCTGGGGAGCCTCGCTGAGATAATGGAGGCGTCAGAGGACAGACAGGGTAGGAGAAGAATGGGATGGGGGAAGGGCTGGAGAACGGATCGCTAGGTCCTTATGAGGACACGAAGCTAGCCTCTCCCGGGCTTGTTCTCGACACTGCAGAATGCGGGGACTGGGGGACCTTTAAGGTCCTGTGGGGATCCCCAATCCGTAGATCGAAGGCCCGAGCCCAGGGCTGGCCCCCCGCCTGCGACCCCATGCCCACGTTACGTTTCTCGGGCCCAGACCACCCGCCATGTGGCCATGCCTTCAGTGTCTCCATCCAACCCCTCCTAACTGATCCCTTCCATCCTCTGCGACCAGAGACGCCGCCCACCTCCCCACCGCCTCCAGAAGCTCCTGGCTGGGGCCCACTGCCCTCTCCTCTCTCCTCCCCCACCCATTGCCATGCAGGGCCACGCCCACCCCCCACCCCCCACCCAGTGTCCGTCTGTGACCTAGTGCACCATGTATTAGCTTCCATGGCCCCCACCCCGGCCCCCACCACACCCCCTTCCCCCACCCCTTCTCCCTCGGCGACTTCACCTTTTTTTGCCGCGATAAACGCCATCTCAGCATCTGTGTCTAATGTTGTCTTTTTTGCTTGACATCTCACACTCCTTCTTAACCCATCCCCTTCCCTCTCCCTCCTCCCACACCCTCCACCCTTCTCCTAAATTCTTTCCCCCATTCCCCCAGGGCTCTGGGCATCTAGGGGAGGTGGGTGGGGGGACCCCTGAGTATGGGCCCAGGAGGGGGAAGAAGGGGAGGGGCTGACTGTTCTCTCTGGACTGGGCAAGCACCCAGAGCAAGTGTGTCTGAAGGGAGCAGGTGGCCCAGGCTTAGTTTCAGGGCCTCGATGTCCAGTCAGGAGAATGGACGCCACCACCACCATGGCACAGCGTGGCACCACAGTCCCACAGACACGCTCCCGGACCCACATCCCCACACACAGCATTGCAAAGGCACAACCCCAAGTAGAGGCAGGATGGCCTAGGGATAAGGCTTTGCGGTCAGGTGAGATTCAGGTCCAGATCCCAGTGAGGCTACGTAACCCTGGGACTTGACCCCTCTCGGCCTCCCCATCTGTAAAATGGAGACTTTTTGAATTAACGTTACGTCTATGGTTTATGCTAAGATTCAATACATCATTCGCTTAAAAAATATATATATCGAGCACCTACTATACATGAGGCACTGTCCTAGGTGCTGGAGATAAAGCAATCAACAACACAGACGCAATATCTCTGCCTCGCCTACTAGAAATTCTTCCCTAGTGTAAAGCTGGCACATGGGACTAAAAGTAATTCTGACGTTGCAGACCTCCAGCGGCAGCATGTCTGATGCACACAGAATATCGTTTGGCCCGAGCAGCGTTTTCGGTGAATTTGGTGCCAGCATTTAAACCTTGGGAGACTTCTGAAAATGTG
>NW_011888919.1:867352-872223 GCF_000151845.1 Pteropus vampyrus
CTAAGATTCAATACATCATTCGCTTAAAAAATATATATATCGAGCACCTACTATACATGAGGCACTGTCCTAGGTGCTGGAGATAAAGCAATCAACAACACAGACCCAATATCTCTGCCTCGCCTACTAGAAATTCTTCCCTAGTGTAAAGCTGGCACATGGGACTAAAAGTAATTCTGACGTTGCAGACCTCCAGCGGCAGCATGTCTGATGCACACAGAATATCGTTTGGCCCGAGCAGCGTTTTCGGTGAATTTGGTGCCAGCATTTAAACCTTGGGAGACTTCTGAAAATGTGAGACTTCTGAGGCCCTCTTGAGAAAGCAGGTGTGGCTTCTCTGGGTGGCGATTGCCACCTGGCCGCAACTGGATGAGCAGGGCAACCACTGCCTGTCGTCCAGGACAGGTGGGTTGTGTGACATGCCCGGCCCCCGGACACATTCGAGTTTGCAACCCCTGCGGTAATTGTTTAAAATGAATATACTTACAATTTGGAGGTGTCCGACCTAGAACTTAGCAGGTGACGTGGCCAGCAGGAGAAAGGACAGAGTTCAAGGTGGAGAGACAAAAGAGACAGGTTTAGGCTGAAGCCAGACGCTCTGGTTCTGGTGTGACCAGGGGACCACGCTTCTTTCTGGGTCTCCGTCTCCACGTCTGGAAAACACCCAACAAAGCCATACTTGACTTCTGGGATATTCCAGAAGGATTCCACAAGTGAATCAGTCCCTCAATACCTGACACAGAGGAGATGCTCAGCACACGGGGGTCACTGGAGAAACCACTCCAGCTGAGAATAACAATAAACTAATCGTAGAGGACAGACACCAAGAGGGGGATGGGAGGGACAAAGAGACTGAGGCCAGGACAGAGAGAGCCACGGGGATGAAGAGCAGAGGGCAGACATGGAGAGGACTCCTCAACTGCTTGGGGTATGTTTCTTCATTCATTCACTCATTCATTCATTCATTCGACAGACATTTATCGAGCATCTACTATGTTCTCAGGCCTGAGGACCTGGCAGCGACCATGACAAGTCACCGTCTCACGTCTACAGCCCTCGAGCCATATCCCCAACTCTTAGCTCATAGTAGATGCTCAAAAACTTACCCTCCCTTGCGCCACAGGCACCTCTGATCCTGGCCTGTGACATTCAAGTATTGCCTGGTATTCAGAATTATCGCCAAGCCAGGCCAATATCAGGATTAAAGGAATTTTCCACCAGGAAGCTGGGAACTTGGAAGTGACTCGGGAAGCGGGGTGGGGTGGAGTTTAGTCTCTGTTCTGCTGTGTGACTTTGGGAAGCTTTCATGACCTCTCTGGCCTAGGAGATGGAAAGGAAGGGAAATGAGGTCAGGCTGCAGGTGAGTAATGGATTCCTAACTCTCTCAAAGCCTCAAACCTTCTCCTCTCATGGTGGGGGAGGGGGAGAGTGGTGGAGAATTGCAGGGGTGTGGGGCCTCGAGAGGAGAAACGAAGAAAGAAGACGGAAGAGATGCCTGGAGGAGAAAGATGGCCGTAGAGACAGGGCTGGGCTGGGAGGATGGAGGGAGGAGGGGGCCTAGGTGGGGGTGTCAGGGGCTCTGAGAGGCACATGGGAGTAAGGTCATTAAGAGAGAACAAAGAAGGCAGAGGTGGACTGACAGACAGGGAACGACGAGCACAAACAGGAAACGGAAAAGAGGCAGAAAAAGGACAGATGGAGATGGGGTTGCCAGATTTAGCAAATAAAAATACAGTATGTACAGCGAGATTTGAATTTCAGATTTAAAAGACAAAAAATAACTTTTGTAAGTGTAAGTATGTCCTGTGCAATACTTACGCTAAAATATTACGGGGCCACACTCACACTAAAATATTATCTAAAATTCAGATGTAACTGGACATCCTGTATTTTATCCGGCAACCCTCGATGGAGGAGAACAAGGATCCGAGGGACGGCAATAAGGCCAGACTAGTCAGAGGAGCCAGGTCATCTGAGTCCACTTCTAGGATCCTAAATCAGGACGCCTAGCTCCCTCTCTCCGCCCCTGGGTCTCCTCCTCCCTCTGCCCTCAGTCTTCCCTCTCTCTGCCTCAGTCTCCCCAGCTCTCTGTCCCAAAGGCACCTCTTTTTCACTCAGACGCCCTCTCTTGGAGACCCTCTCTTTGTTCTCGCCATTCTTCTTGACTCCTTCTTCCTCTAATCTCAGGAATCTGCCTCAGGGTGTCAGCCATCAAAAGTGGCCACTGATCTCATGGCTTCCCAAATCATCGAGTGGCTGGTCCTCTTCCGAGGCAAGGCCTGGGGAGCAAGCGACAGTGGCAAAGGGTGCATTCAGGGACGCTAGCCCCCTCCTCGGTCAGGGCTGTTGAAGCGTGAGGCTGGGAATAAGCACTGGGAAAAAGACAGTCTGCCAGAAGAACGCTCTGTCAGCGGGCCAGGCCTTGGTGACTATAGCAATTCAGGGACCTCTCCGATGTCCCCTCCATCCTGCCTCCAACAGCTATGCCTTCTGGAGTTTGGTCTCTAAAGGGGTCCTCTCTTCCAACACAGCCACTCCAGCATCTTGGGGAGGTCTCTGTGTCAGTTTCTGGCCCCCTGACCTTGCCTCTGCTCACGCTCCTCTCAGCCTCAGTTTACTTTCAGTATTTCTCTGGGTGTCTATTTCACCACATCTTCCTTCCTCCTTCCATTGCTTTTTTTTTTTTTTTTTTTTGGAGGGGGTGATTTCATCCCACTGTAACTCTGCAGGGCTCTGTCTCGCCCCATGTCTCTGCTGGGGAAGGGGGGTGGGGTCCGTGTGCCTCCCTAAATCGCTTTTCCTCCCTCTGCCCGCATCTGAATCTCTTTCTCCCTGTCTGTGTATCCATTACTGCTCAGTGGCAGCAAACAGAAGCCAACTCTGGCCAGCGAAAGCAGAAAGAGACTTTCTGAGGGGCGCAGCCCCTGTCGGAAGACACAGATAACAGGCAGAGCCTCCCGGGCACTCCCAAACCCACCGCCCAGCATCTGCTGCTCCCCTACGCCGGCCTCTGGCTCCGCGACCACGCCAGCTCCCTGGGATCTGTGGTGGCCGGGCGGCGGCTTCGCGCTTGCCTCTCTTTCTCTCTACTTACCTTGATTAGAAATTCAAGCTTCCCGCGGATGCACCTGATTGGTGGAACCTAAACTTCCGTCCGGTACCGCCCATCCACAAGGCATTCTGGGAAATGCAGTTTTTAGCTTGCCAGCCTCTGCGGTTAGTGCCGTAGGAGAGAGAAATCGATGCTAAATGGAAAAGATGCTGCGGGGATGGCGGGGCAGGGCATTTTCTCCCCGTTATTGCGCGCGCTCTCTCTCTCTCTGCCCATCTCTGTTTCTACCTGCATGTGTTTCTCACGTTCAGTCTTTCTGTTTGTCTCCGTCTCTTTGTCTTTTTTTTTGCCTCTTTTTCACTGTCCGGTTTTATTTTCAGTCCTTCCATCTCTATGGCTTTCTCCGTCCTCTTTCTTCGTCCTCGGCTGTATGATCGGTGCTGAACCCCATAGTCTCCCTGCCTCACCCTCACCCCTGTCCCCAGTTCTACCTCCAGTATTGATTGAGGAGAGTCTCCCTCTTGGCCCTCACCCCATTGTCAGCTGAATCAGAAGCTCGGAGCTGTAAGGGGGGAAGATATGGGTGCCCCCTGGTTCCGCAGATAAGCCAGGAAGAGGACCCAAGCTTTAGCATTTCTCAACTGCTCTCCCTGCACGTAGCAACGTGAAACGAGTTTGGTGAGTTCCTGGCCAGAGCTGGAGTAGCTCAAGGATTTGGGGACAGAGCCGGGCCCTCTGTCCGCCACATGTAATTGACCATTCAGCCTGCTCTCCTGGAAGCTGGGGCTATCTCGACTTCCCGCACCCTCTTCACTGCTCTTCCCTATCTTGAAGAGCTTCCACTCTACTGGGGAAAACAGACAATAGACAAGATAAGTAGCTTCTACAATACGCTAGATGATAACACGTCGTGAAGAAAAACGGAAGGGAAATAGTACTGGAAGAGAGGGGCATTGCAATTTTCAGTAAGGTGAATGGAAAGGCTTTACTGAAAACGTGACATGTGAGTACAGACCTGAAGGAGAAGTAGGAGTCAGCATGTAGATATTCGGCGGGGGTGGGGGAAGCATTCCAGGCAGAAGAAGCGGCAAGTGCAAAGGCCCTGGGGTGGGATGCGCCGAAGTATGTGTGGAATAGCAAAGAAGCAAGAATGGCTGGAGCAGAGTCAGCAAGGGGAAGGTGGGAGGAAACAAGGTCCGAGAGGAGACAGAGGGGGCTGTATTATTCAAGGCCTCGGGGGCCAGTGTTAGACTTTGACTTTTACCCCTAGTGAGACGGAAGCCGTGGGCGGGTTCCGAGTAGAGGAATATGAGGAAAGCAGTCTATAGGGGATGGGCGCTTGGACAGTGGAATAAACAAGGAGCCCAGCAAGACAGTGACTGCAGAAGTCCAGGAAGAAGATGGTGGTGCCTGGGCCAGATGGTGGCTGTGGAGAGGGAGAGGAAGGATTAGACACCGATAGAATTTGAAGGTAACATTGGCAGCATCTGCTGGCAGACCAGATGTGAGGCGTGAAAGGAAAAGAAGAATCGGGGATGACTTCAAGTCACATAAAGCTCTTAAGACTGGAGTTGGTTCCGGTTGGGATTAGAAATTAAGAATCGGTAAAGATCAGTAGCAATCAGTATCAACAGAATTTGGTTGGGAGTTGAAGAAAGGGCTAAGATTCAGGTAAAGATGACAACCAGTATTGGTGTTTGGGTTACGATCATGGTTAGGGTTAGGGATAAGAATATAGGATAAGAGTAAAGTTTAGGCATAGAGTTAAGACTCTGGTTATAGCTAGAATCACAGTCAAGACCAGGATTAAGGCTAAAAT
>NW_011888919.1:873908-875572 GCF_000151845.1 Pteropus vampyrus
CTAGCACAGGATGTACCTCGCCAACTCCCCATGGCAAGACCTTTTCAGGGTCAAATAAATTCATCAGGACCCGTACCCCTCCACAGTAGTGAGAACTCAAGGATTTGGGCACCGAGAGGGCGGGGCTGGGTGTCAGACCGGAATGGGCAGAGGGCGGTGCCAGGCCGGGGAAGGAGGAGGCGTGGCTAGAGGGATGGGCAGGAGGCGTGGCGTTCTGTGAGCGAATTTGGGCGGGCCCAGACTTGAAATTGACAGGGAGGTGTGGCTTTGTGGCCGTGATTGGAGGACTAAGGAAGGGCGAGGTACGGCTGTGGGCGTGGCGAAGGAACGCAGGCCTTCTGGTAAAGGGAGGGAGGGACGATCTTTAGCCCTGGGATTGGAGGGTTGGAGAGAGGGCCTGGTTCCGGACCCCGGCGGGTGCGCGCTGGGGTCAGGAAAGGACGTCGGTTCGCACAGGGGTCAGAGAGAGGATCTCCAGGCGTCATCTTGTAACTAGTCTTGCGAGCAGACGATCTGGAAAGTATCGAGGTGGCTCTTCCAGACGCTCAGGAAAACACAGAATGGCAAACGTAATAACGAACAATGAAGGTGATGGACTGTCGCCCAGCACACACTGCAGAATGACACACTAAATCGAATAGGCGTCCCGTGATGAGCCCTCCACCACAGGCTGAGCCCTAAGCCAGGCACCTGTCACGCACCATCTCCTTGAATCTCAAAAGGCCCTACGCGGTAGAAACTGATTATCTCCACTGTACAGACAAGGAAAAGGAGGCACAGGAACGCTACGTCAATTGCCCAAATTCGCCCAGCTAGTGAGATGTGAGCTGGGAGCTGAAGTCATGCGAACACCTTCCCGAGAGTCTATCTGATTTTCTAAGACTCAAACACCCCACAGACCCCAGGAGCAGACGCAGAGTAACAAGTAACGTATGAAAACGATGCACGCCCTGACTGATGATCCTCTCCCCACACCTGCCTTGCCAGCTGTGGACCCCCAACCCAGCCCACCCCCCATCCCAAGCCTGGAGTCCTCACCTGACCCAACGGTGACGGCCCCTGCTTTGCTCAGCGGGCAGAGCTGCAGTCAAATAACCCACCACTGGGCCTGAGACCCCAGGAAGACCCAGGATGGACTTTAGCGGGCCCTTTATCTCTAAAAACAGACACTCCAGGGGTGGCAAACTTCCTTTGTCACTGACTACCTGTGTGAGGGGGAAGGCAATTATTCTCTCTGATTCTCATTTTCCCAGCTGTATAGTGGGAATCATTAAGCACCTTCCTCTTGGGTTCCTGTGAAGACTGAGTTATCTGCTTATAAAGCACTCAGAACAGAGCCTGGCACAGACTACGTGCTCTGTAGGTGTGAGACTCAAGTTTACCCGTCTGAGGGGGGTGACATAGACCAAACCAGACAGTCTGAACCTGAGTGTCCAGCGAAACCTCTGAAACGGCACAGAAAATTGCTTGTGTTCATACAGTTTTTATCAGATTCTCCAGTGGGTCCCCCAACAGGTGAGAGAAGCACAGATAAAGACAGACAAAGGTCTCTCTCTACAATGGGGATCTCCGAGGACATCGTTCTGTGTGTACCCCCAGCCCAGTGGCTTCCCGTGTGAAATCCACATACCCACACGGTCCGCAAAGTCCCACTCCGCTGGCCG
>NW_011888919.1:876702-878444 GCF_000151845.1 Pteropus vampyrus
AGAGCAGGAATTTTTGTATGTTTTGTTCATCAGTCTCTTCGGCACCTGGAACAGTACCAGGCGTGAGCAAATATGATTCCCTCTCTCTCTGTGCCCCCCAGTTTCCATCCCTCTGCTTAGCACCCTTCAGTAAACCTTCAGTAAGGAAATAAAATTCGAAAGAGTAGCGAAAGCTCATTATGTGCCTATTCCGATGACTTTACCCGTGTTGTCAGCTGTCATACTCAAAACAGCCCCAAAGCAAAGGGTCTGCAATGATCTCCCTTTTTTGTGAGAAGGCAACAGAAGCCCAGAGAGGTGACACTTACTCGAAGCCACACAGCTGGAAGAGGCAGTGCCGTATTTTACCAGGGTCCCTGGCTGCAGTGGCCACACTCCCAGCCACCATGCTCCGCATCATGTCATTCTCATTTTGTCTTTCGTTTCCATCTCCCTCTCCTCTCATCGCTGTAAGCGTCGTGAACGTGCCCCTTTCCTCTCTCTGCAGACCCCGAATTTGAACGCAAGCTAACCGGATGACGTCAGTGAGCGATGTCACTTCCCTGGGCCTCAGTTCCCCGTTGGGTAAAATGGGGATATTAGAATACTACTTGACAGGGTTGTCGTGAAGGTTCATGAGCTTGCGCGGGCCAGCACCCCGTAAATAGAGACCGCAAGGACAATGACCGTGAGCTCTTTGGTTCTGGGGCAAGGTGGGGGGAGTCCCTCTTTCTCCTAGTCTTCATCCCCCCTGTCTTAGTGTCTGCACAACTGTGTCCCTTAGTCCTTCTGAGAGTCCTTGTCACCTCTCTCTGAGTCTCCCCCTCTTTCTCAGGCTTTCTCTCCTCTTGACTCACCCTCGCCCACTCCCGACCCCTCTCAGGGATCCCCATGAGCTGTTTTCTGCCAGGCGCCAGGCTGAGAGAAATTCGCAAGTAAACAGGGCAGCTGTGGAGTCTTGTCGTCAGCGTCAGGGAGCTGTCTGGCCCTGCCTGCGGGGGTGGAGGTGGCGATCAAGTAAACACCCCAGCTGATGAATTTCTCATCAGTATCATCTCTGATTTTCCCCTCAGTACAGAGCAGCAACCACACCTTGGAAGAAGGCCGTCTGCAAAGGGATGTCCTTCAATCAGGATCCAATAAAACGCACGGGGAGGGGGAGGGTAGCCGTGGCCTCAATAATCCAGTCCTAGAAGGAAAAAAATGGGAAAAAATAAATAATGTGGCGGTGGGGGGCAGAGAGAGAGAGAGAGCGAGAGAGAGCAAGCGAGAGGCAGGCTCACGAGCAACACAATCTGAGTCTCCAGACAATAGGTGTGATTGTTAAGGGGGGCTGTGGCGCCTCGGAACCCCTCCTCTCCTATCTTCTTAGCCGTTCTCATATATCCAGCAGATGCCACAGCTGCAGTGACTGGTGCTGGGTCCCTGGGTCTCGGCCTTGCCGCACACAGGGGTCACATGTCCAGGGCGGAAGGTCCACCTGCGACTTTGTGGACAGCACTTCGTGCAGAGACCCCTGTGCTCGTCTGCTTCCTCCCTCAAGGAGCCTGGTTCCCCCCTGCTCCCCACCCCGCCCCCCCGCCATCTCTCTTGCCTGCAAGAATATCCACGGATGACCAACAAGTCTCATCCATTCTCCCGGTGACAATCTATGTGGCTCAGATCCCCCTCCTTCCTGGTTGCCCACCTCATTCTGTCCCTACGGCCGGCAAGTCCCTCCATGCTCCCTTGCTCTCTGCTGACCACTTTTTCAGGCCCTTGCA